>NC_045644.1:32445175-32752620 GCF_009829145.1 Chiroxiphia lanceolata
CTGCAGTTACTGAAGGCTGCTAAACTTGGCATAGTGAGAAAATATGCTTGTGAAAATCCAGTGTAAATTATTTTTTGCAGTATTCCTCCAGTGTATGAATACTGCACAGAATGTTCCCAAATATGACCTTATTTTTGTTTATGTAACCCTGGACAGGAACCACTACTGCATCTCCTGAGACACCAGCAGTAGGATCCACCACATTATGCTGGTGCTTTATTTTAATCATGCTAAGAGGCATAATTACTGTAGATTCCAATTTATTCATGAGGTCAATCTTTGACAATAGATCTCATGGAAATGATCCTATCTTCTGTTGCAAGTTTTAGTACCTTTGTGACATTTGCACGTTTAAACAAACATATTCATTATTCCCATAGATTTAATGGGTGTTGAATGCTGATTTGACTAAATTTTTTTGTAACAAGCTATTTATGTATCTTTGTAACCACTTGCTGTTTCTTTCATATGTTGTAAGAACATTTTCAGTGTAGTGTAATGACATTTCTTCACAGTTCAAAATAATTGCTTTTAGAGGCAGCTTTCATAAGATTCTTAAGCAAATGAAAAGATTGAGCACAAGCAAAGAAATGTATTAAGCTCCTTATTTTAATCCATCCTAAATCATTTAAACGTGTGTATATTTGCATGTGAAAGCTGCTGCATTATCATTCCAGTAGAATTGTTGATATAAATAATGCCAGTCACTGTCTACCTTCTATTTTATTTTTAGCTGGAGAAGCCTCTCTAGAGAAACACCAATTCCTATTTAATTGCCTTAGAATTTTATAGATGGAGATGAACCCATTAATGAATCATGCGTCACTGTGAACTGATAGGATTGCTGAAATGCCATGTAGTCCAAATTTGCAATCTTAGAAAACATAAGATGGAGTTTATTGTTTTCAGAATAGTCAATCTGTATATGAATCAAGAGCCTTCTTGTTTGTGTTGAAAACTTATTTCTTGGAGGATGCCAATGCCACTTCTCTACTATTATGTTTGCATGTGAGCATTATTGCAGCACAGGGTTTGCACCTGTCTGGAAGTGGAATGAGAAACGATTTTCAAAGAAAAATTTAAAGAGGTAAAATTTTGTAGTCTTCAGAGTATCCCAATTTTTATAATATCCTATTCACAAATATGGGAAATTGGGAGAATCCTGTCTAACTTTCAGATCTTGTTTTAAATCTCTATTTACAATGTGCAGACCAGAAAATTAAAATCTCCTGCCTAATAGTTGTACAACTGCTTCTGTCAGATGTACAGAAGTGCTCTTACTTCTTCTGTGATGTCAGAACTTGCCAAATATAATCATTGGTGAAGAACTGATTCTAATTACTCATTTTATGTAGTCCATTTTGATTTCTTGAGTTGTACATGTGAGCAAAGATTTGTCTCATCCACTCAAAGTTAGATGGAACTCTGGATTTAGTGGCATTTCCTTTTTTCAGGAAAATGGGAGGGAGAGGACAAGTATTTGCAGCTGATAACAAAGCAGAACTAGCCTTTAGTCAGCAGGCTTTCTTCAGACACTAACACCTTTAACAGGTTTCAGACTTCTATGCTGATGCTCTTAAGTACCTCACAGAGGAGGAAATCAATCAGGCTTTGAGTTTGGAGGAGCTCTTAGATGGAAATCTTACCCTTGATGACCAGGTTGCCCCTTCAAAAGCTGGCATCTCCACAGCAGAGCAGCCCATGAAAGGCCCAGCAGTGAGGGGCAGCTGCACAAATGCTCTGCTGAGGACTCTGCATCTGACCCAACATTTTAAAAGGAGAGAGGAAAGTCAAGAGGAGGAAGGGAGCTCTTGAAAATAATTGTCCCAGAGCAACTTCCAAATAGCCTTTCTCTACCTTCCTGGAAGACTTTTTTTTGGTCAGCTTAGTGCTGAAGTAAAGGAGAGGAAGCTTGGGCAAAGTTGCTACTCTTTTTCTTCTATTTTTTTAATGTATGCAGAGAAGTCCTAGAATAAGAGTCCAAAATTGCTCAGAAAAGCCTTTGCACTCAAGCTGAAACTTAGCACATAGCAAGTGACAAAAAACCCCATCAAATAAGGTGTAAAATGGAAAGATTCCCCATTTCAATTATATTAAATGGGTATAGGGGAAACTTAGAATAAAGAGGATTATCCTTGGTCCAGGAAGAAAATAGGGAGTGTTTTCATGCCTCCTTAGCCTGTGCTTTTGTCTGCTGACAGCTTGACTTGATGAAGAACAGAGAAGTTTAGTTTGTTGATTTTACAGCTTACCAAAACTGTTACTATTATCTGATTGTTCTTATCTGTTCTACATATGGCACAAGCAAGTTCAAGGCCCCCTGTCCCAGAGTGTGAGACCTCTGGAGAGTCTGCACGGCAAGGACCTGCCTTTTCAGTGTAATAGAACTCCAGTTTAGAGAGCTTTGGTTGTGATGGCCAGGTTGTAATAATCCTGACCTCTGGAAATTTGGTAGTCAATGTAATGTATTAAAAGAGAAGGCCACACAACTCTGCAGGAGACTTCTACCAAGGTTTTACTGACACTGTTGTCTGCTCCCCTGCAGTGAATAAAATAGCTTGGCAGCTCTGCAACCAATGGTCTGGTGTGCTAATATTTTATACTGTATTGTCTTTATAAGCATGGCACATTCTTTTCGTATTTCATATGGTGTCTTAAAGTTCATCTACTTCACCTAAAATCCATAATTGCAATGCTGAAAAAGTACTAATAAGGCAACTTGACCAGAAAACCAAACAAAACCAGGCCTTGAACTACTGGAAATCTGTTGTTAGAATAGATCCCCATGGAACATTATTGTGAATTCTGTTTTTCATTCTTTCTTTCAGGCTCCTTTGTATTCAGTGAGAAAAAAGAAATTCAGCTGAACACACCCAGGAAAAAGGTAGGGGTTTTTTTATTTGTGTGGGGTTTTTTTTGTTTGTTTCTTTTATGACCTTGGAAACATTTGGGTTTTTTTCTTGACTGCTTGTATCTTTCTAGAATGAGCGTTATAAACTGATCTGCAGTGTGCCTCAGTAGTGTGCTTTATCTGTCTGAATTTCCATCAATAAAATTCATTTTGGCTTGCAGTTGTTAGTACTTTCTACACTAAGTATCAATGCCCACTGCTAAGTTGTGCCTATTGCATTGTCCCTTCTGCTGAAGTTGGCATTGCCTTTTTGAGAGCAGTTGTTGTAGATGGAACTAAATAGCATGGAATTTGAAACACCTCTTAAATATTCATTCTTTAATTAAGCATATAATTTTTGACAAATTATATTTTGTATTTCCAATCTATGTATGTCCATCATTCCTTTAGTGGTGGTTGAATTATTTCAGTAATCACTTCCCTTTCTATCGAGTAGCTGAGCAATTAGTTGAATAATCATTCAAGTAATTACTTCTCTGTTGACTAAGAGCAATCTTGATAGTGAAAATCCATACATGTTAGCAAATCAAAATGTGAGAGTTTTTCTGGTTCGCCAGATCAAATGGGTTATATCATGAGGTGGATTGAATCTGTGTTATAAATAGATGGGGCATTTCTGCGTCTCTAAATACATTTTGAAAATATGTTTCAAACTGTATGTGGTGTTATTTATTTGTATTGAGGTTAGGGGTAAGAAATTAAGCATCTGTTTGTTCTTTTTGGAGTAGAAACATCAGTGAATACTGCAGTGATTGAGCTGTTCTCACATTTGGTAGCATCTCATCCTCCATACATTTCTTGAACATGAAGCATATGTGAAATTTATTATCTATATATTAGATGCACGAGTATAACACGTATATGAACTATTGTACTCTACAGAAGGCTTAATTCATTGATGCAACAGACTGCACACAAATATCTGGGCACTGCATGTACCACCTGGAATTTGTGGGGCTGTACCAGCATTTCTTTTGTATTGTGGACCATAAAGATGGATTCAGCAATTTGCTTTCCCTTGTCCCTGTGACAGGCACCGTGACAGCACTTTATTGGCATGTCAGAAAATTTTTGACTCAGATCAGTTGTAAAGAAAAGGCAAACTCCTTGAACTGGGTAGCCCAGTCATTTTCCATGATTAGAAACTCTTACACCAGAAGTATTGGATTGTCCTTTAGAGCAAGACAGTTTGAGTGCTGAGAATGTTGAGCTTGTGAGGCTCATGCAGCTCCATATGCAGATTTAGCCCAATGGGTTTCTGTGAGACAATTGCTCATAAATTAGTATATGAGAATCACCAGCACTCGAACTTCCACACTTGATTCAGTAGAGCTCTTCAGCACAAGCTTAAGTGATATAGAGCATGGGGACTTCAGAAGGACACTTGGTTGTCAGTGGAATGAGGCTTTCACATCAGCAGTAATGGGAACCTTTTTGTCCATATACTTGCACTGTGCTTGTAAGAAGCTCAGAGCCTTATTTCTGGCTTTCAAGTGTGCTTAAAACCCAGAAAAATTTAGCTACTGATGCTCCCCACCCCCATCCCTGGTGTGCAAGATCTGATTGAAGGTGTGAGACAATAGACTTGGCTTTGTGCAGCCTTCAGCTGGCCATGTAGTCTATATGCTGTCTCCTGGTTTCCTCATAGCATAAACTTCAGTTTATTCTGTGATTTTAAGTATCATCCAACTTGCCTCCTTAGGCATCTTAGGCATCATGTGTTTGAAAGCTTGCTCATGGGTGGGCTTTGAAAATGCTGTAGCATTTTCACAACACAAAGAATATTACTGAAGCATGGTCATGGTATGAGAAGTTCACGGCACTTGGCAAAATCTCTTTCCAGGAATTGTTTAGTGAGTGTTCTTTTGTGACTAATTCTGACAATGTGACACTTCACAATCTTTACGTTTACTGTGTGCTGTTTGTGTACTATCAGCTATAATGTCCTCACAGTTTGCATTTCATCTTTAAACCTTTAAGGTATGTCAAACCCCAAACAACATTTCATTCATGAGCAGATGTGTTTTGGGATTATCACATGTAATGTGAGGGACTACAACAGCTCCAACACCAATTTACGGAGGAAACATAAGCTTATTATCTTGGTAAGTGACAGTCTGTGGAAGGGACACAGAAATCCCCCCAGATAATGACTGGAGTTCTTTGCAGGTGTCAAGGATTTGTGCCAAGCATTCACATTTGCAATAGAGCTGCCTAATAACTTACTGTATCTTGAGTTATCTGTGTGTTGCTGATCAGTTTAGTCTTTATATAAAGACATTTGCAAAGGATTTCAGTGCTACAAGCAGTATCCAAAAAACATATTTGGAAAAGTCAGGTTCCTCAACATTGGCTTTTGACTGGTCTAAACTGTACTTGGCCTTTTCAGTTCTTTCAGGTTTCTTGAAACAACCCTTTGGCTCTATTTTCTTGCAGTATTTTCCCTGAGTACAGCACTACCCTCACTTTGCTTTCTCAGCTAATTGAGGTCAACCTGTCTGACCAGGGAGCTACAGCCAGGCCCTTTTGGAACCCTGAGGTACTTAGCACTGGAGATTCTCTGAGCAGATTATAGCATTGAATTGGAATTACTCTTCATATATCCGAAGTATATTAAACGTTTGTGCTTGAAAGGAGAGATTGGTAGGGCAGGAAGGGTTTTATCTACGTTGAATTAAGATTGTTCTAATTGCCCACACTGACTATCGGGGAAAGGATCGTGAAGGCTGGGGGAACTGAGAGTTAAAAAAAGGAAGTCGAAATCCAGCAGGAGTGTTGCTTTCAAGAGTTTTAGCCAGCCTTGCCTTTGAACAAGGGGGGTCTCCTTCAAGGATTGGGGCTGGGGGGAGAAAGGGGCCCCAGGCACCAAAATAGTAGAGTTGTAGTTGGCTGTATGATTTCACTATGTACTATGGAATATTTGAATGAAAGTATCACAATTACACCTTGACATTAAATTCGTGATGAACTTTAGTATTTAACTTGTAGCCCTTTTAGAAAGTGAAGTTACTAATTACAACTATTATTTTTTACTTGATTCATTTTTATAGAATAATAAAAAAAATAGAAAACCATCTAAAAAGAATTTTTAAAAGGCATTTCTGGATACAGTGTGTTTTCAATCTTCTATGGTAAATAAGATCATATAATCCTTTTGAGTTTCAAGATGCTCTAGAATTTGGTTTCACAGTTGCTGCATTGCATATTTTCTCTGACTCATTTATACCAATCTCAAAGCTTATTATTGAAACTTTTAGATCAGTGTTTAAAAATACTAACATCAATTAGAAATGGCTTTAAAGATAGATCTCAGTATATCATCTAAATAGGGTTATTCATAGAGATAATGCTATAATTGAAGCATTTAGTGATTTTCATGAATTTGTGATGAAGAGTGATATAGAGTTGCAACAAAAAAGACAGATTATATATATACTGAAAAGTATAAAATAGTTTTCTATACAAATTTAATCTTCCAAAGCTTATAATTCTTACCATGATAAAAAGGCTCCACCCAAAATATCAATTTGCTGCATAAATAGTTATAAACTTCTGTCTGAAAGCTTGTGTTCTCCCAACAGAGAACTAAAAAATGCACAGTAATGTGAGCTGTGTTACCTCCTCACCAGTGGCAATAAATGGTATTCTAGAAAACCTAATAAAGTTGATGATAATGGGAACGCAGACAATAAAAATCCCAGTAAAATTTTCTTTTGTTTAAATTATGACTTTCAGGGGGCAGGAAAACTGGCTAGAGAAGAGGAGTTTGTGAATGTGCAGGAGTGTCTTTTCGACAAACTGTTCTCATCTGGGGAAAGAAGATGGATGGCAGTGTCTTTCAGCCCATCAGGCTATTTTTGCTGGCTTAAAGGCACTTCTGTCTATACACTTCCAACCATGCATTTTTGGAATAAAGCCAGTACCAGGCTGCTGGAAACCAAACAAACCAATGAAATGGGAATGCTTGAGGTTGCTGCATTCTAAGGTCACTTCTTATGCTCTTTGGGCTCTCAAGTCACTGCTCTGATTCGGTCACCCCCAAGTTATCTCAGTTCTCTCTCGTTCGGGATGTCCGAGTTCTGTTATTCAAAACACAATTGCTATTTGCCTTTGGAAAACCAATATTCCATTCTAGCAAACAAATTAATCTGCACCTGAACATCATGAAGCTAATTCCTGGAATCTGAACAGCCCCTTTGTTCTGGCTAAGTCTGGTCCCTGCCTTAATCTGATCAGTTGCTTGATCAAAGCAGAGACAAGATTTGCAAAATTTGGATCCCAGTTCGTTGCATAAGCATGGCATCTGTGCCACTGGAAGTAAGGGAATCTCCAAGGATTAAAAAGGTGTGTTTTTTGAATCTGACTAGCATTTGTCAAATCTGCATTTCAAATCTGTATTTCCTGGCTCAAATATATTTACAAGTAAAATATTTGTTACATTTTGGTTTACTTGCATAATATAAGATCAGCATGTCACATGTGAATGCTTCATGTTTCATGGACTCTGCCAACCATGACTGATAGGCTCATGACTGATAGGATGGCACAGCCACCGAGGATGGCTGAGTGTGATGACTTTTTGGTTTTGAGTCTGGTCAAGCTCAACATAATGTTTGAAGTCCTCTATTAAACTTGAGCTCAATTTTATTGCATGGTTTGCTGAAGATGAGTAGATTCTTATTTATTTTTTTCATGGCTTGGCAGAAGCTTGGCAGTGAGTAGGAGTATAAACTGTGTTGTGTCTCCAACAGTTCACAGGACCTGCAGCCCAGGATTGATAGCTTTTGATTTTCAAGGCAGACCTATCTTGGCTAGGGAGTTTCTGAAACTTCCCTAACCATATCACCTTTGTTAAGAGGAGCACAATTAATCCTGTGATAGTGTGTTTGAATTCTGCAGACCTACATATTTTTCCCTTCATGTGTTAGGATTTGCTTTTGCAATCTCTAGTTCAAACGTGATTTATACATTTTTCTTTAATAGTACTGGAAAATTAACAAAGTTCTTTAGCATTATTAATCTACTGGAAAGTTTTTTAGTGATCTTTTTTACTAGAGATCATTCAAGTGGGCAATTCAGACTTCAAATTTAATGAAGCATAAGGCAACAGGTCTCCTGATGTAAATAATGAACTCTATATTCTGCTTTTGTCAAGCTATTCAAAAAAGAAGGATTCATTGATGCTTCACTGGGTAAGTGATGAGATTCTTCTCTACTGAAACATTTTTTATAGGTTAAACAACTGTCAAAATCTGATTTTTCTTGGAGGTTTTATTTTGTTTTTTACACTTCTAGTACTTATTACCTAATAAATAGCCTATGGCTATTTACACTTTTTAATGCAAATCTTAAATATAGTTGTTGGACAAAAGTATAGGGAGCTTTCCTGGACTAAAATCATAGCTAATTCTGAAGGAAGACAACAACACTTAGAATAATAGCACTACTCTACTGGGGCGTGCTGAAGCTCACAAATATGGTATGGATAGAACAGTGCTGAGCGTATAGCACCAGCTTGTCATGCTTCACACTTGTCTGCAATTGTATGGTCCAGAGAGAACAAGGGGAGTGGATGAGTGGACAGAGTAACTAAGGCAAAATCTTCCAGCAGAATGGGTTGTGTAAGGTGTGTATCATTCTATTTGCAGGTGAGCATTTGTGTAGCTTTAGCACAGTACTACACCATGTGTGTAGAAGGCTTTTGACACTCAGTGTTCAGGAGTGACAACAAAGTTACATTCTGAGCAGAACAGATCTCACAGTTGTGAAAGTGCATAACTGTTTTTAGGTTGTCCTGCAGAAAAGAAGGAAACTTCCCTAGTCAGGATTCGGCTGGGACAGCACTAAAGTCTCCGTGCATTCACTGTGGTAAAGTACTCTGTGCTTGGAGGCAGTGCACTCAACATTCCGTCACCCATGAGCAGTTTATCTGGACTGTGCATATTCCATGCTGCATGTGCAGGATTCAGGTAGATCCCCACAGTCCCAGGTTAGGTGGGATGGATGTTGGTGACCCAACAGCAGTGGCCCTGTTCTCTGCTTGTCTCAGATGTGAAAGCAATCTTGACTTGTGCACGGCTTGCAATCTCCTCTAGTCTGCCAGAATTCCATACACTCTCAGCAGAGCTAGTCAGTGCCATCACTGTACTCCAGGAACTGGAAACATGAAGAACTAAACTATGTTAGTTTAACGTGTTTACCATGTTAGCTGAAGACCAGGTGGATTTGTTAGGTCTAGCCTAGCTTTGGTTTCATGTGATATTAGGCAAGTGTGCAGAGCTGTGCATGCCCCAGTGCTGGGACACCTTGTCCTCTGGGATTTGGAGGTGTTCTGTTGTGTGACTGGGGAGATGTGCAGGTTTTCATGGTGAGCCTGAAGTGCACCAGCCCAAAGTAGGACTGGGTTTCCAAGCATTTTGACATGAGTCATGGACTTATTGCCCAGGGTACCCCCCTCTCAGCCCCGGGGGTGCACTGTGCTCTGTATAACGCCCTGTCATGTTTGTGCTTCTGGACTGTGCTGTTGAGGCTGTGCCTGTCCACGGCACCGGGTAACACAGCACTCACAGCCTGTGGGCATGGAACAGCTGTGAATAAGCAGTGCCTCTTCTCCCTAAGGAATCAAGAGTAACTAAGAGTGAGTAAGGGCATAAAGCAGGGAGTGAAACAGCACTTCAGTGTCCTCTCTGGAGCAGACATATGGTGTGAGGACACACTGAATCCCATCCAGCAGCCTTCGGTATGCGGGGCTGCTCACCTCCGGCAGGCTCCCGAAACCCCTCCACAATTATGTATTGGATGTGTTCCCCCACCACAGTCAACCATCACAGATGGTTGTGCCCACTTGTCATCTCCAAAGGCATCCTGACATTTATCCCCAGGTACTGCCTATTGTCGTATGTGTAGTCAATTCCGTAATTTGCTTTCACCTCTTGGAATTAATCTCCATATGCGGGTAGCTCTCCCCATTTTAATGACATGCTAGCAATGTCAAGATTAAGTTATGGCTAGCTGTAAATTCAGCTGACTCATACAGTGACTTTTGCAAAGATGTCTCTTTCATTAGAGTTTGCCACCTCACCCAAACTAATTTGTGTGGGAAAGCAGTGGGATATCAAAACCTGCCTGTCAGGATTTAGGAGCATAAATCTCATAGAGGGCTGCATAGAGGGCTGTCCCAAATGACATGGCAATTTAGAAAATCTGTCAGAATAGTGCATGCAATGACATGCCACATATGTATGAATTCTTCTCAAAGTAGAGTTGCTTTTTCCTTCTAACCCTGTCACTGTGACCAGCTAGGCTCACAGATTCCTTGTTCTGGGTTGGAAAACTCACAGTAATTGCACCTGTCTAATGCCCCATAAATTTTTAAGCAAAATGTGGAAATCTAAGTCTGGAGATTTCCTAATTTTGATATCACATAAAGAAAGGGATTAGTATTTGAAAAGCAGTGAATTATAAAAAGCAAACAAACCTAACAAACAGCAGAATAAGTTGTTAATTCAATAGAAACCATAAGGAAAAAAAATCTTCTGACATGTTTCAACTATTTTTTTCAATTTCTTTGCTCCCTACATTGTTTTTTCCTAACCTTCATGGCAGGCTTTCAGCCGACCTGTAAGACAGAAAAAAAAATCGCAGCTTCTTCAGATTCAGATTAAAATGCCAAAATGTTTCTTAACCTCTCTAATTCTCTTTGTGTAATAGTGCAGAGTCATTTGAATATTGACTTTTCTATCCTGTAATTAGACTTTTGATTTTAGACAGTTTTAATTTTTGATAAGGAATTTTAAAATCTAGCCTTGAACTTCTCCCTGTCTGCAGCCCATATTCAGGGCTGCGAACTGTGCTCTTGGTAGAGCTTTATGAGAGGGATCAGTCCACTTGCTCCTCTGGAGCTGCCCTTTGGCAGCACTGTGTGTTTATTTGAAATGAACATGTGTGCTCAGAGAATTAAGGAACAGCTGAAGAATCAGTATATTCATTTTACTGAACAGTACTAAACTTCACATGTAGTATCACACTTTGAATGCTGGTGAGTTGACCACGAAGGCACACTGGAAATTTCATGGTAGAGGCTTTTTTTTTTTTTTCTATGGTTTGGAATGCCCCTGAGAATAAGTATTTTGAAAGTTGTTCTTTTGGGCATTTCACTGAAAGCTAATGGAGATTGATAAAGATAAAATACTCATTTAGCACCTCTCTGTACAGCAGCCTTCTGTGTTTGGAAGGGAAAAAACTTCAGTTCACTGATGTATTTTCAGTTAGTTGGAAACTTTTCTGCTTTTGACAGAAGAGCCAGAAGGAGAGGAAGGTTTGGCTGGTGGTTATACTGTCAGGCTGCAGTGCAGCTCTGCCAGGCTCGATGTGTCAGCCAGAACAAATGTTATTTTGTAAATCTCTTTCCTGTTGGTGTGTTCAGGTCTGTCTCCTTTACCAGCCGTTCTCTGAGTGGACAAAACTGAATGAGCTCATCCCATTGCCTTGTTTTTCACAGAATCATTGGGGCTGAAAGGGTCCTCTGGAAATCTATTCCAACCACCCTGCTCAACCAGAGTCAGTTAGAGCATGTTACTCAGTGTCATGTCTTCTCAGGTTCTGATTATCTTCAAGGATAGATCCCCACAACCATCTCTGGGCAACCCGTTCTAGTGTTCAATCAACCTTGCAATAAAACAGCTTTTCTGTATGTTTTAAATGAAAATTTAAGTAGAAATTATCTCTTGTCCTATTCCTTGAGAAAAATATATGTCTATCTTCTTTCTCCCTCCTCAGGTGTTGGTAAGGTACCTCCGGAGCCTTCTCTTCTCAGGACTGAACAATCCCAGCTCTCTTTGCTTCTCATCTTATGATCAATGCTCCAAAACCTTGATCATTTTTGTGGCACTTTTGTGGACACTTTCTGCTACACTCATGTTTCTACAAAGCTGCTTTCCAGCCATGCAAACCTGTACTGATGTTTGAGTTTATTCTTCCTCAGGTACAGGGAACTTTGTTGGCCCATTTCTCCATCCCATCGAGGTCCTTCTCAATGTCAGCACAACCAACTGGTCCTTTGGCTCTTTCTCCCTCTTGCAACATATGCAGGCGTGCAGGAGTGCTGTCCCATCATCCACTGTATTGGTTCCAGTATCACCCCCTGGGCTGCTCTGTGGGTGACTTGTGTCCAGCTGCACTTTGTGCCCCTCATCACAGACAGCCCTTTGAGTCTGACCCTTCAGCCAGTCCACCACACCCTTTGCTTACCCGGTCCCAACTTCATCAGCTGGTCAGTGAGGATGTTATGGACACTGTGCTGTAAGCCTTACCAATATCTACTGCTTTCCCCTCATCCACTGAGCCACTCTTCTCATCCCAGAAGGTCATTGCTCTGTTCAAACATAATTTTCCCTTTGTAAATGCATGCTAACAACTGCCCATTGCCTTCTCGTCTTTCCTGTGTTTGGAAATGGCTTCCAGGATTATTTGCTGCACCACCTTCCCTGGCAGTGAGGTGAGGTTGGCCAGCCTGTAGTTCCCAGCTCTTCCTCCTTGCCCTTTAAGAAAGCAGTGACATTTACTTTTCTTCCAGTCCTCTCCCAGTGACCATGACCTCTCTCAAAGGTAATGGAGACTGACCTTGCAATGATCCCAGCTACTTCCCTCAGCACTGTTGGATAAGGGAAAATGGAGGAAACAGTGGTAAAGTGAATGAACGAGGTTTTCTAACAGCAAGATAACAAACGAATGTTCAGTGACTGAATTTAGTACTTTTAGCACAATAAATAGCATTTTATGCAGGAAGGTGTTCATGGTGATACTTTGTATTCGACTGACAGGGTAAGAATTTTTCCTGTCTTTATGTGGAAAAAAGTTATATTAATTTTGTTATACGAAGAGAAAGGCTAAATATCTGCAAACTCATTGAGGCAGATTATCCTCAAGGTTGAGATGTATCAGTTTGCACTTGCTTTCTCTCTCACGATTTTCTGCCTGATTACCAGTACTAAATGGTCAAATACCCACAATTTTTATTCAGGGCAGTTTCTCTAAGGTTAGAGATCCCAAGAAATATGGATTTAGGCTTGGTTCAAGGATGAGATAATAAAACTGTGGACCAAGTTATTTATAGGCTCACAGAAACCTAACTGGGGAGGGTCACTCGGCATGGCTCCCTACAGTCCTGGTGCCTCTGTTGGACTTGATATGGGGGCACTTCTGATGTGGCTTTCTCCATTTGCACAAACCCAGATTTTCTTTTGGAAGGAATCTGGAATTTAGGGGCAGGAATAGTAAGTTTGTGATCTGAACTGTAGGTTACTTCTATCTGTGACATCATAGTTCAACCTTAGGAAAATAAAAGATTACTTTTCCTGAGACTCATTCTGGAACTGCTCACTCTTAACATATTAACTGGAGAAGATTACTCTGCATGTGGGAGCTCCTTTTCTGTATTCTGTGCTATTTGTAAGTTATCTGATTTCAAGAATAAGGGCTCCAACCTGATGAGCCAAGCATTGTTCTCAGCACAAGTGTATTTCCACTTGCAATCAACGGGCCCTTCCAGCTTCAAACTCAGCTTCCATTGTTGCATATTTGGATAGAAACACTGGAGATCATTACAGAATGAAGTGCCTTCTGAAAGAAGTGCCCAAGAGAAAATGTTTAAGAGTATTTACCAGGTGCAGACATTTACAAATAATTGGTATTATAGGATCTTTATGTATTTCTGTGGACCAGACTGCGCATTTTAGATGTAGAAATGGGAGTGAATTATGGATTGCTGTTTGTTCAATCAGTGCTATCAGTAAAGCAGAACAATGGAAAAACACCTTGTAGCCTGGCAAAGGGCAGAATCCACCAGCAAATGAATGCTGAATTGAGCAATTAGGCAGGGAATCAAAATTGAGGCTTCAGTGTAAGGCAACACATGGCACATGATCCCAAGCAGGTCTAGAAACAACTGTAGAAACTGGCAGAGCATTGTCAGCACCTGGTGGTGTCCTCTGTAGCCAGAATCCTGCACTGTGGACTCCAGAATGGCATGAGTGTTTGTCATGCTTCTTTTGAAATATTTTTGAGAGCACCAGGTTGGTCAGAAGTAATTTTTTAAAAGAGACAAAAATGTAAGGAAATTCAAAATGGAAGGAAAGGATGAGGGTTTGATTCTTTCAAGTTCAGTGTATAAAAAGGCCTTCCCTTTAGTTTCATGTGGGAAATAGTTGCTGTGTAGTGAATGAAATATCTGAAATGGAAATATTTTAATTGGAAATAATTTTAATAAGTATTATGTGTATTACAGGCCAGGATAGTAAACTTAGCACTGTGGTCATGAGTTAATGATTAGCAGGAGTTAATGAAATGAGTTTGTGGATTAAGCAATAATCACAAGATGATATTTGTGACTAAATAAATCTTGCATTTGTTTGTGTTGGAAGGAAGCAGAACAAACAGATGTATACAACAGATTTCCAACCTGAAAGAGATTACTAATTCTGAATTTGGCTTTCCATATAGACCCTAGGTACCAATATTTCTATTCTGGGCCATCTCTGCATTCTCTCATTCAGATGATCCTTGCTCCAACATCATGGTAGAAATTTAGTGACACAGAGGGCCTTTTTCCCAGTCTTCCACACAGGGTTTGATTTCCACAGAGTGAAACTGGAGTACTGCAGAGTGGTAATATATAATGCCAAAGCTTAAATAGCACCTACTTGTACTGTGTCATTAATAATCATCTGTCAAAAGTAGCAAGAAAACATATTGGAACTGAGGGGGAGGGATCATTCTCCTGCCAGTGCAGAGAATATTTTAAATCTTAGAGAGTTTTCTCCATTATTTTGCAAATATTTTCAAATCAGAAAATCTGCATAGTAACTTTAGTCAGACTTTTACTACCTTGAAAATTACTCAGATTTCTTTTCCATACCAAAGAACTGAATTTCAGTGTTGTTAACACACGCTGGGGGTATGAACAGGAATGTGAGCTGAAGGGATGAGACTCAAGTGGTGTGGTATTCCAGTGAGACCTGTGTAACTCAAGCTGTCTCTGCTCACGGGTTTGAGCTGTACCTGACACAGTTCCTGGGCAGGGAGGAGACCAAAGACTGGTGGACATGCATGGAGCACATCATGTCTTAGTGTGAAGAACAGAATCTTCACCCCTAGTTGCAGTGCCCCTGGGCATTCCTAGTGACATGTGTATCTGGGAGAAGTTGCTAAAAGCCAGCATCTTAGTGAAAAATGGAATTTCTTCCATGATGTCATCAGCATCACAGGAAACTAAAACTTTTGGAAATCCGTGGGGCTTCTTTGTAGCCTTTCATATAATTTGCTCTCATGTAGTTCTCCTTTCCGGTTCTTTATTGTGAGGAAAAGTGAACCCCTTCCCTTGCACAGAGCCCAATCATGGGATCACATCCATTGGCTGCAGTGAGACCAGTGTGGGCTGTGAGGGCCACATGCTTTCGCACTTTTGGTTGAGATGCAATTTGCATAATCAACATGAAAATTAAGAACTATTTTCATGAAAAATGAAAGGCTAGGCTTTGCATAGTATCTACTACCATATTTTTTGAGTATGGGATGCTAAATCTTGGTGAGCTGGGACAAATTCTCATTTGATAACTGCAGATGTGCTATCTGGGGAAGTGCCATGTGCCTAATAACTGCTGTTCTTGCCCAGTTCTACCACGATAGAAGGTGATACCTAATCTGCATTGCTGGAATGTGGAGGGGCCCTGCATCTCATGAACCATTTACATTCAGGAGAAAGATTGATTCTTTTCACCTGCATGTTAAACAGGAAGTCCTAGGGAGGGTTACAAACCACTGAGACTGTCTAACAGATAAGAGAAGCAAACACAGTTCAGAGCAGCGTTCGGTGATTGCTGCCAGCTAATGCTGTCTGAGCCTCCCTGTTGTTGGATGGAGCTTTTTAAAGGAATCTAAGTCAATAACTGTATGGAGTCAGTGGCTGCATCTCAAAATGTGTTGAA
Source organism: Chiroxiphia lanceolata (assembly GCF_009829145.1). Taxonomy (NCBI): domain Eukaryota; kingdom Metazoa; phylum Chordata; class Aves; order Passeriformes; family Pipridae; genus Chiroxiphia; species Chiroxiphia lanceolata. The sequence goes on from NC_045644.1 coordinate 32,461,070, forward strand.
AGCATGTGCTTTGATAATAGGGCACTTCAAGGGTAGGTTAATTGGCATTAACTCTCTTTGGTCACACATATTAGGGAACTTTTCATAAAAAGAATTAAGTCCTAATTATTCAGATCAGCAAGAGTAATTAGGAAATATTACCTGCACTAGTAGAACGTGGGAAAGATCTTAACTACTGCAAGATTGGTTCAGGTTGTCTGAATGAGAAGAGTTGCTCTTGCATTTTCAGATTGGACAGGGTCCCTAATTATTAAGGGAACTGGTCTTGGCAACCCAAAATGTTGTTAAAGTTCTTAAAGCATATTCTACACCATAACTTTCAACATTGACTGCAGAAGGGACTGAACCCTTCACAATAATAGGCTCATATGGTTACTTCATGCACCCCACAAAGGTTCCATGTCTTACTGCTTTCTAAATGTAACTGAGAAGAGATTCCTGTGGGTCTCCCATGTGCACTTCTGGTAGTGCTTCACCTTTGGGTTCATTACTCACCACTGAGCTGAACTGCCTTGGCGTGTCAGTGCAAAGGAATGAAGCTTGTGTAGGTCTCTGTCTCTGAGTCACTTCTGCACAGGCTGCTCAGCTCAGTGGAATTCTGGAGATGTTTATGATACAGCATTGACTTTGGATTTTATTTTTTGCCTTGATGACTATCCTTAAAATACAGTTTGTATAAGATAATAATAATGTCACCCTCCTAAATAAAGGCAGAGCAACTGAAAGCAGACGGAATTGCGTTTTTGATCAGAACTGAGGATATTCAGAATGAGGAAATGAAGAGTGATAGAGGGTACCTCTGCTTGATCAGTTACTAAGGCAGGAGATATATACACTTTCTTATGGGAAGAGATTTTCTGACAAAAATCCCTCTTGTGTGCATTTGGGTTCATAGAGAGGCTCAGGACCCAAACCAAACAGTTTGTTTCCCCACAAGAAGTAGCTTCAAGTTGAAAGCTGAAAATCTGACATTTTCATGTATCCAGATACTTAATTGCTTTATTTTTTGACACCTTTGAGCCTTATTTCCACAGCTGGTAGAGAAAAGTTAGTAAAGTGAAATTTTCTTGGCTTTTCCTTTTTTTGGTCTGTGCCGGACTTTTTATTATATCCTAGTGCCAATTATTCTGCTAATATAAGAGTATTCTGCTAATATAAGAGTATTCACTTGACGACTCCTGACCTTCTTGCTGACACGGACTTTGCTTTGTTCTCTAACCAAAGGAACCTCAAGAACATTCAGGGAAAAATGAACTTTAAATGCCTGCTCATCTCAGGTAAGGAATAATAAGGGTTCACCAGCTCCCAGCAGATGGTAGGCTTTTCTTAGGTGTCAGTACAAATTTATTTCAGTGAAAGAGGAGAAATGCCTCCAAGGTATTTGTGCAGAATCCTGAACTTAGTACCTAGGTAGAATTTGACTTGAATGACATTTCTTCACTGGGTAATGGTTACCTGCAATCACAGGAAACAGTGGTTTCAAAGGCTCAGCTGGCTAAGCCTGGGTTAGATTTTTCAGTAAAGCTGTCCTATCCTTCAGCCTTGTCTTATTTTCAAACACAAAATATAGTTTATGAAAAGCGTGGTTTAGATTGGAATAAAAAGGAAAGCATTGCCCAATTCATCTAAATTCAATTGTTTCAAGGGCTGATGAAAGCCCATGAAGGTTAATAAGGGTCTTTCCTTTGAGATTAGTGGAATTAGGTCAGTTCTTATTACAGTACATCTGGCCTACAGGCGTCAAACCCAGCTGTAGACTCTAACAATTTGTTTGCACACTCCTCACTTACAGTTAGAAGATGAAAATGTAATTGGAAATAGAATGGATCAAAAATCTTTATATACTCAGTAATTACAGTCCTGCTAACCAACCAACCTGAAAGTTGTACTTCCTGGGTAGCTTTGAGTTAGATAAAGAAATTAATTAAAACAAAGCTAGAGATCAAAATGTTACAAACCCCTCAATCTGCAAACACCGATAAGATGTATTTTGTTCCTTCTCTTCAACCAATGGGTGTAAGTCTTTCAGGGGTTTTGTGTTTGCCAGCCAGAACAAGCAGTAAATTTCTTCCTCCCTGACAAAGCAGCTCAATGCCAGGCAAGCCCACGCAGCTAAATTCCCTCACTTGGAGTGAATGGACAAACTAAAGGCAGTTCAATGACACAGGGACAAGGCTGACTGAGGGTGAGAGTAGCTTCTAGATTTGTGTGTGTGAGCACACAGGTCTCTGCCCAAGAACGCTGTGCAGAGGAAGCACTGCTCCATTGCTGCAGCAGTGCTTTGGCAAGTGAGCTCCTGCCTGCGCTACTGCCTCAGGCTCTGCACAAGGATTAGTATCCCATTTACTGCTGACTAGACAATGCACTTCTGTTCCTTCAGAAAACCTGCAAGAGCAGAGTTTTTAAATGTGCTTCTCACTTGGAAGAAAATAACGTAGGAGGAGAATCGAGGTCAGTTTTTACGTCCCAGGTTGCCACAGTGGGTCACAGGAAAAGAGTTTGTCTTTCTGTTTAAAACTAGTTCAAAGAATCATTTCACCTTTCTAGAGGAAACAAAGGAAAACGCAGGACTCCAACTCCAAACTACACCCTAGTTTCTTACAACAAAGTGTGGGACCATCTATAACTATTGAGACTGTATCTGAATAGATGATAGTAAAGGACAATTCAGTGACAAAAGGCAGAGTCTGACCAAAGCGCTTTTCATACTTGGCAAGGAGGGGGTATAGGAAGAAAGGCTGCCACAGAAGGATAAGGTGTACTGAGAAAGAACTTGTGAAGTTAACTTTAAAATATCAGTCTTCATTTTGATTGGCTTGTAATTTGTCTAGGCAGAAACTAAATCCTATGCTATTGTGAAGACTATGATATTTCTCCTACATTTATATGAAAGAAAAAGTTGAGGGCTCTTTATAGCCTGTTTGAAATACACATGTTAGCAACTGAGGTGGTACAGATGAATACAGAAAGAAGTGCCACAGAGGGAGGGAGCAGAGGAAAATACACTGGTTACCTTGAGGAAGGTCTTGTTTTGGATCACTGCTAGGGATTTGACAGACGATCAGTTTAGAGCAGTCAGACTGACACTGATAATAGTAACTGATACACTAGTGACCTGTAAAACACAAAAAGAGTCAAGAAACACATGGTAGGTTAGGGCAAAAGACTTAAAAGTTCAGTTTTTCATAACTTGAATAATTTCCCATATACTTGGATCAAAAGAGCACAAGTTAGATTTCAATTCTGCTTCCATCTTGAAAACTCTTTTTTTTTCTTTCCCCAGTCTCTTCAGCTTTGGTTGTGCTTGTATTTGCAGCCAAGGAGATTTGCTATTGCTGCAGTTTGGGTTGCTTTTGCCAGAACCTGAGGGGGCTATGCACAAAGGTGGTGGTGTTTCTTGGAAGATGTACTTAAAACTAGGGAGTAAAGAAATGACAGCGTTGAAGCCAAGGTGACAACAGCTGAGTGATCCCTGCTGCTTCTGCAGCGATTGCTGCTGCTTAAGATGGTGGAAGCTAGCAAAAGAGATGGGCAAATCAGTGCTAATTTTTCCTTTGTTTTCTCTTGTAGTAGTTTTCTGCAGTCTGCTTCATTCCTCAGCACTGCTCCACGAGCATGAGAACCAGCCAAGAGCTTAGTCTCAGCAGTGAGCAACAATAAGACACATTCATTTGGTTTTGTAACTAGGGGACAGAAACACAAGATTTATCTGCAGTTCTAGTAGGGTGTGCTTTCTTCTGATGCCTCGTGTTGAGCTGTGCTGCTTTTCCCAAGTAGGAAATGTTTATCTGCTCTTGCCAAGTTGTGACAGTTTTACTTTGGAAATTAAGGATTCCAAGAAACAAAGAATGCGTATAGCTTGTCACTGATACCTGAGCAGTCAATTCTGTTTTATAGTAGCTTATTGGGTCAGTATTAGCAGTGAGAACATAACCATCTCTGGGTTGTTTCCTGTGCTGTTTGGCAGTAGAAGCCCAGGGAAGAGGAGGAAGTGGGTTGTTTCCCTCCCTGGCATGATCACGCTGACAGAAGCAGCTGTGAAATTGCTGTTTGGGTAAAGCCTTTGTTTCTCTTACTTTGCTTTTCCTTCAGTAATGAAGGTAACTAGAAATTAATCCAAGCTTGGGAACCTGCAGTCAAATTCCCATTCTTCTAAAACTCTTTACTCTTTGGCCTTTACTGCTCCAAGGTGTGAGGAGCAGCTGTGTACAGGCCCATCTGGTTCCAGTACCATCACAAAGACGTAACGGGGATGAAGTGGTTTCCTTTGAGTGCCTCTGCAATAAAATCTTCATCATCTAACAGTCTGGTTGCCTTCTCAGGATTTTCGATTTGCTGAGGATATAGTTATAAAAATATTATCTTTAAATATAACAAATCCAGAATATCAACTGTTTATCAAAGCCATGGGATCCTTTGCTCAGGCTTTGTCCAGAATCAAACCTATACAGGACAATTATCAGTCTTCCCTAAGAGCAGCATTTTCCTGTCTGACCATATTTCTGAACAGGTACTCGTGTGTCATCACCTCTGAATTGCTTGAGCTAAGAATCAAAACTGGGTGTCTCTCAAAAGGCGAGACTGAAAGGCCTCACTGAAACTATTTTAGAATGTGTGACTAAGGTAGTTCTTACTTACTCCTTTTGAGCCAGAAGAACTGTAAAAAAGGCAACAGATTTTAGAGGTGAATGAGCATTGGAAAAAAAGGCTGTGCCTTGATTTTATTCCATGTGGGATGAAGAGGACCAGGTCAGACAATCCACAACCTTCTGCCTATCAGTAAAGACCAAGAATTCTAAAGAGTTATTTTGCAGTTAGTATTTTACTTTTTATTATATATAGCATATTCACTGTAGTGGAGAAAGAAGTAATTTGATTGACAGTTACTTTACATTTTAACAGCTCCCTTTCTTTCATTTTGCAGAAGCATTTTCATGTTAGGTATAAGTATAGAGATGTGTATTTATATAAGACCTTTGCTAAATTTCATTTGCTGTTCCAAGACTTATTTCTCATGAACTGCACTTCTAAGAAATTTGAAAGTGAACACGAATCATTTGTTCTTGAATGGGACTGGAAAATTGTTTTCTTCCCTTAGTTTTGCAGGTGAAAGAGTTAAGACTTTACCTGCAGTAGATTTATGAATGTTGCTGCAGACAAAAATTAGCTTAGCAGTTTTTGCTAACAACTCCATCCTTTTTCTTCTGAACTCCACTTTCATCTAGCAGAACTGTAAATTGTGTCCCAATAGACTAGGGGAACTGAAGGTTGAAGAGAAATGTAACGTGCTGAGTCACATGGCTTCACTTTCATGAAGGTAGAAGAACAGATCATAAACAAGCTGAAAACTGGAGGGGGTCACAACCCTTTAGAAAAAGTAAATAACTTTTTCCTTGTACCATTTCTGTAGTTGGGTATATGGTGGTGGGTTTTTCTTTCCTTTTTTTTTTTTCCCCCTTTCTTTTTAATTTTTAGAATAGTAAGAAGCAAAAGTAACACACTTGGTCAACCTTGTGCCTTGCTGCATTCAAATAACTACTCATGGAAATTATGAGTCACCCAGCACTGTTTTTATCCACGGTACATAATGCTTGTGGAAAAACCTGTACCTTTTCTTTGCCTTTGTTGAAGGTGCTCTGGGATCAGGTGCCAGACCATCATAATTTCTGTTGTGCTGCACAAAGCTCTTTGTTCTTTAACTTTATGTTGAGGCTTAATGGAAGAAAACAGTCGGCAAGGTTTGGACTTAGAATCATAGGATCATTTAGGCTGGAAAAGACCTTTATACTGAGTCCAAATGTAAACCTAACACTGCCAAGTGCACCACTTACCCATGTCCCTTAGTGCCATGTCTACACATCTTCTCCAGGGGTGGTGATCCAGCCACTTCTCTGGGCAGGCCCTTCCAATGCTTGACTGCCCTTTCCACCCAGGAATTTTTTTCCTAAAATCCAATCTAAATCTCACCTTGAGGGCGTTTCCTCTCATCCTGTCACTTCTTACTTGGGAGAAGAAACTTCCCCTCACCTCACTACAACCTCCTTACATTTCTGCTTCTGCAGCCCACAGACATCATGAGGAGGTTGGTGACTGCAGCACAACACATCCCAGTGCTGGCAAGCAGTAAATACAGCAGCATGTTTTAACTCTTCCCAAGTATGGCTACAAAGAGTTTGAATACTACTTTAGAGGGGTAGTTTGGTTTTCCAATGCAAATGTGGGATGGTTAAAGGCTTTAGGATGAGATTTATGTCTTTGTCGTTGCCATTTGCTCTGTCAGTGACCAGGAACAAAGCAGTCAGTATCTCGGTTGTTTGTCACAGACTGTCTGTAGTTTTCTAAGTTTATTCTATCCAAGTCTGTTTAGCATCTATCTGATGCTAAACAAAACTTATCTTCTGTGCTTTCAAGAATTCCTTTCCTGTTTCGAGGACTGACCTTCTGTCATTTCTTATCCAGTATAGATGTGCCCTACTGGTTAACTGCTCATCATGACATCTGTCCTCCCACTTACCACTTTTTTAAATAGCTTTTGTTTCTTCCAGCATAGCTAATTGCCAGTGTGACCATGTAGAGTTCTAAAAAACATCACTAAAGCTTCGCTCTGTCGTTCTCCCTGTCATTTGTGACAATGTTCCTCTCTACCCTGACGCTTACACAAAGCTTGAGGGAGGTTTGCTTGGCTGTTGTAACGGCTTCAGTGGTTTTCTGTATGATCCATTATTTAGTCCCTCATCTGTCTTTCTCTTTTCAGTAATAGGGCAAAGGCGAGTACTTCTTTTTTCTATTTTTATAGAAGTCATATAGTCTAGGTGGCCTCCTTGGGTGGATGCTGGATGACGTGGACAGCTGGCGGCAGTGATAAACCTGTGCTTTTTTGCTTTGACAACGAAAGACTCTAATTTTGTCTCCAATACAGATATTTGAGTGTTTCTGTGTTGTCAGAGGCTCACTGTTTACGTGCTGGTTCTACTCTATTTTTACAGCATCAACAACAGAGATGCAGAGCTAGGACTGCTGTGAAAAAAACAACCAAATAATACCAGGAATACCAGCTCCTAACGTGACGTCAGTGCTGACGGGGCTGCTGCTCCTTGCACTGTGGGATTGTTTGCTGTTCTCAGTGTGCAGAACTCTGCCTTGTGCCAGCCATCGGAATGTCTCCCAATGGCTGGGGAAGAGCCTATGGCAGGGCACGCTGGGCATCACCAGTTTGGATGGGGGTGCACTGAGGTGTACCTGGCCTGTGGTTCTGGGTGAATTGTGGGTTAACACTGGCATTCTACGGGGTTAAAAGGACTGTAGGCTTTGAGGCAGTTCAGTTCCCCAAGCTGGAGCGCTGTCAAACCTCAACCCCATCGATTGCTCTCTGGCTGGGAGGAAAAGCAAAAGCCATGTTGATTTTTGCTGGCCCTGAATCAAACCTTAACCTGAGCACGGAAAGTCTTGTTGGCTGATGGAAGCCCTCTGTCTGTTCCCTTACTGAAGAGAGGGGATCTGTTTGGATGTGTTGAACGAGACTACAAATATTAGCACTGCTTTTTGACTAGATCTTTTCTTTCTTGCCTCAATATCCTGGATTTAGTTGAAAACTGAGGCTTCAGGTATTATGTCTTTATCTCAGTTGGGTTCCTCTGTCATTTGCTGCTATGCTGAGTGAAGTGACATGATTGCTGCCTGGTTTGACCTCTTTTGTTGGCGGGAGTCTTTCGGTTGATGTTAGTGGGTTTTGAAAAGGGCACATTATGCACAACCTAAATTATAATGTTGGCTGCCTGTGAAACAGCTGATTTATTTAAAATCTTTTTTTATCTTTTAAGGGCCTTAATGCCACTGGCTCTTTGTTACTTAAATCCAATGTTTTGAACCTGGTTTTGACTGAACTCAAGTATCCAGTTCTGTGAAAAACCTATCAAAACCAGAAAAGTCTTTTTTCTGTAAAATGTTATTAAAAATTCCTTCTATTTGCTCTCAATCTGTGTAAGTATTTTGAAAAGGCTACTTAGAATATAAGATGTATATCATGTTTATTATTTTAAATTAGTACAGTTTTAAGACCTTTTTTGAAGACAAAACACTTTGCAGGTTTTGTGTCATTCTGTAATACCTGATAATATTGGTAGAAGAACTTGCTCTTTCTTGCTCACAGTTTTCTCAATTTGTTTTGGTTTACATTTTAAATAATACTGTGATTTACTGTGTTACAATTTATTCCTTTTAAAATTTGTGTTTATTAATGGAGTTCTTATTGAAATTAGAGAAAGACCGTTATTTTACATTCTCCTGCAGGTGTTTTATTAGGTATCCTAAAATTCTAACAACAGAGCACAACCTTATGCATTCTGTAGATTTCAACTACAAACGTTTGCTCTTGTGTATTAAATTCAAGATAGCTCAAATTAATGTATGAGTAATCAAACTAAAATAGAACAAAAGGTAAAGTATTTGAATGTAAATTATTAAGATGAGAAATTCTTAACTACTTCTGTTTCAGTAATCCCTCTATATTTGCAAAGCAGAGTCATTAAGGGTCCGCTCACACTCTTTCCAAACAATAAATTGGAATCTCTCCTGGGCCTACATTTTAGTAGTCAGATCTGTACACCAGTTGCTCTCTCTGGGTACTGCTTCTCATGAAGATGTTTAGAGGAGGTTTAGAGATCACAGGGGACCTTGGTTTGAGCTGCACAGAATGATTCTCAATTAGGTCAGGTAATGGTGGGTATCAGCATTCTGAGGCAAATGGAGCTTGAAATGTTTTGGGCATGGAAGGTAGGTTGAATTTCTCCATGAGATGTTCAGGAAGGACTAGAGAAATGTTACTATATGGTTGTTTATTGCAATCAGCGCCAAAAAGGATTTTGGGGGAGTGGGGACCGGAACCTGGCAAACTCCCTTTGTTTTGCATTACAAAAATACAAACATGATACAAAACATGACCTCCTTTCATACTTTGATTCACTTGTGTTGAAGTTGTACGTCATGTACAGCTGTGCTAATGTAGTTTAAAAGTATTTGACTGCATATTGTACTAAGCATTTTGCTGCTTTCTCATAATTTTATGTTTTCTTAAGAATTAAGAATTTCTGTCCTATTTATGCATGGTTTAAGGATTACCATAAATATTCCAAAAGTAATTCTATTTTCTATTCATATGCCAAATGGATCAAGTCTTAGTTACAAATAATAGTTGTTAGAGTCTAATTATCATTTGGATGTTAATGTTTTCAAATAAAGGATGCTTTTGTGGTAAAGGAAGATGCATTCCATCTGCAGGAGCTGCATCGTTTTTCAGACTTCTTAAGTGGAGGTTTACAAGTTTTCCCATAGAAAAGGCTAATTTCTCATAATAGATTGCACTGATGTAGTGCATTTCATCTGAAAGCCTCATTGCTTTTATAAATATCATTATTATTCTTTATTCATATTACAGTAAAATCTTGAATCCCCTGCTGGGACATGTTCCCTTTAAGTGCCATCCAAAGTATGGAGTGAAATAATTCTCCCCAGACACGGTAATGTCTGAGAACACATCCTGAATACGTACTCTGAGCCCAGGAATGACACTGGATGGGAAACTCCCCTCTCCCAGATGATGGAACTTGTTGGGCTGTAGGGTCCTGTTGCAGAGATGTTCCTCCAGGGAGCCACAACAGGAGAAAGTGAAACCTCAAATATAGTTGCCCCAGGGTGATACATTTGGGAGACATCGATGTAGAACTTTCTCCACATAATTATGAGTTATAGGCAGATTTATTAAAATGAATTATTCTCATGTAAATTAGATGGTTGCAAATGGAACTTTTTTGATCATTATCTTACCAGAAAAAAAAAGTCTGTAACTGATACTTCATGGTACCTGAATGTTACATCTGTACATACAGTGCAACTAGGTATATTAGGTTCACTGAAGAAAGAATTTCACAGAAAAGGTTTTCACAGAAAAGAATCTGCTTTTTTTCCTTAGGAACAATGCTTAATAGTCTTTCAGTCTAACAAAGGAGTATTTTACTAAGGTGATAAGCAAAGTAAGTGAATTTCCTGGTGGTTTTCTAGAGAGTGTTTTAGGTAAAGACGTCATATGTGTGTGTTAGCTCCTTGGGTAAAGACTGAAAATTCAAGGTCCAGTTCTTTTTAGTTTCTTCAGGAGCTGGATGGTCATTTTAAGTGTGAACGTTTGGGGGTCCATTCTCTGCTTTGAAAGCCACTGTAGCTTGTTGCTGGGGCATGCTGAGAGCTTTTTGAGGCCAGTAAGCTCTGAGGATGGAGATGAGGCACCCATTCTTCTCTTAAAATGACTTTTGTTTTTCCTTAAAACTTGTTAGTATACAGTTACTGTGCTCACTGAACAGAGGGTACAATAGTGAAAAGGAGAGAACAGGACAATGTGTAACTGCAGCACCACAAACTGACTTTGAGTATTGCTCTCCCAGCCTGTGCAGCTCATCTGGCTGTTAGCACGGATAAGTGAAAAGATACTGGTTTTCTGTCAGATGTTTAGGTACTAAGTATTTTATTTTAAGATAAACATTAAAATCTGTTATACGTAATTATGTCCTCGTTTTCTTATTTGGCTTGGATGCTTGTATGGTCATTATGAGATCTTGAGAAGGGAGGTTTACAAGGAAAATGCCTTCTACATTTCGGGTTTTTTTCTTTGGGGACTTAGTTTTTCTCCCCTTTGTAACTTTACAGTGTGAACCCTGGTTCCTGAGGTTTTCCAAGTATTGTATTCTCAATTTCTTAATTTTCAGCTGTAAGAAAAAAAAAGGCTGGCTTGATTTAGATAGAGTTTTGCCTCCTATGTGGCTGAGGGCATGTGTGTCGGAGACAATTACAGAGGGACTTAAAGAATCTCAGTTATGTTGATCAAAGAGTAGGAACAGCTCATGTCTGTTTAACAGTTTCCATGACTGTAGCTTAATGCTCTTTGTGAACGGATCTGAAGTTGAAAAGGTTGGTTTAAAATGATTGCCAGACTACGGGTTACAGATATGACATTTTTCTTGATTATTCTTTCTGCTGGGACTCGTATTGAAACATTAATTTTTTGTGGCAATTTATTTTCAGCACTGTATTAACCAGTAAGTGTTAACACTTATGGGGAAGCAACATTTGGCACCATGAGAAGAAAACTGAGGTGGAGGTACTTAAAAGGAATGAAAGGCTCATAGTTGAGGATTTTACTTACTCGAGCTCTATTTGATAGCAGTGATTTGGCAACCTGGTGTGAAGTCCTTTACCAATATCTAGGAAATGTAACAGTGGTGATTTCTCAAACAGCTAATATTGAGGCATCATTAATGGTATGTAGGTCTGAGATTGGCCCCTGCAGTCCAGAATTGACTGCTGTCAAGCAACATGAGTTGAGAGACATTCCTGATCTTGCCACATCTTGTGGCCACTCTGGCAAATGGTTCAAGTTTGGCAGAGATGGGATTTGTGACTCAGTTCCCAGTGTAGGAAATGGGGCTCTGCCCCTTCCTTCTGCCTGCCCCATGTGCTTTAACCAAGCTGGCAGAGGCAGGGAGATCCTGTTATACATTTATTAAACATAAAATCTGATGAGACCTTTTGTCAGGTGGTTCATAGGGACACTACTGTAATAATAATAATACTGTAATAAATAATAATAAAATCCCATCTCATCTCCTGAATCCACTTCTCATACATGCTTCTAAAAAATGAAAACCTTAAAAATCATTCACCTGTGCAAACACAATGTTAATCACACCAAAACAATCTGAAATCCAGCGTAGCTTTCATTATCCTAAAGTCAGCAATATGCTATCCTCATTGTTCCTTTATATAATGGAATTTATTGAGGCTATTCATCCTTCACACACACTGCAGAAGTGCACGTTGTAAAGCTGAGAAAGCTGTAGAGTTAATAGTGTAATAATTCAGCAAGAAAAACTGATTTGCAAGTGACCCATGTATCAGGCTGTCAATGGTGCTTAAAGGTAGTTCATAAATTCCTGACAAAGAAAGGTGTGGGCTTAGGGGACCACCCTTTTTTATGAATAAAATGGCCTTGTAAGAGTCGGTCATAGGAGCTTAATGCAGCCTGTTATTCTTGCACGTAATTTGCATATCACCAGAGGAAAGCAAGGAAGGAAAACAGCATTTTGTGTTCAAGAACTGACACAAAAACAGTGTGTGTCTCGAAGGACCAAGCAGTTCTACTTGAACCCAGACAGTGTCAGAGATGCTGTAATATCCCTTCTACTCCCTACCAGTTGCCAGGGTATCTTGAGCAATCCGTTTTTCAGGGTCACTCTTCCTTAAGTCATACTCAGGCAAATAACTGGATGTGACATGCAGCCATAATTTTTCTGGTTTTGAGGACCTTGTTAGGTCAGTAGTGTTAAGAAAAAGCTCTCTCTCTGCCTGCTAATACCACATTTAAATTAAAAATCATCTGGAAACTCAAATTTGTCAGACTGGAAATTATCTCTAATTGCCTGTGCTGCTGTTCAGGCTCTAGGCACTTGCTGTAAAGCAGGTTATGCTCTGGATGAGAAATGCAGGAGGAATTTAGTCTTATCAACCAGTCTTTGAACGTTGAATGGGTTGTTTTGCCTTATCATCTTTCTCCCTTGAGAAAGGTCTGGCTGTGACTGTTACCCTCAGATCTCCTTGATTGTAGGGCTTTTCTGGGAGTGCCATGTGTCAGCTGAGGAGGTCTGCACTCTCTGTGCTCTGCAGTGCCTTGGCCAGTGCCCACCTAACATGGTGTACTGGCTCCAGGACACACAGAATGGGACCTTGGTGACAACCTGAGGTGCTGGTTCCTCTGCAGGGTTCAACAGCAGGGATTTTGCACTGGCTGTTATATGTGTAATCCAGTGTGTCATATCAGAAGCAGTTCTTACTGTTTCTGTGCTAATTAAAGGTAGCGGTAGGTTCCAATACTTAAGGATTAGTTCACAAAAAGCATGTTTCTGTGGGTTTATAGCCCTCTTATGTATAGAAGGGATACAGCAGCTCAATAATTGCTGAAGTTATTGATTACTATAATAGCCCATTAGTCTAGAATGTCCCATCAAGTCAATCATTACCTCATGTGATTTCAGACAAAAATGCCATGTGTTAGGTTTATACACACTTTAGCAGGCCTGGGATGCATGGAGAGAAGCCTTTTTAGTAATTGAAAAGCTGATTTCTACATAATGAAAACATAAATCAGGGGTTTGCACTCAAGTAATCTATTCAGATTACTCACCTGAATTTCTGCATGGGGCAGTGAATGATTACAAATACATTTCATAATGCTTCTTACTAGGCTTTTTCTTATAGAAAAGGAGCTAATGATCAAGGTATAAAGGTATGAATTAGACCTTGAAGGCATCTCCAAGAAATTTATTGAAGGGCCTGGTGGAAGAAATTATACCATGTGACAAAAAGAAAATCAAGTCACGTCAGATGTCAGCAGCAGTCATACAGGAGTCCAAGAAATTGATTTTCTTTAAAAGGATTTTTATAATTGCCCTTTAGAAAATGAGTATAATGACAGTATACATAAAATTTGTCTGCTTAAAACAAACACAAGGCAATAGGAGAAGGGCTTTGTTTTGTGATCTATTTTTATCATCTCCTTATCCTCCACAGCACTGGGAAGTTAAGGTTCAAAATGATTCCACAAGATGGTCTCTAGTTGGCAGTATGGTACCAGCCACCAGAGCTTCCTTATGGTTGCTTTCGAGGGCAACAATTAAATGTTTTCCCTTATTTAAAAGATGCTGTGACAAACAGCTACTGCACTCAGTAGCAGAACTGGAAGTGGCTGGACATGACTGATGTGTTTGAGAAGAAGCTAAAATTAGAAATGTCAAAATTCTGGGTTACCTCTGTCCTTTGCTGACCACAGTGTTGTTCCTAGGAAGAAAAGCCTGTGTTCTCACTATTGACCTTCGAAGCTTACTGAAAGAATTGCTATGGAGGCAGTGAATATTAAAGCTTATTGAATTAATAAAATGTCAGAATCATAGGTCTTATTCAAGCAAATTTACTGCAAAGCATGGAATTTCTTTTGTCTTCAAACAAGCTGAGTAAAAATGGAGTATAGATCAATTACAGAACTTATAGAGCAAGGCAGTCATTGATGGATATACATTTGCACTCTGAGATGAGTGTTATTCTTTAGCTGTGCTCATTCAGTTCAGGCTTTCAGTAACTCTAGGAGCAATTTATTAAGGTAGCTAGTGGGGGGAATCACCCTTACCATTCTTGACATTTAGAGAAGCCAAATTACAGCATTTCAAATTGTTGCTCGGCAAAAGATGCCTGTAAGAGACAAAAGAATGCCATTTCCTACATTTTGCAAAGGGTATTTTCTCCAGTGCTAGCACCTGGGTGATTCTGTGTTTCCTGATGTAGATACAACCTCCCCGTCATGGGAGAGTTGCTCTGCTGTTCATGTACACAGGAGCACAGCAAACAGCTGATAGTTCTTCCATATTCATCCTCTGTGACCTCCAGGTCTTCACTCATTTGTTATTTTCTGGAAGAGCTGTGTAATGCTGAAGGCAATCATTATAATGAGATCAGATTTATCGATTTAATTTCATGTTTGGATCAGTGGTCTCCAAACTTTTTTTGATTGCACATCCCTATTAGTTAAAAATATGGTTGAGCATACCCTCTCAATAATTTTATGTATTTATTAATACTGCTCTACTAATGGTTATGTATATTATACACAAAAATAGACACTGAAAAAGGATAAAATGACATTGAAAAAGGATAAAATAACATTGATATTCACACTATTTTAAAAGTAATTTTTATTTTATTAATGGTACAAAAAAAAGTCTTCCCACTCTCCAGTGGATCACCTTGCCCATCCCTTGGGCTGTGCACACCTCACTTTGGAGACACTGGATTAGACCCTCTACAGGAAGTCATATTCCCAACTCCCACTGTGCCTCTCCCTAACTTCTAAATAAACCCTTTGTCTTTCATGTTCATGTAATAACAAAGGGAGGATATATACAAGAAAATGTTTGAGAATCTATTATTAGAGGGGCAGGGGATTTTTCCATGTTTCATTCTGAGATTAAAATGCATAATTGGGCACTTCAAAATAAATATTTACTGTTTACTTTGTGGAAGAGTTTCCCAAAGAAATGTTTTCCAGTTTTAAAATGTTAATTTAAAAATTACTAAGCCTTTTAAACAGCTTTGAGTAGATTTTCATGATATTCAAAATTAAGTGAAACAACGTGTTTCAGGCCAAATTATGTATTTTATGTGGAAATATATTCTCACTCCTTATGGTCTGCTGAGAAAATTACAAAGAAATATTTTTCAGTCAAGATGAAATACTGTTTGGGTTGTGGAGCAGTTTAACAATTGAGTTGGGAACACTGGTCATTAGCACAGCCCCACAAAGGCTTTTCACAGTGACCTTCAAGGAAGACTTTGTTTTCCAGGAGGGAACAGCAAGCATTGCCTGGCTGGGGCAGGCTGGGAGCTCTGGGCTAAGCCTGGCCCTGCCTGAGGCTTCACTTTGGACCAGGAGCAGAGCGCCAAGATCCAGGAGGTTGCAAGAGCAGCATAACTGTAGTGTTCCTGTTTTTTTTAAAGAGGAGTTTTTAAGGTTCTAAGACTTATGCTCATATAGGAAATACTTTATTCCCATTTGCATTGATGTTTTCAGTGGGTTTCAGTGCTTACTGTGAGATAAAAAGAGCAAAATAAATAAAAACCCCTAAAACCTGTAGTTTTGAAACAGCTTCTGTCATACGGGCACAGGGCTCCCTCTGATATTTATGAGTGGGAGAAGGAGCTTGTCCCTGCTTTTGTATGAGGAGGGCATGTCTTTACCATCACGTTTTGCAAGCACCTATAAAAACCCTGCTATTCATACATGTGTGCCTGTGTGAATGTGCACACACTGGTCTGTGTGTGAGCCTCAGTCAGCCTTGGAACCTCTTTGGAGTGTGGCCCTCATACCACAGTCGATCTTGTGTGTCTGGCATGCCATCTTTTTAAGTCCTTGTCTGAGATATCAAGATTGCTTTCTTGGTTGTTTCATGGTTTCTGGCCCATCTGAAGGGCCTGACTCTTAGGGAGAGGCTGACACTTCTTTGTGGGAATCCCTGTGCACTCTCCTCTGCTGTGGAGAGTGGCTATCCCAGGAGGCAAACCGGTCCTGCTGTGCTGGAGAGGGGGTACAGCCAGGGAGAGGTTTCTGTCTTCAGTGCCAGGTCTCAAGTCTGAGACTGGACCCGTCAGACCTGCATGTTGCCTTCCTTGTGAAGATATGGGGGTTCAGATCTTGGATACTAAAAGAAGCTTTTAGCAGAGGATATGTTTTGCTGCCCCGTTGCTCTGTTCCTGCTGTGCTGCACAGGTAGGGCTTGACAGCAGCTCAGAGCACCTGCTCCACAGGGATCTGCTGAGTTCATGGGAGGGGAGGAAGGCTGAGAGAATGCTGTCAGCCCTGAAATGGAGCTCGGTGTTGTAGGAGGATAAAGGTTACAGGATATTGTGAGTTGTAGCCTGCTGAGCTAAGGAGTTGTAACCAGAGAGAGAGAAATGTGAGGCAAACTGTGAACACACACTTCACGGGTATTGTAACCCCCACTGAAAATCAACACCCTGGGACTACATCCACTTATTCACACCACTGAAGGCAGAGGTGTCTGTACAAAGAGTTTTCTTGGCAGAGCGTCACAATAAAGGATTTTGAGGATGGAGTGTGATTTTTTTTGTTGTTTTGGGTTTGCATTGTGTTTTGAATTTGCTCATTTTTTATTTTGTCATTTTTTTTGAGAGGCAACAGCATTCTGTAAAGAAAATAATGTAGAATAAACTGAATGAAAGAGTAAACAAAATGAAATTGCATTTGACATGCTGGGTGTACTATGTTATTTCTTTATAAATATAATAGATTAAAAATGATCGAATGGAAAGGCAGTGACCGGGTTGGGATTGTCTCTCAAGCTGATTGAATAATAGGCATTTTTTCTCACTAGAAAACCTAAAACCTTGGGCAGGCAGTAGGGGTGTTCAGAGTGAGAAGAAAGGACAGGTGATTGAAATGAAGCCAACATAGGATAAGAGTTGTATTCCTGGAATAGGAGAAAAGAGGAATGTTAATTTGATGTAAATTTTGTAATAATTTTGGTTTTTAGAACTGTTTTCTCTCAGCAAAAACAGAGCTTCTGAAAGAAATACTTGGATTTTGAATAATCCAAATGTGTTCCTCTTTTTTTTGAGGGGGGGCTGAAATATCCACCTGAAATAGCAAACAGTGCAGGATTTGGAGGCTTTTTTTTTTTTTTAAACTAATTTCATTCAGATATGATTTTTGGGCCCGCACCAGCCTCATTGTACTACTTAAAACGGTTGGAACTCTGTGTGGAGGCTCAGAAAGGACTCCGTGATCTTCTCGAGAAGGTTTTTGTATATGTTGGTGCCATTTCAGGCAATCCCAGACTATTTCCCAAAAGCCTTTGTGTGCCCCCTGGGCAGCACACCTTGGTGTTGCTGAAAACCGCTCAGCAGCTGTGATCACAGTCACATTGGAAGGCTTCCTTGGTGGTTTGAAGCATATTGGAATATATAAAAGAGAGCAGGAACAAAGGAAATCGTGTAACACTGTCAAATTTTTGATCATGGTAATGAAATTAAAAATTTGGTTCCTAGCTGTTGTTTAATCACCAGCTCAAACTATTTAAAGAAGAACATCATCACTTGAATCAGGAAGACCTTCATTACCTTGCTGCCTCTAGAGCTGCTAAGGATTTTTCTGCTGACTCCATTGGAAGCTGTTGTAAAATCCTTGCAATGCTGAGTTTATGCGAGAAGAAAGTGTATAAATTCTTCGTAATGCTATCGTATACAGCAATGTATATCACAAACCAGCTACTCATTTAATAGAAGTTGTGAGATACGTGTATATATAGGATGGTATTCTTTCCTTTTTTTTTTTAAGAAGGTTTGCAAAAGGGTAAGGCTGACGTGTGGTTTAAAGTCCTTATGCCACCAAGGCAATTCATGTGAAATGGAAATGTTCCTACAGACCTTCCTTAGGGGCATTGCCACAGCCCCTCACAGGTATAATACAAACTGAGTTCCGAGTTAAAAGGCTGCAGCTTCTCATTAAAACTAAGCATTGATATCCTGAACTCCTAGAAGTTTTTCTTGTACTAGTTTCAAGGATTTATTTCTCTGTCTGTTGAGGACACTGTTGCTTGAAACACAGGACAAATGCTAAGCTGGCCAGAAAATACAGCCATCCTCCAAGAAAAGAGTTACTTTTTCGATAACAAATTGACTTGAGAATTGATTATAAATCCAAAAGCAATTACTTACTTATGAACTGAAGTTAAAGCAGATTGCAAGGTAGTTTAGATTTAAATAGGTGGCAATACATATCCATTACTCTGTTCAATATGTTAATGGAAAACGAGGTCAAAATAATAAAGCATTTAATGAATAAAAACCCTTGAGAAACAGTATCTGATCTGTGTTTAGCTTTCTTGATTACAGGATAGCAGCAGTGAAACGCAGGCTTTCATCAGATAATATTTCATTTAGCAGAAAAATGAGAACTGGAACACTCTTAGTGCTGGAAACTTAGGCCAGAACTAAACTTAGGCAGAAGTAAAAAGGCTGTACAAAACAAAATACTGCATGTGAGACTAGAGGTCACAGGAATTGTCACCCTTATGGGGGTCTGTTGCTGCAAAATTCAATAATCGAGTCCCCGTAGATGGCCCTGTGATCTTACAAGGTTGACTTGCCAAATGAAAACACAGTAATGAAGAATAATGGTCCTACAGAAAGGTAATATCCTCTCCACAGAGGAGAGAACAGAGAGAGGTATCATGTGGTGTTCCACCAAGAAAATCACAGGAATGATTGCAATGGATTGAGAAGGATGATCTCCACGTTGGGATGTTTTCAGAAGGCCTCATATCATGTGGGTCATCTCTTGTGTGTATGGAGTCGTGTCATGGGTAGAACAAATGTCTATCAGCTATCAAAAAAGACTTCAGAAAAATACAAGGAAGTGATGGGGAAGTGAAGATGTTAGAAATTTAAAAATTAAAGTACCAGAAAACTGAAAGGATAATAAACCAACCTAGCTTAGGTCCTGTTTCGAGAGAAGGTTGAACTAGTTGATCTACAGAAGTCCACTTCTACTTAGAGCTTTCTGCACATCTGTGACTTGTAAGTACAACGTAACAGGCCAAAAACCCAGCCAACCACCACCAAGAAAATAAACAAAAACCTATAAAGCTTGAAAATGCTATTAAAAACAGCTGTGTAGGGTTTGTGTTGTATTTTTGTTTGGGTTTGTTGGTTTTGTTTGTTTGTTTTGGGTGGGGTTTTTTTTGGTTTTTTGTTTGTTTTTTGTTTAGCATGACAGGAATCTGAAGCCCAATGTACAGGCGTGGGAGAGAATTATTTTTTACAAGATATCTCTATGGAGAAGGTTGGGGAGATACCCGTGCTGGAAGCGTATTTAAAGGGACCATGTGAGCTGACAGTCCATAAAGAGACTGTTTGATGGGATTGCCAAACAAAGGCTGGAGTACGTGGTAAGAAATTACCAACAGCAGATGTCATGACCCAAAATTTGTGAAGGGTTTCTCCTTCTCCTCTTTGTACCTGATAGTAAGAAGGGTTGTGTTTTTGATTATGCTTTTAACAGGATTCCAAAGGAGAGCCAGAACACTAATGGCATGAGGCCTAATATCTGTTGGGGGGGTGGGAGGGAAGAGAGAGAAAGCATCATAACAAATAGAATGAATGGACACACAGGTGAATATGATATTTTGGGAAGGAGTTGGCCCAGTTCAGAAGAAAAGTCAAGCCCCACAAATCCAAAGCAGTTCTCTGAAGGAGTAGGGATAAGATAAAACCTGATGGTATAAAATGAATTTAGACTTTCAAAAGGGCATTTGACAAGGTCCCTTTCCAGAATGTTTAAAGAAACTTAGCCACAGTGTACTTGTTAAAGGAATAAATAACCAGTCAGGGATCAAAAGAAATGGTCAAGAGAAACTTTAATATGAGATCAAGTTATTCAAGAAGACAGTGAAAGGGACCTGAATATGAGATGAAATATCTCATGATACTGAGCGACTGGGTGATAAAATGTCAAATGATATTGAATGTAAATAAAATGCAAAATAATACACATGAGAAAGAATAATTCCTTAATAATGCTTGTTTCTGATCTGAACATAAACACTAACAAGGAAGTTTATAATTTATAGTTCAGAGAGAATGCCAGAGTTGTGTTCAGTAATGATCAAAATAAATTGAAATATAAAAATTATTATGGTGGGAATAGAAAACAGAAAGAAAAAATGTCCCTGTGTGACTACATTTCCCCCTGATACACATACATTGACTAATATGCACACTTCTGATGAAACTAAGAAAGGTAGTAACACTGGGAGTGCTACAGATGGAGGTAATAAGTGTGATTAAAGATCGAGTATATTCCGTATGGAAAATTACTAACTTGACTCCAGCCTGAGGAAAAGTTTTTGTTTTGTAGATGAGAAGTGGTTTGAGACATAGTAGGGAAAACCTGGCCCTTGGATGATTCCCAAACCTCTTCAAGATGGTGTACCTACAAAACTGGACTGAGGGAAAGAGGGGATGGGAGGAAACTTGCACACCCTATTCACTATTGCCTCGGAGTTAGTGTTTTGCAAAGTGCTATTACAGGCTGAGGGAATGTAGAGAAGTGTCAGAAGTGGCAAGAGGAGAGTGTAAGAGGGTGGTGTAAGAGGGATTGGATGAATGAAAAATATCTCCAGACTTTCCTGACCAACTTCTTTAGTTCTTTGAAATGATCAGCAGGAGAAGTGTGTCACATCTGTGTATCTGGAGCACTTGCAAAATGTGCTCATCTTTAGAAACAAACAAAAGAGGGAATCAATCTGCTTTGGGTTCTAGGGACTAGTCCTTTGTCTCCTCGTACTACCCCAGGTGAGTGCTGTGGGGTGAGAGGTAGTAGTGTGAGTTTAAGCAAGTGGCAGCTATGCACGTTCTTTTCAAAAGAAAGGGAGTTTTAGGAATTATTGGAGGGCCCTGAAGATACATTAAATTTGATTTGCACAAGCAAAGCCTCATCTGCTTCCCCAAGAGTATCCTTGATTACATGCAGTCTTGTTTTGAAGTCCCCACAGTGGGCAGAGGCAGGTTTCCTTTTCGGAGTATGAGTGTAGGTGTGCCTCTGATTCTGCTGCTTTTTTATGTAGTGGAAAGAAAGGTTCAACCCAGTAACAGTAGAGCTAAGCAAGATGGTTTTGTGCTGTATCTTCCTTTGTCTATTAAAGCTGAAAATGGGGTTTAGGGGAAAAAAGGTATGATTTTTCCTTTCTCAGCATGAAGCTTTTTCTTTTCATAACAGAGAAACAAGCCTGACTTACCTATCACTTAAAGCAAGCAATGACGTCTTTGTGCTTTGGGGTGCATGAGTACCTCTTATATTGTTTGGTTTCTCCTTGAAGAGGAATAGAGAGGAACAGGGCTGCAGCTGAGACCCAGTAAACCTGCAGTTCATATTGCCATCGTGGGAAAGAAACAAAGGTATCATCTGTTTATGTCCTTGAACCAAAGCACGGTCCCAGCATGCAGAAATCACAGCTGTACAGTGCATGTAGACACACAGTTTGCTCAGCTGAGTTCCTCTTACTGTAAGGGAAAGGATTTCTTAGACTATCTCTGTAGGTTTTTAACAAATTTGGGCTTAACTGTCTAGTGTCTAGTAGGTTACTGCTGATTAGCTCTTTTTTTCTATCTCAGTGCTTTGATCAAACCACTTCTCTTGACGTATTTATTGTGTTTTTATTGCCTCATTAAAACAATACCATTCTCTCACAAACAAAATGATGATTCCTAAGTGGGATAAAACCTTTCCTGCCAGGCCCCCACTTACATGTTCTGTTCTGAAGACACACCTTTGTCCCTTCTGCTACTCCCTGCTCTCAAGAGCAGCTGCTCTTCATGCTTCTCTCCTTGATGAAGGCCATTAAAACAACCTGACCATGATGAGGCTGCTGAAGCTCTAGAGGTGTTTTCTGCAGTGCTGAGCATCAGTACAGTGTCCCATTGTACTTCCCTGTTGGTCTGTTTGCATCTGCTGTCCCATATCTTATACCATTTCTAGAGCAAAGATTGGATAATAAAGGGAATTTTAGTTTGTGCGTCACACCTGCTGCTACAGTGTTAGTGGGAATGATACTGTAATGGTCACAGCATGGCCCAAGTCCAATGGGAATGTTGCCTGGAGGTCTAGCTGTGTAAAGGACAGTGCTTTCCTAACTGCTTTTACTTGTGCTTAGTTAAATGCAACTTGATAAAAGAAGACACTGGTCTCTTCTCTGCAGTGACCAGTGACAGGACCCAAGGGAATGGCCAGAAGTTGTATCAGGGGAGGTTTAGGTTGGATATTAGAACAAGTTTCTTCCCCCAGAGGGTGGTTGGGCACTGAACAGGCTCCCCAGGGCAGTGGGCACAGCATCAAGGCTGACAGAGCTCAAGGAGTGTTTGGATGATGCTCTCAGGCGCAGAATGTGACTCTTGGGAATGATCCTGCGCAGGGCCAGGAGTTGGACTCGATGGTCCTGTGGGCTCCTTCCAACTCTTCCTATTCTATGATTCTGTGAAATGAGGTGAATGTTTAAATGAGATTGAAATGGGTAATAAACTGTCCCCAAAAAGGAATTTGAAAAGGATTCAGGGAAAACCACCCACCAGCCTGCAAGTTTCAGGCAGTCTGATATTCCTTAAGCCCAGACATCTGATCTGTCATGAAGACAAACATGGCAATGCATGAAAAACATGTAATAGTAAATAGTGAAACCACATGCAGCTGAAACACACGCTAGAAGTTTTCTGGATCTGGAGCTGTTGTTTCCTGCCATGTCCTACCATCATAGCAAACCGACATCTGCCACTGGGCAAACAGTAGCTGGGGGTTTTTGGCTACTGAAAATGAATGAAAATCGATGGAAATGCCATCTGGGAAGCATGAAATTAGATGTCTTTGCCAGGTTATTATTGGAATAACTGTATTAAATCAGTACTAGCATTGGTTTATGCCTTTCCATAGTATTTATGTTGAACTGGCCTTATTACCCCCATAAACCCTGCTATACTTGGAAGAGTACAGAAAATGCCAGGAGAATTGGGCACGGTCTGTGCTATTTACCAAGATATCTTGGTTTATCTTCAAAATCTGATACAATGTACTGATCCAGGATATATTCTGAAAGACTCATGCCCATGTCAGTCTGGTCATACCAGCATTTGGAGAAGAAGGCGGACAGGAGGAAGCAGAGATGATCTGTCATTCCATGACCTGTTTGCTCTTCTGCAGCATCAGATGGCAGACACATTTCCAAGGAAGCTGAAAGCTTTGTTGTACCACTTCCTGAAAATTCAGTCATTTCAATGTGCACAGTTGACAACCACCAATTGTCAGCAAAGGTTGATCATTATACTCGATGCTATGTATAAACCACCAGACAGAATGTTGAATGGGATAAAATGATTATTTCTAGCTGCAGCTTAATGGTTTTGGAGTAGAGAAAGTAGAGTGTGTGTGCATGTGAAGACTTCAGTGCTAACCAGCACATGGCTGAGTCTCGTTTGAGACACAATTGCTGTGTCACTTTGGGCTGCAACCCAGTGAAACAGTTCAGCCTGGAGAAAGGGGAATAGCTTTTCCTCTTTGTTGTCAAGAGGAGAGCCACATGTAGAATGGTAGTACTTTTGGAAGGTTTTAAAATCTCTGGTACAGATTTTTCCCGACCTCTTATGAAATAACTTGCTTGTGAACTTTATTTACTATACTAAGAAGTTCATGACTTGCCTAATAATGAAATACCTGAAAAAGAACAGAGCACTGTTATGCCATAACCCTTGTAGATGTGCAAGGAGCATTGGGAGTTGCTCTGCTTAAGCTGACTTTGGAATTATAAAAACTAATTGTAGTTTTTATTGCTTTACTATGACCAATGTTAAAGTAAAAATTTAAAAATGGTGCTTGAAAGTATGTAACGTTCACTCATAGATGGAATATTTCTGTAAGTAAAAATATGTAGCATATCCAAAATCGTGAGACAAAGTATTCTGAAGTTTATAGGAAACATACAGGATAGCATAGAATAAATTAAGGCAGGGAATTGCTATCCATTTTAATGCTCATCAGTGAGCAGGACACATTTTTAATAAGAGTTTAGAAGTGTCTCTCCCCTTTTCTGAGATGTACACGGATACTTTTTATAACAGAGGGAGTACATACTTCTACACTCTGTAGCTTCATGTACCATGCTCAGCAGGGCAGTTACAATCTCAGTTCACGTAAAGAATAAATGCAGGATGGATATGGAGTATTCCGCTGTTCCACCTCAGGCATCCTGTGGGATGCCTAAATCAGCTGGATACCTGCAAAACTGCCCTGAACCTGGAGTAGTGAAACATCCAAGTACCCTCCCAGTCCCCCCAGGACATTGGCCCCTTCAGAGAGGAGCACAGTCCTCTCAGTCCAGGAGAGCCTGGCTGAATTTCTGGATACTGCAGATGCAATCAAACATGGCTGCTGGGAATGGTGGGTGAGGGCCAGGCTGCACTGAACCAGCACTTCACCTGCCTGTAAGAATTCTGGAATTCCATCCATTTCAATCTTAAAAAGTCTTAAGCCTACTCTGCGTAGGGATCCCCTACATTAATGAGCCCTAATGTTGTTATTAGGG
Organism: Chiroxiphia lanceolata; assembly: GCF_009829145.1. Lineage (NCBI taxonomy): Eukaryota > Metazoa > Chordata > Aves > Passeriformes > Pipridae > Chiroxiphia > Chiroxiphia lanceolata. Next base: position 32,485,804 of record NC_045644.1, read on the forward strand.
ACTGACATCTCGGTGATATTTAGAATAGGTTAAATTTCCCAGTTTGCCTGTTTCCAATGATTAAATGCTTTTGGCACAGAAATCTGAATTTATGCGGTAAGATCTTAGTGTTCTCAATAATCTAGCAAACCCGTAACTTGAAGACTGAATTCTGAATTGTATTTCAAATAAGTAAGAAGAATTTTCTGTAGAATTTTTCAACACTAAATACTGATAGGGTTTTTTTCTATTTCACCAGGTGTTTATGGAGGTGTGAATAATACCATCTTTTACAGCAGGTAGTTAGGCAGAGTCTCTTCTTTCTTGCTCTCAGTGGGGTAGAAGAGTCTTTAGCTTTCCAAAATTCTTAGAGTTGGAACTCTATCCTGAAGATTTAAGATTTTTTTTTTTTTTTGTCTAGAATAGGTTCCAAATAAGAGTATTTCTCTCAGACTGCTGTAATAACTCACTTGTAAGAATTAAGTAGTCATGTTTGAACCAATGCTTTCATTAGCTGGTAATATTTTGGTGAATCCTGAAATCCAGAAGTGCTGCAGACCTGAGCAAGTAGGGAATTTCAGAGTCTTAAACAGTTCAAGGGCTCCTTAGGCCCAGGCATTCCTTTTTGGTATGTTATTCTTGGTGAGCTGCACCGAGGAGATATTCCAGTCCCAGATGTAATCAGGATCTTTTCAGACCTTTTTATTGGACAATCCAGTCTTTGGCTGCTGGTGATGACTTCAATAATTGCACGATTCAGTTGTCTCTGCCCATTTTCTATCAGGTGAGCTGCATTCAGCTTCAGAGAGGTTTCATTTTTCCTTCCTGTAATTCTTTATTGAAATTGGTTCAATAACACAGATATATAAAGTGTCAAAATAGGAGCTTGACATAGCAAAAAGGGAGAGGGATTCATTTCTTCTATTATGAAATAGTCAGAATTGTGTAGGGCAAAAAGGAATATCATTTTCTTGTTCTCTTTCTAAACAGCACATGGGCAGATTTTTTTGGAAAGTAATAAAGCTGATTCACATAGTTGATAAAAATCTGTCACTCAGACTGCAAGAAAAATTACAGTAAATTGGAATTATAATATTCAGATCATACATAATTTATGGACAAGTGTTTAGAGTATAATTAGAAAGTTTAAAATACCTGCTTTAAGTTTTCTTTATTCAAACATTTATGCCTAAATAAAGGACTTCAAAATACAATAAGGCTCAAAAGTGAGCTTTTTGTAAAGAAGCCATATTTCAAAGCAAATCTTGCTGTCTTTCATGTATCCCTCTTGGAACTAAATTATTCCAGTTCTTCCAATCTCTCTTCATTTGCCCTTTTCTAGACAACCTGTAGCTCCCCATGGCCCTCAGTTTATTCATTTTTATGCAGTATTCCAGCAAAGGAATTTCCAGTGAAAGAGAGCAAATCCTTTGCCTGTATAATAGCGTAGGGTGCCCCCCTCTCAGTACTCTCCAGGTGAGTTTTACTTTTGAAAAAAGTACAGCTTTGTTCATTTATCACAAACTTTCAAACCTGCTGAACACCTGCACAACCTACACAACCAGTTATGGATTTTTCTTTTGACTAATTTGGTGCTTGCTCTTTCGTGGAGTAAAACCAGAGCTGCTGCTGCAGCAGCAGGTTTTTAACAGAAAGCTTCATAGATGGGGATGCTGCTGAAAGGGGTCAGTTAAAAACTGACATTAAACTTTTTGGGTCAAACCTTCTGGTTTTTATTTAAACTTACAGCACCTGATTCAGTAGTAAATTAAGCAGTTGGGTTTTTAACTCAAAGCTAAATATGTTCTTAAATACTTTGCTGGTTTGTGGCTCATCAGTTAGAAGCTGGTGTTGTATTGCTGGATGTGTTGTTAACACCAGTACAAAAAAATTAACAAATTGCTGAAAGTTTACATTTCAAGTGTATCAGCAATACTTCAAAATTCTAATTCAAAAATCTTTCCCATACTTTAAGGACTTGCTAAAACAGTGCTGAGGCATTGCTAAACATGAGGCATAGAAAATTTCTGTCCTTTTATTCAATCTCTGAGTAGGCAGAGCTGAGTGTAGTACAAAAAAAGCAAGTGACTGTAGTTGTTCATTGGTCTTCACTGGGGCAGAACAAAGATTCAAATTAGGCCTGGACAGTATCCACATGAACTCAAAGCTCTTGCTGCAAGAGACTCCACTGCTGTCATTGCTCCTGAGAGGCAGAATCCCTCAAGCCATAATCACCCTTCAGGGATAAATTGCATTCCTAACCCTACAGGGAGCCCTCCAGGTGACAATAAAGAAGTAAAATATAGTAGTGGACTATATTTGACCAATCATGGTCAAATATTTTAAAAGAGGTTGTAGTGAGGTGGGTGTCAGTCTCTTCTCCAGATAACAAGTGACAGGATGAGACAAAATGGCCTCATGCTGCACCAGCAGAGGTTTAGATTGGATATTGGGAAAAGATTCTTCATGGAAAGGGTTCTCAAGCATTGGAACAGACTGCCCAGGGAAGTGGTGGACTCACCATCCCTGGAAATGTTAAAAAAATATGTGGATGTGGCACGTCAGGACATGGTTTCTTGGCGAACATGGTGGTGATGCTGGTTGATGGTTGGACTTGATGATCTTAGAGAGTTTTTTTCCAAACTTAATGATTCTATAATTTTAAATACTCCATTAACTTGCAGCTAAACATGCACTGTTGAGACCACTGGCTTTATTTCTGTCCAGGTTTTGGAAAGGGGACAGAAATTTGGAATTATTGGTTGTCTACAGTTTGCATAAAATTTTAATTTTAAATTTTAGTTCCTCACTTTCTCCATTTAAAAATTTCCTGATTTTTAGTTTTAATACTCTTTTCAAATGCAAATGAGCATGATTTTTATGTAGACTATTTAAGTTGTCTAATTTATTCTGGGTAGTTTTATAATAGCCAATAAATCTGCAGGTGTTTTTTAGTATTTTTCTGATTTTATTCAAACTATTATTTAGGGAAAAAACCACACCCACAACCGAAAATGAGCATTGACTATTTTTCTGTGCTCGACTGTTTTTACTAAAAATCCTTTTTTTCCCTTTTGTAACTTTCCCACCTGATTATAAATGCTAGAGAGTGGCTTTAATTATTATAAAAAAAATTGCAAGTTTATATCACATTTTAATGATTTAGCAGAAAATTATTGAAGTATTTCAGTTATTTTAAGATCAGTTTGATTGCCTTATGCTTAAATTTTCAATGATGCTTGTTAGATGTGACCGTCAATTTACTCTCTCCTTTCCCACATGCAATAACAAAGATATGTTGAGCTCTTTTTACTTGTCAGATGAAAAGGCAAGAGCTTATTCTTTTCTGCACCAAAACAAATACTTGAGGGTTTCCCCCCCACCACGTATAAGGCATTTGATTTCTAACTCTCACTCTTATGTGACTCCGATGAATCCAAAGAAACTTGGACCAAACTTTCACATAATATTTTGCTACACAGGAAATGTCAGTGTGGAGAGCGATTCAGAACATTGTAATCATGTGAGAGCTGTGTGACACTGAGGCTCTTGGAACATTGTACTGTTAAAAAAGAATGGAAAAGAGAGTTCAGCAGAAAAAGGTTTCTTCTTATATGTACAATAAAAGGTTTGAGGAAGGGGAGTGAAATGGGAGATAAAGAGTGGAAGGAGAAGACTATTAGAGTAGAGGAAGATTAGGTAAAAGAGAATATTACCATGGGCTCAGAGGACAAAAAGCATAAGCTTTTTATATGCTGAACTTATGCTGTGTGACTTAATGGGATCCTTACAGTGGATGTAAAATTAAGCCATAAGACCGGCAGATAAAGGACATGTCGGGGGGAAAAGGCTATTTTACTGATCTCAGTTTAAAAAGATGGCAATTTCCAGTTCCATATAGCTCTCACTAAATTAGTGTTTAGTTTAGGCTTTTTTTCCCCCCTAGACTAAAGCTCTATTACAGTATGAAGAGGAGCATTGTGATGGACACCCATGTACAGGGAAATTCATTGTTACTGTATCTGCAGCTGTTGTCAGTATTGTTGCTTGCAGATATCACATGGTTTTGATTTCAGATGTGGTTGTTGGGTTTTTTCTAAAGCGAATCGTGTGTCCAAGACTTCAGAGACTTCAGAGAACAGTTTTCCTGGGTGGCAGAGAAACCTGTGGCCATGGGCAAAAGACAAGTGCCTAGTGCAGTTGTCTACCAAATCCAAAACAGTTTTCAGCACAGGAGGGTAGAAGTGTCTTGGGCACCTTTAACTTCAAGATGTAGAATCATTTTCAGAAATACAGCCAGGCCAACTCTGCCTGTTTAAATGTAGCCTGAAGTTTTCTCTCCTCTGTGTGTGAAGACAGTTAATGAAATACTCTCACCATTTCAGTTTGCAAGAGGTTGGAGGCAGGATAGGATCGTAGCAAAGTTCAGGTTGGAAGGGACCTCAGGAGGGCTGTAGTCCAACCTCCTGCTTTAGGCAACTGGCTCTGGGGTCAGATCAGGTTGTTCAAAGCTTTATTCAGTCACATCTTGGAAATCTCCAACAACAGAGATGGAAACCTGGGAAACCTGGTGTACTGCTGGGCTTTCTTCATGGAGTAAAAGGTCTTTTTTCAGCCTGTTCCTCAAGCCTATACAGATTCTCCTTGAGGCAGCCCTGCCCTCAGCTGTATTGACGGTTGCCCTCACTTGGTGTTATCTGCATATTCGAAAAACAGGCATTCTGTCACCTCTTCAATGGCATCATTAAAGACTTTAAGCAGGACAGACCTCAGGATTGATCCCTGCAGTGTTTCATTTGTCACAGGCAGAAGAATGATGTGGGAGATGGTGTTGAAAGTCTTGTCAAAAGAATTGATATTTAAAACTCTTTCCTCATCCACAGATGTGATTGTTTTATCATGGAAGGTACTCAGGTTGGTTGGGTATGATTTAACCTCAATAAATCTGTGCCAGTTGTTCCCAATCACCTTATTCTCTTCTTTATGCCCAAAAAGCTGTTCTGAGGGGACTCACTCCATGATTTTCTGAGTGACTTGAGTTGTCTTTTGACAATTTTGGAGACACTTTCTCCAGCTGTTGGGTGTCTCTCCTGGTCTCTGTGGATTTCTATCAGTAGTAGAGAATGGCCTTTAAATGACACACCCTGTTTTCTCTACACACTTAGATGTAACTTATCAAATCCCAATGACTTTTAAGGATCAATCTCAAATACTTTCTCATATGTTACTGATATTCCATCTTCTCTTTGAACCTGTTGACCAAGTACAGAGGCCTTTTTTGGAGAAGACTAAGGCAAAGGTGGTGTTGAATAGCTCAGCCCCATTGGTGTCTGCTGTCACTAAGTCACCCACCTCACTGACCAGCAGGCCTGTATGTACCCTTACTGAGGGCTGGAGCTTGTAAACTTCATGATTTTGGGGTTTTTCCTTTCTCTGCTTAGGTGACCAATACATAGCTCTGCGTGGATAAAAAATAGGTTTTGTCTTTTGCTTGCCTCTCCAGCCTGAAGAGAGCTTAGTGCATCCTGAGAAACTTCTGTATTCCTCGATTAATCCCTTTGCTGCTCAGTTTATGTACAATGATTGTGAAGATGAAGAGCCCCAGGTATGTGTGGCCTGGCTCTGGCCTGCCTCCCAATGGGATGCCACTCACTTCTTGATGAACAAGGGACTTACTGGGACTTTGAACATCTACACTGTATGTACTGCATAGAGGTGAGGCCCTGAGATCTTATTAAAAATAGGTCTGTGTAGAATTAACCTTTTAGTTGGTTGAATCCAAATTCATTCACTGTATCATGTTGGAGTAGAAGAGAGTGAATGGCAGAAATATCAAGCATGGCGAAAAATCTATGATCCCTGAAGAGACACTTCCATACCTGAATGGACGCTTATGCATCAAAAGGACATTCACATACTGAATATGACAATCACTGGACTGACTGTTTTCCCCTGTTTCACCCCAGTTACATCCCAGTTTACTGTTATATGGTTGTGAAGTTCTCTGTACCCCGGTTTGCTATTTGAAAATTTGTGTCCTCCATATTGTCTTCTCCTTCCCTCACAGTTTTCCCGCCAATACTTATTTATCTCCTTGTCCTCCCCGGCTTTCCCGCTCCTCTGCCTGTGATTGGTTACTTTTTGGTGCAGTGCAGAGGCAGCTCCTATTGGTCCATTCCCCTAGAGACACCCAGATTCCACCCACCTTTACCCTGTTGTCCTTTCCCAAGAGTCCCTGAGTTGTCAATCCTTTGCTCCTCCCCTACCCTGAGTCCAACCCCTGTTCCAACCCTATATAAGTCCATGTTTGTTCTAATAAAGTTGGCATTGCTGCACCAGACCTCAGCTGTGTCAGAACCCTGATTGCAGTGCCCGGTCCCATTCCCTTTTACCCCTGCAGGCCGTGGCAGTATCAGGTCAGCTTTCAACAGTAAAGACTAACAGTTTCCTGGCTTAAGGAAAGGAGTTCTATTTTATTTTACATATATTAAAAATTTTAGCCATCAAAACAAAGACTGGGGAAAAAATGAGGGCTTTACAAATATGAAAAATATTGTTACTCTGAGGTTATAATATTTGAAAATAATGAATTATTATTGTGTAAACCTGTAACCAGGTTTGTTTCTGCGAGCTGTGGGACCGGGTTGGCATTTCTGTGCCTAGTAAAGCTCCTGTTATTCAGAATGTTTTATATGGCTCAGAAAGAATCAAACAGTCTTTGTTTTTCTCAGAAAAATAGATAATGAAAGCATTTACTTAACTGTAAACTTTTCTTCTTGGTTTTGTCAAAACCCTAGCCCACCTATAATTTCCATGGATATGTGATTTGCAGAGTCAGTTTGATATTTGGTTTTGCATTTTACTCTGTTTCCTGACACTGAATTATTTAACTTAGTAACATCAACAGTTTATTTGTGTGGTTTTGGAGGTTTTAATGGATTTATGCCAAGCATTGCGAAAGCAAAAGAATAGTTAGATTCTTTATGCTACTTACAATTTTAATAAGGTTATGTACATGTTTTAAAATGAATTCTGCAGGTAAAGAAAATAGGCTTACAGTTTCTTTTTCATCTTTTTATATCACTTTTTAAATAATTTTGTGCCATTATTTCCTAACACGTTGTTGGTAACTACCTGTCTGAAAAAGCAGGATTTGCAGCTGTAATTTCATGGCCTTAAGAAAAAGAAAAGGAGGGGGAAAAAAAGCATAGTCTTTTGTGTTTGAGGGGGACTAAAGCTTGGCACAGAGAGTTGGGGAAAATTTTTTAGTCCTTGCCTTTTAAAAGGTACAGATAACATCTGTTGGAGAAGTGGTGACAGAGACACACATTCCCTGCATCACAAGACTTATTTCCCTTGGGTGTAAACTGCTGTAGAAAGCACCCTGTTCTGTGAGGCAAGGACATTGTTCCTGAGCTGAGCAAGGGGCAAGAAGGAATTTTTTATGTATAAAATTTTGAAGTGAATTATGAGCTGCGTGATTGCAAAAGTTAAGGCTTAAATTATTAAACAGCTATTGAAAGACAAACCACTTGCACAAGCACTCACTTACTGTATATGTGAACCTGTCTAAGGTCAATCTTGTGCATAATGAACATTTCGGAGGGAATAATCATAAAGCAAAAAGAGTATCTCTTGGCATCTAAACATAATAAAGACATTGTGAAGCAGCATTGCTTTGTGGAGGGAGAGATTTTGCAATTTGGAATTCTTTGCTCTGTATTTGTGATTCTGCTTTGAAACTGGCTTTCATAAGAGTGAAAAATCTGTCCCTACTGTTTTTAGAGTATACTTTGTATAAAGTTTTGCTTTGGCTAATGGGAAATTTAGGACTGTATGTAAGAACCTCAAGCATATTAACAGAAAGTAAGTAACTCATCTTATGGGCTTGTTTTGACAATATGTAATTTTAAGCAAAACAGTGCAATATTAAGTTAATCCATTTGAGGATAAACAGAAATTACATGCTATCTAACGTGAATTCAGGATAAGTGAATAAATAGTAGAAATTGTATATGTCTTGCTAAATTCTAAGTATGCCAAGAGCATAAAATATAGATTCTGCTGTGGGGTATCATTCCATTTAGAGTTGGTTTTTTTCAGCCTCTGGTATCATCAAATATAGAAATACCAATAATGACAGTGAGTTTGTAGATCTTAGTGAATCAGCCATGGATTATTGAGGTTGCCCTTGGAAGGGATGAAATCCATGAGGAGACAATTACGAGAATTTCTTATGGCTGAGATACACATCACCATGTTGGTGAGAATCCTAATACTCAGGGCATCTTTTTCCTGAATCCAAGACATCACTCAGACAAAACTGTGGTTATTTTTTTTTTTAAGATGACCAAATATCCTATAATACAGCAGTTTCCACTCTGAGTTTTATACAAATGTTCACGATCACTTTGTCTCCTGGAATGACGTGAAGCATCTTGGTTCTGTTTTGTAAACTCTCTGTGATGAAGGGGGTATTTTGTCAACATCTTAAATACTGACAGAGCATATCAAGTTGCCAAAACAATATGATAAAATCAACATCAGAGACATTAGGTACCTCTCAGAGATTCTGGTCATCTGCTTGTTTGGTTTTTTTTTTCTGTTTTTCATTTAATTTTCCGAAGTTGAAATTTTTGGAAGGCCATTTCAGACCAAGTATCGAGGCATTTTAGTAGGGCTGCTGTTACACTGACCTGCCAGGGGATCCTCCGGGTGTTGAGGAGAACTTTAATAGCCCTGGATGTGCATATGGTAGCATGTGAGAGTTCAGAAAAGGAGGGGAAAAAAAAACCCAATACAGCTTAGAATGTTAAATGTTTCCTCCATTCTGAAGAGATGATCTATTCATATCTTTCCCTTTGAAATCGAAGTGAGTCCTAATTCCCAGTCAGTAAAGTCTGGGATTGTATATGTATTTCTTAAGCATCAAGTTAACAAACCACTTGGGCATGCTTAGAGCAGCATATGTGCTTTATTGCCTTTCTGAGACAGACCCAAGCTTTTTAAAAATGGATCATGCAATTGCATTTGGTTTAAATACACATGTTGATTTGTAAAACCTTTGGTTTTCCTAGATATTCTTGTGAATAAAATAGTTAAAAAATACATAACAGGAAAGTTAGTAAATGCTCAACAAAAAATAACTACCTGATTTTGTGCTTATCTGAATCCAGTGCTGTTTGATGGCATTTTAGTTGTACTTCTACAGCCTGATTTATTACTAAAGTAACAAATATCTGCAATAACTAATGGAACTACTTAGCTTAAATATTGTCAGTCCACTGGGACAGACTCTTAAGAGGAAGCCTTAGCAGTATGATTGTACATCTGTTTTATATATAGATTATGGACATAATGGCTTTTGCATATGTCTTCAAACATGTTTTTTGGTGCTCAGAAAAGTACTACACCGAGAGCCTTTCCCTGTACTTTTAGAAAAATGAAATTCCTCTGTCTTCTTCCAGCAGAATTCTCATGTGTAATTTTTCTTTCTTTTAAGAATTAGTTATGTCAGATTTCCTGCCTCCTGCACTTTTATGTAAAGCTTTTTTTTTTCCTGGTGCTGGATGTAATTGATAGCCTACATAGAATTTATGGGATTGAATTCCGAAAAATATTATTCAGTAGGTACACAGAAGTTTCCACAACATTTACCTGGTGAGCTTCAGAGGATTTTGACAAATATAAACAAATATTTGACAAAATTTCTTTTCAGTTGCCTCCTCTGCTTTTCAGGGCACCTGGGAAGCTGATGATTGTAGTCTTGCCTTTTCTTTTTAGTCTCATTTCCCACCTGGCTCTTCTGAGTCATATTTTGTTCCTTAACTAATATCTTTTTTCCTCCTGAAGTGTCCTCACTTCAAACCACAATGTTTTCAAGAGTATTTATGCCATTTTTATCATATGTTACAAAAATATGTTTGTATTTAGCTGTTGGAACATTTGTTTACAGTTTCTCCATTTCATAGTTCTGATCGATAAGAAATTATTAGTATAGATAGGAGACTTGTTATTTATAGTGATTTTGCAAACCATCCTCTTTTTAGTCCAGCATCTAATATTAATGCTAGATATATATAAATGCTTTTCCTGGCCTACAAGATGCTCTCTAGAATGCTTGAGTGTATCTTGAGGTTTGAAACGTGCCTCCTTTGGGTGGTGTTGTTTGCTCCAAATGCCAAATAGCTCAGCAGGTATGTTAATAACACTGTAGGTCAGCTGAAATCAAGGGAATTGCAGGTCTCATTAGTTGTAGTTTTGGCCCAAAGCACAGGCAGAATAAATGTATGTCCCTATGGTTCAAAAACCTTAAAGCCATTACTGCAAAAGGGCCCTAGGGATTTAATGGATTTATATTTTCAAAATGGGGTTTTTCTCTAGCAGATAGCTGAGTTTGGGAAGCCTGATTAAATACTATCACTGTAAATATGGAAATTTTTAATGATATTTCAAGTTCTTGCAGCAAATCTTAGCTCTTTTTGAGGGCCCCAAATAGCTTCAATCCTGAGACCAAGATCCTTTTTGCAAGACACTTTGCAAACCTCTCAGAAAGACAGGCTTGGCCCCATGTTGCTTCCAAAATTCGGAGCTACCCTATAACTCGCTTCGTGCTGAATGTGATCTGTGGCATAGTTTTAACTGTGCATTTTATATTTTTCCAATCATAGGAATCCCCTTTGCCTTTCTGCTTCCCTCAGACATCTCTTGCCACTTTTGTTTCTTTCAGGTTGTGTGTGAAAAACTGGTACTGGCGGGGTTTGTGATCCAGGACTGTAATTACAGCCATAAACATCAGCTGCCACAAGCCTCAGCTTTCTCTGAGCCCTTTGCACAGATTGTGCTGAGATGGAAGAGGGTTGGCAAAATTGTCACTGGCACCTAACCTTCTGTCCTCATTTGTAAATGGCAACTGTCTGTAATGCATATTTTTTTTTTTAATGTCTCCATTTTTTTGTGCACAAAACAAGTAAACAAGAAGGAAGGAAGTAAACAGTAGCATTCATGAAAAACACAAGTGGTAACCTTGGAGACGGAAAACGAGGGGTGCAGAGCTGTCAATTTATTTCCAAGCTGAAGTGCTGTAACAGTCTCTCTGTGCTTCCTGTACAATGCAGACGTCTGCATTTCAGGAACAACAGGAACAGTAAGTGTACATCTTACCCGTGCAGATGTGAATGTGCCTCTAGGAGAGGAGAGACACATGTCACCATGTGAGATCAGCTGGCTTTCTGTGCCCAGTGCCCCCAGCATGTTGTGATGCAGGTTGTTGGTTTTCCTTTCCCTTTATGTGTGGATTTAACTTGAGGATGCAAACCAATACCTCACAGTCCAAGGCATGGTTTCAGTTTTAAATATAAAAGAGGCTGTGTTGCTGTAGGGAAGAGAGAGATATGGGCTATCCTGCTGCTTTCTGAAAACTGAGAACTACTGCCAGTCATTTTTGCATGGCATAACAGATCTATCTGTATGTCTTTTAGTATCAAGAAGAGAACAATTATGGTTTCTTTTATGTTTATTTCATAATGAAATGCTAATTGCTTTTAGCTGCTTCTTACAGTGCCTGGGATACTTAGAGCTGCAAGTAGTATTTCTGGTATTTCCATGGTAAAAAAGGAAGTTTGGACTCTGTACTCCTCTACTAACTATAACCAGCTATGAGTTGTTAATGGCAGCAGTGTCATAGCTAATCTGTAACAAAATGAATTAAAGTTCTGGACATCTGCAAAAGAACAAATATTGTGCAGCACTACAATTTAAATGAAATGACATGTCTATGATTCTGCTCTGGCTGTGGTATGGAAGCTACTTCAGTCCCAGGTTTTTTTCTTGTACATTAGTATATTTACATTTGCTCCCACACTTTTGGCTTTGGATGTGGAACAGATCTTTGTAAGTTCAGTGCACAGACATGGTGTCATGGTTTGAGGTAGCCCAAAAATCCAATTCTCTACCTCTATTCCCCCTCCCACATCTCAACCTAATGTGAGATGGGATGGGTTTTTCCAGACAAAACACAACCAGACTCAGAATGGGAGAAAGGGAATATATTACAGTGACTGTACAAATAAATATCATAATACATTATACACACGACTACAACTATCTCTACCATGACATATAGTATAAGTATTTACAATGGATCAGATCTCTTCTCCCCTCCAAATAAAAGTCCAGGAGGGAAAGAAGGACAGGTCCCTTTCAGTCTCAAAGGGCAGCAGCTTCTTCAGAATAGCAGTCCATGTCTCTCTCATGCATGCCACTGTTGCTGGATCTCTGCCAGCACTCACGAGGGAGGTATCCAAGCTCCTCTCAGCCCTGTCGCCAAACCAACCGAAGGGGTCTTCCATGGGCTTCGTCACCCCAGACAAGGTCGTTTCACCACGTCATATCACGAAGACGCAGGGGGTCTTCGTGACGGTCTGGTATCTCCAGGAGATTCAAGCTCCTTGCAGGGCCTCTGTGCCCTGTCTCAGGCTGTGAGCTTCTTTGTAGCTTGCAGCAAGGGAGGGCCTCAAGGCCAACCTCCCACACTCCATCCTGGCTGAGCTCTCAGGACGACCGAGCTTCTTAGCTCCTTTACCCATTTAGGACTTCTAATCAGTAAGAGTCCACCCCCTCCATTTTTGGAGGGATCTCCAAGGAGGTTTAGGGGAGTTTTGCAGTCCTTACCCCCAAGCTTTCTCTCTGTAGAAACTTAGTTCTGTTCTCTGCTGCCGGTTCTCTACCTCGGCTTGAGCAACTCTGAGTCTTCCTTAGCTGCATGCTGTTTCTGCTGCTTCTCTGGTTTAGGTCTTATCAGTTGGCTTTTAGCCATAACCTCTGAACGCTGTCGCCGCTTCTGCTCTCTCTGCTCACTCACGATGGAAAACACCCTCCAGCTCACAGCTACAGACACATAGTCCAGCTTAACACTGTTCCAAGTCTCTGTAGTCCCCAGCTGGGGCTGGGGGGGGGGGGGGGGCAGAGGCCCCAAAGGGCTCCGAGCCCCCTTCCTCGTGGTCTTTCACAACATGGCCACTTCTTCTAACCTAAAACTACAACTCTTCTCTTCCGTTTGGTTGTGGTATGTTTACATTTTTGCAGGAGCGCTCATTGGACAGAATTTCAAAACTTCCAGGGGTTTCCACCCCTTGGGGTCTACCACTTTTCTTATCCTCTGGGGGAAAACAAAGTCCAAACCACTACACATGGTCAGCGGTGAAGAGAGAGATTTGATGGCCAGATTGGCAGAGAGGAAATTGCTTCTCAGTGTTGTCTGTGTGCCTACTGTGAAGGCTGTTGAGGGGATCTGGAAAGTGCAAAGAGCTGTGCCCACACGGGCAGGCATTGTTCAGTCTCACCAGGGCCATGCTGTCCCTGAAGCTCCTGAGAGTTTCTCCCCATTATCCAGTCCGAGATCTGGTCCATGACTGAGAACATCACTCAGACATCTCATACATCATAGCTGAATGCCAGAACCTCATCTGTGTACAACTGCATGAATTACTGTGCATTTGTTTCGCTTGAGAGAAGAATCTGAGCCAAAACCTTTCACCTTTTGAGAGGTGAACATATTTCCTCATTTCCTAGTGCTGTGTAACAATCCCTGTTACACGCTGGGCATTAAAGCTGGACCTCAAGGTGTTTCTGCTTTGAAGATGAACTCTCTTCTGGTAATCTGTAGTGTTTCACACCTCTCTGACTTGGCTTGCAGCCTGCAGAAAATGCAAGGTCTTACAGAGGGAAGAGGATCTCTTTTCATTTTTTTTCTCATTATTATTTTCCAGTTAATCCCTTTTTTCAGGAAGTCTAATGTCCTTTGTGACTGGAATCAGATTTTCTCTCTGTTCTCGTACGGCTTTCCATATATTATTAGCAAAAATTGCATGTGAAAAAAAAAACCTCTTCATCTCCCACTTAAAAACGAAAAGAATATGAAAAAACCCAACTGTTTTCCCAATTCTCTCTTTCTGTGATTATTATGCAAAAATTTCTAAATTTGTCTTGTCCCTTTTACATCCCACTTCGCAATTCTTTTTAGAATTTTTCCTTTGCTGTTCAGCTCCAACTTTATATAAACTAAAAATTAAAGATTTCTTTTTGATTAATTTAATTCTAGTGCCATCTGGAATTGTATCAATTGTGCTGTTTCTCCACCCTCGTAGACAGCAGCATACACTGCTTTGCAGATTTTCGGGCTGCAATCCAATTTGCAAACGCTTCAATGATTTTCTCTTTACGTAGATGTTTGAGGATTACAGGGAACACTGGAGTCAGCTTTTGAAAGGACTTTTTACCACACAGAGAACACAACCTGGCAGTTTAATTTTAATTGATGGTCAAATGACCTAGAAAGTGAACCACCCAAAAGCCTAATGGAGGCAATGTTTCTTTATCTAAATGCTAACACAGGAATGGAATTGAACTCACTGTAAAGAACTAAGCTTGTTTACAATACAAAACTCTGCCTTAAAAACAAACAAACTTTCTTTCTTCTTGCTTTCTGGTGCATGGTCTTGGATAGAGGATTTAGAAATATGATGAAGTCAACAGAGAAAATCACTGAAATGCCAACAAGGGCTCTGACACTCCATCTTCTCTTCTGCATCTGCTACACAGATCTTTGTTTAAGGACAGTGCCCTTTCCTCCAAGGGCTTTCCTATGTCTTTTCCCTATACTGCTTCTTCCTCTGTCAGCCTGGCACTTGAGAATAAGTCTTAAGAATAAGAATAAAATGGAGTGTTTCATCTCCACCCATTTCTTTTTTTCAATTTCTAGTCTTGTGTTTTAGGCACTGAAGCGTTAGTGTTACAAAAATATCCCTTAGTATTTGCATGTTTATAGTTTTTTCCTTGCCTATGGAAAATAATGACACTCTCTCCTGTAAGTGGAAGCTGCCATCCCTCTACAGCAGCAGCAGTGGACCCCAGAGGTGGGGCTGAGTCTTAGAGGCTTTGGGTCTCCTAGTACTTGCCTGCAGAGTGAGGGGACCAAGTCTTGGCCCACACAGGTATTTTCTGGGAATCTCATACTGCACCTACCTCCATAACAATATCTTGAGAGAAAATCCATAGAGACGTGTAGTTAAATGATACTGTCAGACCAGCTTCCCATTTGTTTTCAGGTAATTCACATTGGGTTTGGTGTGGTTGTTTTTATGTGGTAAAAATATTACAGGCACTGGGACAAATCTTTTTCCAAAGGTGGTAGCCCTGGAATGAAGATCATGAGGTTGTTTTGTAGCATTTATTAGTAGAAACAGCCGATTTATCCCAGAAACGAACACTGTGTTGCAGTTCTTCCAGAAATTAAAGAGTAAATAATCATCTCAAAAGAGATGATAAAAATGGAAGGGTAAACAGTGTAATATCTTTGGGAACTTTCACTGGTCTATAACCTTTAGGAAAAGACACAGGAAAACACTATAGAAAGATTTAGACACACAGCTGAGGCCAGGATCTGAACATGATGGAATCTGGGATAGAAGGAGAGAAAGAGAGAGAAAAAGGGTGGAATTTGGTTCAGCTGTGTTTAGTCATAATTATTCCCAGAGTGATACCAAATGGACATCATGGCTTGTTGGCAAGACATGGATACTGCAATGATTACTGTTACTCATCACACAGAAACACAAATATTCTTTTTCCTGCTGTGGAATATGAGTGTTCCCCAGGCTGGTCTGCTGGAGATGTTTGTGAGACACACAAGGGAAGAACAGTAAAAATAGGGACGCAATTTATATTTTACTGTATTTTTTAGCATTCTGTTATGTTTCCTCTGTGCTTATGAATTTTTTTTTTGAGGGGCATGGGCAAAATAACCTACCCAAAGAGAAAACCAAGATCCGTTTCCAGTTGTGATTGAGCTAACTTAACTAGCCAACATCTGTCAGTTTTTGTTGGTGAAAACATACACCCAAGTGGCAGTGAAAAGCTTTTAACTGTAAAGCTGTAAATACTGTTGAAAATGCGAGTGAAGGAGACTTTTATGCATATTTTAAACAACTACTGTAGAGACAGTAGTTGTAACTATGGACATGGGATATGATCAGCTTTTATACTTGTATATTGAAGAAAAACACGCTCCTGAGTTATACCTGTGCTTTTAGTGCTCATGAGCAGAAACCTTTCTCCCTGGAGCCTTACATTTTGCTGAGTGAAGTCAACAGCAATATTGTAGCTAATTAGAGAAGTGCAATATCAAATTTATACAGCATTTAACTGTGTGTTTAAGGCATATAAGACTTTTAAACCATAACATAAAGGTATAGTTAGAAACCATAAAATATCACAATTATTGATAAATGTGCAGAATAAATGATGAAGTCTCATGGCAGTGTTACAAATGCAGAGTTGGAGCACTAGGATTTTCTTCCCCTACATGTAAGTACCTTATGTCTGTGTTCCACTAGTCGGTTGCTAAAAAACAACAACAAAAAAGATAAGAGACACATGTTAGAAGAACCAGCTATTACAGTGTGAGAAAGATGTTTAATAAGTAAATATTCATCACATAAAAACATAAAAATTCAGAGGTAGAACAAAATATGATCTATATGAACTGTAGAATGCACAAGTTTTATAGTGCTGTAAATTCTTTTCAGAGGTAATGGAAATGTTTAAGACATACATATATAATCACCAAATAACTATTGATAGATAAAAGTTTGATCCCCAAACAAAGCTTCACAACATAAAAAGATGGGATTGTAAAATAACTGACAGGGATCATAAAAGATGTGAAACTCTGAACCAATGATGAAGATAAGAAAACAGTGTAATGTTTGAATTTGCAGCGTTCTGGAGAGGTGGGGTGAGAAATACAAGAGGAAGAACAGGATGTCCAAAGGGGACCATGACATGGTGTAAAGGTGTAGGTCATTATCACGTGCAGTTTAATGCTAAATGGTCTATATTGAAAGGGAATCCTTGAATAATAATAGCAAAGAATGAAAAAAAACACCAACGAAATAACCTGTCATTGAAGGAGGGATGTTTGGTCAGGGATAGGTTCAGTAAAAAATCCCTCGGAATTCTAAAAGAATTAATATGCTATTAAAGAGCTTATAAATCTTCAGGGAAATGCTGCTTTCAAACTGTCCCTATTTCTGCTGTAGGGACATGCTGTGAACTGTGTTCATAAGCACAAGTACAATTTTCACTGGCAAGTCAAAAACGTGCAACTCTGTCCAGCTTTCAAATGGGATTCAGACCCCTTATGAATCCATATTTTTTGAAGACCATGCTGGATAGTGCTTTTAGGGGAAAAAAAGGCAATTATGAAAGCCTTCCAATTTCTGTAGTAAAGAGGTATTCTAAACTTTTTGGATAAAATGGGCCTATCTGTTCTAAGGCTATCAAATCGACCTGAGTATCTCTATTATTACAGACAAACTACACAGAACTGGCAAATGAGCACGAGTTAGTTTCCTGAGACACAGTTTGGAAGAGAGGTTTACTGAAGTAACTCGTCCAAATGTGTGTATTTCTGAATAGCACAAATGACAGGAAAAGAAGAAACATCTTTCAAGTGACACTCTTCTCACAGTTATTTGGCACTCCAAACTGTAAAAGCATTTGGGTTAGTTTAAAATGCCTTTAGATAGAAATTACCTTAGTAGCCTACTTATTCTGTCAATTTTCAGTTATGGATGTACCCCCTGTGTGAATTTGCAAAGAAGTATCAATGTATGATCATGGTTTTAACAACAATAATCTGAGCTCTTGTTGCGAGCGGCTTGGAAGTTGTTTTAGTTGGCTGAAGATTCCAAATTGGCTGTGGCAAAGCTCTGAGTCTTGGGCAGAACCAAACTGCTGTTTCCATGATTAGGTGCAAAATGGGCTGTGTGGGTACTCGATCTCCTGGAAGTATGAAATAGCTCCTGTGAGTATAAATGGTATATCAGTATAAATGGTTTCCTTCAGCAACACGTAGACTCTAGTGGGGACTAAGAAGCTGGTTTATAAAACAGTATGAGGTCCTCTAATTTCACTTTATCATGCTGCTCCTGAAGAGTGTGAATCCTGAGGTGTTCTTTGGAAAGCCCAGGAAACACTTCCAACTGTGCATTTTTTTAATTGAGAAATTAAAATTTAGGAAAATCAAGGCAGACTCTCAAGTCTCATCTTGGTGAGCACTAGAAAATCTTCAGGTAATTAGATCTGAACCTACTTTCAAGTTTTGCGTGGCTTTTTTTTTTAAACAGAACTATATGAAAAGAAATACTATTATGCTGCTGAAGATCTATCTTCCTATTCATAGCTGTCTTTTCTAGATAGAGTAACAATAGAGCACATAAAAGCTCTCTATAATTTTGTTAAAAACAAGTAATCAAGATACTTAAAATGCCAACACCACCTATTCTCCTCAAAGAAATTTGAAGCAGCCTTTATTTACCGTGAACTACACCCAAAAAGAAAAGTGATAGGAACTGAGGGAACAGCACAAAGCTGAGGCAGGGGAAGTTTATTTTGGATTTTAGGAAAAGGTTCTTCCCCCCGAGGGTGGTCAGGCACTGGAACAGGCTCCCCAGGGTAACAGCACAAAGGCTGACAGAGTTTAAGGAGCATTTGGACAATGCTCTTAGACACAGAGTGTGACTCCTGGGGTGTCCTGTGCAGGGCCAGGAGTTGGACTCGATGACCCTGATGGGTCTCTTTCAGCTCGGGATATTCTATGAGAAGTATATCTGTCCTCAACAAATTGCCATGAAATAGGCTTTACTGGTTTAACAATACTGTGACTTTATCTCTTTTTCATTAACTATTTTTTCTCCCAAAGACTTTTGATATGTTTGTTATGATATGCAGTATGTCACTGCTACAGAAATCTTGGAGCTTGTAAGGAAGTTTAAACCCCAAGAGACTCTCTGATCAAATAAGGTCACACCAGCAGTTATGATGCTCATCAAATGCACTTTTTTCATCCTCATCCATATCTCAAGTGTTGTATCAGAAGCTGCTTCAAAAGAGCAGGAGGATGGAAGTTCTTTTGGAAACTTTTGTACTGCATGTCTACAGAACAGAAAAAAAATCTTTCTAAAACAGCAACAGAACTAAAATCCACTAGTCTTTGCTATAACCTTTTTATTGTCGTCTCTAGTGAAAATTTTCAAGAGATGATTTCACTGTCCTCTTTTAACATCATCTTTCTGCTGAAGTAGCTGATATACAAGAAAGAAATTTAGCTGTTGGACAACTGTAATTCTTAAGTCAGCATGTTCGGTTTCACTAAGTGAGAAGAACCTTAAATATGCTTTCCCTTCTGTGCCCTTTTTGATCACAGTACTAGGATGATCCTGAAATCCAGCCAGCTTTTCTCTCTTTTGAGCTTCAAATCAAGATGAAAACCCACTGTGGAAGCTCATCTTATAGGCAGTGCTTTCAAAAATCTTTGCTCTCAAAAATGGAGAATGATATTATTGGTATATCACTCTTTAGGCAACTGTTCTGGCTGCTGTTGTAGATGCCATACAGGTTTGGAACAAAAATTAGGTTTCAGCCCCATAGACTATAAAATTTCTCTGCAAATTGCAAAACAGTAGCTTGAAACAGAATGAAGTGCAGCATGTCCAATGGACTAAGCAAAATTCAAGCCAAAACTGCTGCTAGGTAATCACTGTAATTTATAAATATATGTTCTACACATAGAGGCATCTACTGGCTGTGTTGAATAGATACTGCACAGAGCACGCTTTAGTCTGGTCCCACCGTTCTGTAGCAGTAGGACAGAGGTACAAGGGGTTGGAAGACTCAAAGAAAACTGAAGCCATTTTATGTCAACTAAGCAGCATTGTTTTCCTTCTTCACAAGTGCCATGCTAGATGCAATACCTTTATTTCTATGTTTAGACATTGGAATTGTAACTTACAGGACCCCAGTGAACCATTCCATGTGCTCTCACTACACTGAGGAATGGCAAAGCTTCTGTAGGAGTCTTGAGTCCAGAAATGTTTGACCATTGCCATCAGCATCCCAGCACGCTTTTCTTCCTCCAGGGTAGAAAATGGTGCTACTTGCTCCCTTCAGCAGAGTCATAAAGAATAAAGGAAGTGCCTTCATGGGACTTCTTGAATTGCTGAACATATTGCCAGGGAGTAGCTTGTCTCTAAACCAGTGGGAGATATCCAGCACAAACAGATGGCCAATCTTCATTCAGCTCTGTGCTGTGTAGCACACAACAGTTTTCTCTCTTCTCTTTTTACCACGTTCTCATTTTCAGTCAGATTAGTGACGGGGCTGTGCATAGCAGCCTGTGACTGCCTGGGCACTGCCTGGCCATCTTCTGCCAGAACTACCTGGCCTGTTGCTTTAGATACAGAGATTAATTCTTCCCCTCCTTTGCTAGACCACACAAAAGGGTCTCCTGGCAACGTTATTGTTCTGGGATTCAGCTTGTGGGGGCTCTTCCAAGGAATAAAGGATGGAGAATGGACTAGTAACCTCTAGCAATTTCCAGCTTTATCCCTGAGGACAGAATTAGCCTTCTTGATTGCCTTGTAAGAGGATATGTGTGTTTGATGAGGTGCTTTGCAGGGTTTAGCCCCAGATACACATTCATGACCCAGTGTGAACGCAGCAGTTCATTGTGAATGCAAACCTGTGTACACTGCTGAGGTTTACACACACACACACACACCCCCCTCCCCCCCCCCTTCACTAAAGAGTACTGAAAACATCTGATCTTTACTTCTTGTCTCCCCATCCTTCCCTTTCTGGGACCAGCACAGTGGCATAAGTAGAGTTAGGTTTCAGAATTTTCCTGTGTCGTTCAGGATTGATGTACCAGAGTGGACAAAGTCTGTGTGTGTACAGCTGGGAACTCACAGCAGATGGTTCACCTTACAGGTGGCAGAGTTCTCATGGGAAAAGGATAGCAAAGCTGAGTTTCTGCCAGAATGTTCTCTCAGATGCAGCCTCAGTGCCTCACCATGATACCCTACCAGCTCCTTCTATCCAGTATCTTTTTTTTCAAAACAGTTTTCAAAATTTTCCATTCCAAGAAAAAACACCCTAAAAAACTTCTTGTGAACATGTTTGCCAAATTTACCAAAGGAGGAGGATGATTTCAACTGGTTATTTGTTCTAAATAAATCAGATGTTGACTACAGAAACATCTTTAGTTTCTCTTGTTTACAGCCCAGGCTGACAGTTAACCTCTCAAAAACTTTCAAATAAAACTCAGCTGAAGAAATGTTTGCTTTCCCCAGACTCTGAAAATGTCCAGGATTTTTTATTTAGTGGTTTTGTAGTGGTGTTTTTTGGCATACTGTATTGCATACCTCCCTGTGGTCTTTAAATTACCTGGTCATCAAGAAGGCATTTACATTCCTGTTAAAATAAGTGCACTCAGAGGTGCCAACAGAAAATTATGCATAAGGATATAGTTTATGTACACAGGTTGCAATCTAATAAAAAACCAGTCACTTCATGTTCCTAGGTCTGTGAATATTTATCATCATAAGCAAGTAGCAGAGGGAGGCTGGGCTGAGGAAATAAGGGATAGTAGAGGAAATCACTGTAACCAATAGAAGACAAACCTTAGTGAAAACGGGTTCTTGCAAAATCCCAGGTAAAAGCTGCTGACAGTTTCCTTTGTATCTCTAAGTGGTCCTGACCTAAACCAGTCCCATAAATTAAGGTGCCTAAGAACAATATGTAACAGAACAGACGTTCTGCCAGCTCCTCCCTGGTGCCTGGTAAGGATCCCATCATTTTGTATAAAAGCAGCTGGGGGAGATAATTGTGTGGCTAAGAGAGCATCAGCAGGTTGCAAGAAATCATTAGTCACCTCTGCAATACACCTGGTAAATTATCAATACATTTAAACAGAGCTGTTCCTCTCAGTACTGCAGAGTAGGATATAGACAGCTTCAAGGCTCTGAACATAATCAGCAGACGTGTGTCAGCAATTAGGAAGCAAGCTGTTTTCTAGTACGAAATCAAGGCAGAAGAGCTGCAATTGTGGCTGGAAGTAGGCTGTGCTTCCATGATTTTACCAGGCACCTGCAGCCTGACACACCAAGCTGATCTGACGTGCAGCACAAGGATCCAGTTCTTTCCACTCACCCACCATGTGCTATAGGAAGTCTGAATGGGTTTCAAGTTTTCAAGTCGACTGTAGAACAGCAAATGACGCCAGGTCAAGCATAATGATACAATGGCAAGGTTGGATGAGGCACTGGGAGAAACTCTATGGTACAAAGCTAACTCTTCAGGGAACAAAAAAAAGACTACCAGGTTACCACATTTGAACCACAGTGTGAATTTATATTGAATCAGTATTTTGACTTATGCAGTGCCTACCATGTTTTTCACCTGATGTAAGAGCTCTAAACCTAGTTCATTTATAGTTTTCAGGCATTGCTTTGGTAAAGTAGATTGAAAAAGTGCTGTTATGTAAAGTGGAAAGTCTTCTGAATTAGTCTTGACTGTTATGAACTAGATAAACCTTTATCATCACTCTTTTCAGCTCCTCTGTGAGATGACTCCCCACAGAGACAGAGGCAACACTTTGGTCACCTTTGGTCACACTGAGCAGTGCTTGACCCTACATGGATTTACCTGGAAATAGGAATCTACCCAACAGGGTAAGGCAGTGATTTCTAGTTGACTTGATTCAGAGTGAACAAATCTGCTGATTAGCTTCAGTCAGGCAGGTAATGGGATATCTTCACTGTTCTGCTGTTGTTCAGGCTGTGTCTCTGTGCTGGTTTTGACTGGTGTAGAGTTAATTTTCTTCAGTGGCCAGTATGGCCCATGTTTTGGATTTGTGCTGAACACAGCTGATAATTCAGGGATGTTTTTCTTGTTGCTGAGCAGAGCCCACGCAGAGCCCACAGAGAGCCAAGGCTTTTCTGCCCCTTACTTGACCCCACCAGCGAGGAGGCTGGGTTGGCACAAGGAGCTGGGAGGGGACAGAGCCAGGGCAGCTGACCCCAAGTGACCCAAAAGGGGCATCCCAGACCATATTGGGTCATGCATAGCACACAAAGCCAGGGGAAGAAGGAAGAGGGGAACATTCACAAGGCTGGTGTTTGTCTTCCCAAGTCACCCTTCTGTGTGATGGAGCCCTGTTGTCCTGGGGACGGCTGGGCACCTGCCTGCACATGGGAAGTGAGGAATGAATTCCTTGTTTCGCTTTCCTTGCACTGCTTTTGCTTTACCTACTAAACTGTCTTTATCTCAACCAGTGAGTTTTCTCACTGTTACTCTTCTGATTCTCTTCCCCCATCCCACCAGGGGGAAATGAGTGAGTGGCTGTGTTGGGCTAAGCTGCTGGCTGGGGTGAAACCAGGACAGTCTCTGAAGGGCAGCCTCAGTGTATCTCACTGGTGTGTTTCATGCTGGGGAAAAAATAAAAATTAAAAAAAAAAAAAAGAAGAAAAAAAAGAGATGGTTTTGCGTCTGCAAAAAATACTTTTTTCTTAGTTGAGAATTACCAAGACCTGACTGAAGCTCCACATCAGAGTTTTGATCTTGTACTGCAATCGCTTAAAGAAGGAGAAGGGGATATGAAATGAGTAATGAGAAGGAACCAGTGTGGATGACGGTAGCTGTGGTCTCCTCCTCATGCCCTGCACATTGTGTGGTAGGAAAGGAGAATTCACCAAGAGGACACACTGAGAACAGCAGCACTCACCAACAGTCAGGGAAAGCTTGTTGCTGTTTTCATAGATTCATGCTCTCATACACTTGGATAGCCAGTAATGTGTCATCCTAGGTACGTGTTTATGTTGTCAGACAAGGAATATCCAGGAATAGCTGTCCATTTTCAGAGCAATTTTCAAGGCTTGATACATCCTGTGGAATCTGTCTGGCCCATCACTCAGATTGTGGACAAGGAAGTGGCGTTGCAGAAGTCAAGTATATCAGTTTAGTTCTTGTCTGTCTCAGTCCCTCTGGTGAAGCATCAAGTGTGTGGGAGCACTTGGTCCAGGTAGAGTATGAGGGACAGAGGGACAATGTGCTGCAGGAAGTTAGAAAATCTGGGTATTGTGTGCTCTGTTCATTTGACTGACTGATGAAAACAAATTTTTACCAGTGCACACGTCCTATTTCGTGAGACTTCTTCCTGTTTTCCCTGCTGGGTGGTCTAACTTCCAGAGTGTCTGTGGCAGCCACTGCTTGTCACAGCTCAGTGACAGCTCTCAGTAACTTCAGCAGCTGGCAGTGCTCTCTAGAAATCCAGGGTCGTTTTTACTGCTTTAGAGCACTTTTGCCAAAGCCAGTAAGTACCAGCTCAAACAGGCCTTGAAACTTGGTGGGGGCAGGAATTCGGATTTCAAAACTAAGAGGTTCCCTCAGTACTGAGATGTTTTCTATGTAGGAGTGGTCTGCTTCTTTCTTATTAAATACAAATACTAGGAATGTAGTATTCAAGTAATAAATGTTTTTTGACTGCTTTAATGAGCATATTATCAGCATTTCTACTTTATTGTATATAGCAGAACAGAAATATTGGCAGCAACTGTGTACTTACCGCTTGGAATGCAAGTATGACATGAAAGAGGTTTTAAATAGTATTAAATATTTTCTTGTAGAATTTGTAGAAATTGAACTTAGTTATTGGAATAATGGTCTAAACATTCAACTTTCACTCTAATTATCCAGTCTTTCCTCTGCTCTCGTGCAGCTATGGTGTCACAACCAAAGAAATAATTTAATGAAATTAAGTGCGTGTTGAAATATATATACACACACATACACTTCAAGTTGGCAAATGAAAATAAAAAGACAGTGTAAAAAGCACTTCAACAAATATTATTTAATGTTCAATTTAGCAATTAAGTGTATGTTGGATATGCTGCCACAGTAAATACTGGTCAATTTTAGTCCCTCGGTCCTGTGGTCTCTTAGGTCAAAGTTGGCACCCCGTGTGTTTGTGTCCATGCTGTGGGTTCTAACCTGGTGTAGTGCCTGCTGCTGGGAGTGCAGCAGCTGGGGCAGGGAGGTGGTTCTTAGATGACACCAGATTTTCTCTCAGCTCTATGATGGAGTTACGTGGTAGTACTCAAGGCACAGGTTGGCTGTCGGTGGTGTCACGCTGTGGGGAATTGCTTTTTGGGGCAAGTCAGCTGCTGGAGAGCTCAGGGCTGAACCTTTCCTGCAACACACCTTTATCGTGTGTTATAAAGGAACTTGCACATTTATTTTTACTTTATCAGCCTTGCATTACCCAGAGGGGCCTACAAGATTTTTTTTGCAAGGACATGTAGTGATAGGGCAAGGGGTAATGAATTTAAACCAATAGAGGGCAGGTTTAGATTAGATATTAGGAATAAATTCTTCCCTATGAGGGTGGTGAGGCCGTGGTACAGCTTGCCTGGAGAAGCTGTGGATGATCCATCCCTGGAAGTTTTCAGGGCCAGGTTGGATGGGGCTTGGAGGAACCTGGGATAGTGGAAGGTGTCCCTGCCCACGGCAGAGGGGTTGGAACTGGATGGTCTTTAAGGTCCCTTCCAACTCAAACCATTCTAGGATTCTGTGATTTTGGGACCTTCAGTAAAAATAACTTGCCCAGTTTTCCTGAAATACCCTGCTCTGTGTAGCCTGCACGGCTCTGAAACACCATCTGCTGCCTCTGCTGCTACATCCTGAGTACAACAGCAATTTGCAGTTACTCTCTTTTTCCCTTCTCCCATGTCCTTCACCTCCAAAGCACAGGCTCTCGCTACAGTAGCATCCATGTGGGTCTCCAGGATGGAAAAACTGAGTTAACATTTTTTCTTCCTTTACAGAGCAAGGAGGTTCTTTACAGAAGAATCAGTCTGATGAGCACTGGTTTTCATGTGCTTGCTTGTTTGCATGGTAGGAAGGCTTTTTCTGTGAATGGGAGGAATGTTTAGCATCTGATTTTCTGAACTGAAAAGATTTCCTGTCTGTATAATTAGCCTTATTTATGCAATTAGAGCTTATCCACTAATTGCTTGGGGTTTTTTTTTTAGTTTGCTTTCCTCTATGTAGAATATTCATCAGACAGCTCATGTTGAGAAGTCAACAAGATTGTTGTCGTTGTTCTGGTTTTTGTGTCTCTACAAGGAATGCGATTGTCACTGAAGCAATGAATTGTTGAATACAATCTAAACACCACTTAATGTCAGCTTTTTTTTCCCTGAGTGACACGATGATGAATTCCGGAGGAAAAAAGTGCCTTAGAGAAATTTCATCAAATAAATAATCTAGTTGTGCCTAGAAATTCCATAATGACCTCAAGACTTAGGAGCTGCCCAATATACTGCTTAGAATTAGCCACTCTCGAGATATCAAAATAATATACAATGAACACTGCAAAATCTGCTTACTCTAGAACTTAATGTATCTCTTTAAACCTAATTCACTGTGTGCAAATGACATTTGCTTTTATAATAGAAGCATGTATTCATGCTCTACATTGTTCTTGTCTGTCTCTCTAGCACACTAGGGACTGTGGTGCATCCTGTATGTCTTAGAACTTAATCATTCAGTTACTCAGTAAAAATAAAATGGTGTGAACATGCTCATGAGTGAGAGCAATCAAACTCAATCACAGAAAAAGACAGTCCAAACTTGAATGTCATCCAGATAATTTACCAGGCTCAGAATACAAAACATATAACAAGGAACTGTCATGTTTATAGAAATTTTAAGGATTTTATAGATTATATAAGAGTAGCGATGGAATTATGATTGATAGAAATAGCAGCGTTAGGGTAATTTCTTCTTAATCCATAAACAATCCAGTCAAACAGAAATATTCACAAGGTAAGCACAGTGGAATTTGTTAAGCTGGTGGTTGTGCTGCTTTCTTCTCTCAGAGAAACCAGCTCTGCAAGGTTTCCCCCTGTGCTGGCCTTTGTCCCTTGTAGTGCTTTGTTGTACACCCTACAAGACCTGCTTTGGAGAAGACCGAACAATTTTGGGGAAAGCAGGCAGACTGAAAAGGTTGCTGAAAGCCCAGTGCAGCAGTGTGGTGTCTGCATGTCTGATTCTCTGCTGTTCTGCACATGGACATGTGCTCATTTGCCAAATGGGACCTGCCAGGGCAGCAGAGGGGAATGCTTCATCTCCCTGCTAGCAGGAAATGGCACATTCCTTTCAAGTTTCAAGCTGCATCCTGACTCTTTGCTCAGACAGGCTGTGTATTCAAAGGGTTTTAGGAGGCTGAATTCAGTGTAGTTGATTCCATAAACAAGTCACTTCTCTGTTCCTCCTCTCTGTAAAATGGAAATTACAGAGGAGTGTTAAGAGCTTGGGGTGAAAAAGCTCTGCTCAGTGACGTTATTTGTGATGTGGTAACACATCAGGGAAGGCAGGATTAATGGTCAGGTAATTCAAAGACTGGCAGGATGTTCCTAACTGAGAGTGATAGAAGTAGTTCAGACACCGTGACTAAAAATCAACCATTGATACAGCTGTTATTGCTGTTGCTACAGAATGCATAAATTGTATTCCTTCTGTCTTGTAGTTTGATTTGCATAGCTATGAACTCCCTCCCTTAATCTTCAAATAAAGCACACCTACTTCATATATATGCTCCTCTTTTTGCCTGAGGCAATGTAAGAGTTGATTCATTAATATCATGGCTTGTTTTCTACTTAGGTGGATATTGCACTACCATCCATTACCAGCTTTTAAACACCTCTAGGTTTGGGTTTTCCACTATTTTTGTAGCCTCATGTGACAAAAAGTATTTCTTTATATTCAATGTTTTCATTTGGAAAAGCCCAGGTGTTAATGTTATCCCAGTTGTCATTATTTTTTGCTAATTTAGAGAAATTCTTCAGCTTTGGTAAATTCATCCAGTAGAATATGGATGGCAACAGAGAAATATTTGACAAAAATTCTGGTATTTCAGGGAGTCTCATAAAAACTGTCAGAACTTTCATTAACTCATAACTCCCTCTGGATTGTGTCTCTATCTCTTTTAGGGTCCCTGAGATCAGCCTTTTTATTTCACTAGGCTGAAACTTTTACAGCAGACAGTTCCCAAATGGCATATCTAGCTGCAGCTGTGTATTTTTCTTTGTTAATGCCAGTAGTGTTAACAGCATTGGATTGAATTAAGCTTTACTAAGGCTGTAGCAGTTAGGATCTTCAAATGCTTTTCTCTAGGGCACTTCTTCCTCATAAGAGAATAATTTGAAAAATTAAAAAAAAAAAAAAGCCTAATGCTGAAGAACTCACAGGAAAGGCTTCATTGCTGTCACTGAATGAATCATCCACATCAGGTTTTTTTTCTCCAAACTCTTTGAAAGCAAGAGTGCCTTGAACAGGTGTTCAAGGTTTGGAGAAACTCAAGAAAGGGATTTCAAGCCCTACATTCAGAGCTCAGATTCAAGTGACATTATGACTAGCTTAAATTAATTACCCTGTCCAGTGAGACTGGATTGTCATATAAAATACTCTAAATCAAACAAAACAGTATTTCAGTGAGAAGCCATTGTCTTTACCACTCTGTCACTCTTGCAAGGTGTGAGTGGTGCTGTGGAGAGTGTATTGTAAGACTTTTCCCCCACGATAAAGCAGCCTTGAAAGGGATTACAGCAGCCAGGCTCCTGAACAGCCAACATGCAACTAGAGATGTGTTATTTCAGGTACCTGGTACAAGAATATGTTGAGGAAAATGTATGGGGAGGTTCCGTAGTTTCGTACTCTTGGATAACTTACCATCAGTGTAAGTTGAGTTGCATGTGAATTAAACCTCTGTCCAGCTGCAATTTGTGCAGACTTTTACCACAGCTCCTGTGTGTGGCACACCCCCAGCAGCCTCAGGGATGCAATCAGATCCCCTTCTGTTTCGGGTTCCAGCTGCTGCAGTCAGTCAAATAGGTGAAATCCTAGTAGGACCTTTCCTTTGTCTCCTTTCCGGGGTGGCATGTGCTCTCTTTACACTTTTTTGTTGCTTTTATCCAAAACTGGAGAATTTTTTTTTTCTTCCTGGCAGTTGTGCCCTGAAGTGCTTCCTCTCCCTTCCGCCTGTGGAAAATTCCCATGGTTGTTACACGTTGTCGTGGTTTGAAACACCCAAAAATCCAATTTCCGAGTCCAAGCCCCCCTCCCACAACTCACCCCAGTGTGAGAGGGATTTTCCAGACACAACACAAAACTCAATATGGGGGAAAGGGTATTATATTACAATTATTGCACAAATAAATATTATAATACATTATATACATAATCCTAACTATCTCTCCTATGATAAAGCAATATTTACAGTGGATCAAATCTCTTTTCCCTCCAGTAAGAGTCCAGAAGGGAAGAAGAAAAGAGCCTTTCCACTTTCAGGGCAGCAGTGTCTCTCTCTTCAATGCAGCAGTCATAGCTGGAGTTGTTGTAGTTGGATCTCTTTCCATTACACGCAAGGGAGTCTCCTCTCACCCCTCGGCCCTTCGACTCCAAGTGAAGGTCTCTCTCTCCCGTGGACTGCGAAGCCGGGACAAAAGCTCGCCTCACCACATCATATCATGAAGTGCAGGGGTCTTTGTGACAGTCTCTTCCTCAAGGGATTTACCCCCCGAATCAGAATTTTTAGGGCAGCTTTCAGTTCAGTCCTTGCCCTAAGCATTCTATCAGAGCTCCTCTGCTCTGTCTCAGCTGCCAGCTTGGCGGCAGCAGCAGCGGGGGAGGAACAAGGTCACCTCCTCCGCATTCTGTCCGACCGTCCCGGTCCAGCTTCCAGGACGTCTACGAGCTTCTCAGCTCCTCTCTGCAGTGCATGCTGCATTTTAGGACTTCCACCAAGTAGGAGTCCACCCCCTCCTCCTAGGAGGGGTCTCAAAGGGGTTTTGGGAAGCATTGATTCAGTTCTTACCCCAAAACTGTCTCTGTTGAGCTTTCTCTCTCTCTCTCTCTCTCTCTCTCTCCATCAGACATCTCTGTGTGTCTCTGCTTAGCTGCATGCTGACTTTGCTGCTTGTTTCTTATCTTCTTGGCCTTCTGCCACAGTTCTTCATTCACTGCTGCTCCATTACTGCTTTCAGTATCTCTGGCTGTCCACTCACAGCAAGGAAACTTCCCCCAGCTCTTAGCTACAGATACTTGGCCCAGTCTAACACTGTTCCAAGTTCCTGCAGCCCCCCAGCCGGGAGCTGGGTGGGGGGGCCCAGCTCCCAGCAGGGCTCCTGGCTCTTCTCCCCTCTTGGCCTAAAACATGGTCACTTCTTCCATAACTGCATCATCATCCTTCTTTTCCGTTCTGGTGTGATATGTTTAAATTTTGCAGGGGCGCCGATTGGGTAACCCCCTCAGGGGTTACCATTTTTTTAACTCCAGGGGGAAAACCACTTGTTTTCCCCACCACACACATGCACTGCTCGGAGTGCTCCTATAGCTTGTTAAACACAGGAACTCCCTGTTCCCAGCGCCATGTTCAGGATGCCTGGAATCTACTGGTTTATGGCCAGCAGATTTCTGGCTTCCTGGGAGGGAAGAGTATTGATTTACATACCCGGTAAATATCTTGTAGGCAATTTTCCTTTCTAATCATTGTTCAATAAGCACAGCTGGACGCAAATAAATTGACATTATAGTTAAGGCCTCCTAACAGCTCCACTCACATCTCCTGGGGCCTTTCTGTAGCCTGTAGGATTTTTATAAAGATTTATTTCCCCTAAATATAATTCCATTATAATCTAATTACTTTCTTACACTTCTTCTCATAATTAACTTTCCTATGTTTAAAACTTGAAGAAAGAAATGAGATAGAACACACTGCTTTATTAATCCGAGGAGTGTATCTTATATTTCTTAAAATAACTTCTGATTTTTGTTTTATTTCATTGGTCTGGTTGATATGATCTGTAAACATCTTCTCAGCCAGTGCCAAATTAAAATAATATGTACTTGATTTTTATGGTACATCAATAAAAACATAGGTGGTATGAATAGCAAGAAGGAACAGATACATGATTTCATTCTATTTTAAATGGTAATGTGTTATATCTAATCTGCTAACGTGAAACAAATATTGATAGGCCTGAACTGGACAAAATGCACACAGTAAATTGAGTTTCTTGTGTTAGTTTGTAGACCAAGTACTTACTTATCAATTTCCTTTATACTAATACCGAAATTCTTGATTTCTACTTTTCTTTTTTTTTTTTTTTAATTCTGTTGTCATTTCATACAGAGATAGAACAGTTTTGCACTGGGAGAACTACATGAAAATCTCTTTGGAATGGATATATTTTTATTTATTGTTCATCAGTATCTTCTGAATAGCCTTAAAAGCAAATTCCATGATAACAGTCCATGAGCTCTTCCGTTTGTCTTTCTACAGCTTTGTGTTTTTCCATTGGACCAACCAATGGACTTGCATGACTAGAAATTCAGGCAAGCAAATTCCATAAGGTATGTGAAATGTTGACTGACACACATCTGCTTTTCATTCTCAGAAAGCGTATTTTCTTAAAATTTAATATCATTTTTAGGGTCAAAGAACATGATAAAAATAAATTATCTGAATACCTAGGATAATTCTACTAATAGCAGTAGAGAGATCCCACTGTACTGGTTCCCACAATGTACGAAAATATTTTTTTTAAATTTTGTTCTCACATATAAAGAGTGTTTCAAGGAAAAGTCAGAGGGGAATATATATCTTTTTTTATGCAGGTTGAACTTTCTTTTTGAAACAGAACTGAACTCAGTTTCAATGTTCTGTATTCCATATTGAAATTCTTCTAACATTTTTATATGAAATAGGGATTTGGGGGTTTATCTCCTGTTATTTTCATAATAGAAAACCTGTCACTTTATATGAGGAACCCACCCTATTGTTTCAGATAAATTCTCATGCCATTCAATGGAAAATAACAGTCCTCTGCTGCAATTCTTCATGTTTTCCCTCAGTGTGGCAACTGTGGAGAGCAGGAGCAGTTAAATAGCTGCTTGATCTTGGATCATACCGCTCTGCAGGAGGAATTGGAAGCAGTTCCTGTTTTTACAGCAGGACACTAGGAAGCACCATTCTCCTTTTAGCCCCCCTCCCCCCCTTCCCATATTTGACCTGGTATCAACATGAACATTTTTCAGAAGAGGCAGTTGAGACTTTTCGGCAAAAAGTGCTAGAATTAATTTTGCCAGTTTGGCAAGGGTATTGGGAGAACATAACCTTTTTGTATCCCCAGTGCTGTAGCTACGAAGCTGAGTTTTATAGCAGAGGAGATCCCAAGAAACGACACCGACTGTCCCTCGGCCGTCTGGCCCAGCCTGGTTGCAGCACATGGCCAGCAAAGGCATCAGGAAGGGGCAAGGTCACCGTGCTCTGCCCTCCCCTGCACTGACTCAGCTGCTGCTCAGTGCTCTGAGCACTGCCAGGGCACAGAGGAAATGGAAGTGTGGTCCAGCAGTTCCCAGAGCAGCTCACATCTGGAGATATGCAGAGGTCAATAAAGCTCCCAGGGAGGCAAGAAGCTGGAATGCTTTATTGGATTTACAAGTTCATATTTAAAGGGTTTGTAACAATTTGTTACAAACAGGGGGTTTCAGGGGATGACATAACAG
This sequence comes from Chiroxiphia lanceolata, assembly GCF_009829145.1. Classification (NCBI taxonomy): domain Eukaryota; kingdom Metazoa; phylum Chordata; class Aves; order Passeriformes; family Pipridae; genus Chiroxiphia; species Chiroxiphia lanceolata. Next base: position 32,518,249 of record NC_045644.1, read on the forward strand.
AAAAACCTGACTTACACAATTCGGGGTTTTCACAGAGATGACATCAGGGGAAAATCCATGTTACACTTCTTGGGGTTTTAGGAGTTTCCTCATGGGGAAAACCCCATCTTATCTTAGGGGTATTACATGGGGGGAACAGGTAAGGAAGAGATAAAAAGGGAGAGATAAAACACAAAAGGTCTTCTGCACAGGTTTGATGAGATCAGGGCAGGGTTTCTTGGGGCTCGGGCAGGACGTTCCAAACCCATGACATCAATGGATCCTTGTCTGGACTCTAGATGGAGGCTTTTTCTCAGTCTCTGTCAGCCCAAGGCTTTTGTTTAAACCTAGCAGTTTTCTTTTTCTCATATCCAAATTTTGAAATCCAACAGAGATACACAAGGCACAGTTTCAATAATGAAAGAAAGGCTGACTGAGGTGGAGAGGGAGTTGCAGAGTCAATAAGAAGAGTCAAAAAGGGATAGTTTTCCCCACTTTAATCTCCCTGGAATGAATATTAGCAGTGGAAAAACTTAAAGGTCATTCACGCCTAAATCTAGAGCATCTCTTTTTGGATGGAGTGCCTTTCTTCTTTACTTTAGTAGAAGTGCATAGGACAAAACTGAGATGACATTTGAACTGGAATATAAACCCACTTTTCCTTTAGTATTTCAGACTCCTCAGCCCAAATCTTTTAAATGAAAAATATCTAAAAAGTCATTGTGGTGAAAAAAATCAATTTCCAAAGTTTGCTTTTCCACTAGTCATCAGGTATTTAAATCTTTGCCTTTTGTCAGAAAAACACCTTTGATAAAGGCCACCTTCCATGTATATAGATTTCGCCTTTGGAGATGAAAGGGAGCCATCTGTGAGATGTCTCTATTTCCTGCTGGGAGCATACCCTGTGCACTGGGCACTGGACTGGTGAGGACAGAGGTCACTGAGACTCTGAGGGTGGCAAGAACAAACCATGCCACCTCTCTGTCTCTGTTTCCCTGCTTATGTATTTGGCCTATTAAATCACATCTGTCACCTTTATCACCTCTTTGTTCTTTAAAGATGTACTTCTCTTTGCTGCTTTTTAAACATATCCTTTTGAAAACTTTCTTGCTCTATACCAGCTGTTTCCGTAAGATCTTTTGGCTTAGGATTTTGCCTTTGAGTCTATATATATATATAGCCTGGATTTTTGTTGTTAGTATACCTACTGCTGCCTCTAGAAAATATTTTGATATGTAATGAGGCAAGACTTCCTTCACAAAATCTATTTCTCTCTTTGCCAATAAGTATATTTGTCTATGAAGGCACTCATTCTATTCTTTAAAGCAGTTTTCACCAGTTTACTTGGCTTTCTGCTCCATGTTTGCCCAGAACACCTTTGGTAACAGAGCAAATTTAAGCCAGAAGTTAAATAGTTAAATAGTTGGTAGTTAAATCTTGAGTTTCTTTATGTTATAGGCAGTTCTCATGTGGTTCTGGTGGTTTGTCACTGATCATTTGTTCCTTAGAAAACCTTTTTGGTGTCTCTGTCATTAATTTTTATTTGAGATATTTTTATTTATTTTATTTGAGATATTTGAGGCTCTCTTGTAGAGAGAGATTCCAGAACAGGAATCTTTCCAGTCTCCTCCCCCCCAAAATATATGCAAGAAAAAAATAGAAACAAAACCATAAAAAGAAAAAAATGAAAATCTGATCCAGTGCAGGGCTTCCAACAAAGCCAAGAGTTGCTTCCTCCTCTCTGAGTTTCCTGGCTGCCCATGAAATACTGATTCCTGCTAACGTATCCCAGTATGTTTATACTTTCCACTGAGCATAAGTGAAGTTTTCCCATCACCACATTGTTCCACAGTTGAAATATAATAGTGATAATATCACATTTCAATGCTTCATTTCATCGCCCAGGATATCAGTTCCGTGGGATCACATCTAAGTAAACTGTCCAGAGGGCTTGGCCAATTAGTTTTAAACTACTCTTTAACATATGATTCTATTTACTGTTTGGTACAGCTTACTCTATCTTTTATACATGCTTTGATTTTCTGGTTCCAGGGTCTCTGATTGTTTTCTTTCCACTAGGATGCCTAGTGCTTATTATGCCCACATTTGATATTCTCAGTTAAAAGTGTGCAGGGCAACAAGTCAGGCAGGCAATCAGGTTCCCTATCTTATTGCTTAGATGGCTGCAGGAAAACATGGATAAGTTGCTTTTATTTTTTTTTTCTCTGTACAACTGTTTCTTTTATGTAGAACTGTTGCTTTTCTTTGCTGTTTCCTATCTGATTATCTCAAGCTTCCATCCTATCCTTTATATAAATTCTTTTAACTTCCCCAGTGAGCTTTTCTGCACCCATCAGCATTCTTCCACTTTCCCGTTTCAGCAACTTTACACAAACCTTGGCTGTGTTCCTGGGAGGTGAATTACCCAGCACTGGAGCCTGTAACTTGTAACTGAGGTTCATGACCCAAGAGTGTATTTACCTCTTGTGAGGATGATTTCTTATGGACCTCATTTCCAGCTGGGGTTCAGGACCCTTGTAGCCAACAGGGGCTGTTGGCCTTTAAGTGTTGGCTGCTGAGAAGGGTCTGTATTGTGCTGACATGCACATAAGCCCCCCCCAGGGAGCAGCTGGTTGATGCCTCTGTTGAGCAGTGCAGCATATTCTTCACCTCGTTGGATTTTTTAACTTCCTGCTTGGGTGGGCTGCCTTTCTCAATCCATCCTGTCAGTGGTTGCTAATGGGCTGCCCCTTATCTCCTTGTTGGAGCTTAGATTGACCACAACAGCAAGCTTTTTTCCCGCTATTTCTAGCAGTAGTTTTATGGGCTAAAAACATGTATCTGCTAAATTCAGTTTCCAGGAAGCATTGCTAATTCTTATGGCAGAATCGGGACTGAAGGATCCCAGGCAGACCTCTCCACAAACACTGATGTGTTAATATATTCTTGATATTCACTGTGTCCCCAGTAATTTGCCTTTTACCTAGAAGGGCACATCAGCAAGTGGCTCTCCTGTGTTTACTCTTAAGTGAATTGTGGTGTTAAACAGCTTCTTTCTGAAACCCTCCTGGTTGCATAAGCCATATGATTCTGGATACAACAATCTGATGAGGCAGAACAGTACTTGGGTGTGTTAAGTGGTGGCTATTGCTTGCATTTCAGTATATTTGTATTGAGGGTCACTCTCCTGGAAGTAACAAACATGGAAGAGGGATTAATTCGAGAGTCCCAAAGTCATTGTCCAGAACAGGAGGTTTGCAGCTATCAGACAGAAAGCATCAACTTTCTATTTTTGGAATTAGTAACTTTGGTCTTGATGAGCAATGATAAAATCATGCAGAACATAATTCATTAAAATACAGTTCAGTCTGGGATCATTGGTGAGGTTTGCCACCTGTGTGGCCTTGTGCTTGCCCAAGTGGATTGTAGGTCATAGAAATATGTCAGGAAATAGCTTACAGGGACACCTATTTGAATACTCAAGGTTGAACATCTGCCTCTCCTAATCTGTCACTGTCTCACTAAAAAAATAATTTCTGACATTCAGTCAACCAAAAATATCCCTGGAACAGCCCAGTGGTTGGTTCAGTAGGAGTTTGTGAGTGGAAAGAAACCAGTCTGAAATGCACAAAATACCTTTTGGTGATAAAACCTCACTTTTGTTACTGGCTGGAACAGGTACGGACCTTCTCATGTTTCTCACTTTAATTTGGCATTAATGAGTTTTTGCAAACATGGCCTCTGTGTTTATACAGTCATTCTTTGCTTGTTTATACCAGTCTGTCAAAGGCCACACTGGGGTTTTGTGTTTGCTTTTTTTTGTGTGTGTGTGTTAAACATTGAGCAACAAGCCAGGGCACATACAGTTGTATAAGTGTTTCTAAAATAATATCTGCTCAATATGCCTGGAAGTCATACCCCTGTTCCCCTCAGATATTTCAAGTCTGAGGGGAGCACTTGATTTGGATATATAAATCAGTCTTATTTCCTATTTCTGTTCTTTTGAATTTAACTTATGCTTTCTTTAGGCATTTCAGAACAACGTCTGCTCTCACAGATGTTATAATTTGTAATTTAAATTGTGAATGTCGAATTTTTGTCTTATAAGAAATAATGAAAAGCATCAACCACTGTGTACAAAAATGTCTGCACTGAGGCCCTGTAACATCTCCTATGAATATTTCTTGGATTTTACCTTTGGTTTTCACTGCAGTAATTGCTTATTTTCAAATTGCAATACTTCATCTGTTTTAAATGGGTGTTAGAAATAGTTACACTTTTCAACATGGCAAAAATAGCTTTAAAATTTTAGTGATTGGATTTCATTGTCTGTTTCTAGATAGTCACAAATCTCGACGTTTAGAGTCAGATTTCAGGTATTATTTTTGCAAGCTAACAGTGAAAAATAATTTTTAAAAAGTCACCAAAAAGAAAAAAAAGCCCAACAAGCTTAAAATAAATTTGTTTTCTCCCTATTTTTTTTTCCACTCGTGGTTGGTCACAACCTTACAGGCAACATTCCCTGCCTTGTCACAGGTTGAGCACAACACAAGCCTGGTTCCAGTGTGTGTAAATGAGCTGGGATTGCAGTTTAAAGGATGCTGCTGGTCATCAGAGATGAACACTGACTAAAACGTGTCAGAAAGCTTGAACCAAGCCTTCCCTCCTTTCACAGGGGAGTGTTTGTAACACCCTTTTAACAAGAACAATTCCTTCACATGACAAGTCAAATGCAGTAATACAAATAAATCCAGCAGACAGCTTAAAAAAATGAAGTCCAACTAGATGAGTAGACAGGTAGTGTTCATGCTTTATTTGCCTTAACAGATTTGCAAAGCTAAGTCATGTGCAGCTGTTTGAAAATTTATGGAATTCATTTCTAAAGCAAACCACTTGAATGATAGACACGGCTGGGATTTTGGTTGTGTCTGTGCCAGGAAAGCCTTTGCTTTTGTGCTGCAAACACTCTTTAATAACAGGTCTTGCATTCAGCCCTTTGGCTTCTGGAAGCAAATTAGTCCTGTCTTGACATCCAGCTGATTGTGATGCAACCTCATGGCTTTAGCTTTGAGTTTGTAGTTGTCACTTGCTATCCCTTCCTTCCCAAGTGTCCAGCCAGGCTGGCAGTGGCACTGCACAGCTGAAGCAGATCTGTTACTGCAGCACAGTGCTCCCCAACTGCACCTCTGCTGCCTTACCCAGCCCACCTGCTCCATAACACCATTGACTTTGATTGCCTCTTGTACACAGATGTCCTTTTAAAATGTACTTGAACTCCTGATAGATTTCCAAATCTTTCCAATTGACGGCCTCCTTACAAATACCCATTTCATGGAACGTGAGCCAACATTTCCATAATCATGTTTGGCCGTTCACACAGCCATAATGTGTGAATATAATGAGGAAAACTGATTGTGCTAAAGCACAAGCGTTAATTGGAAGCAAATGCCAAAAAGATGTTTTCATAATGGATGCATCGATATTTAAGTAGTTTCCTATCATTTTAATATCAAAAATGTGATGGGATCTGCCAACTCACTTGGTAGTCTTGGATAATACCAGGGAAGCCGTACATAATCAATGGCTTTAAGCAGCACAGTTACCAAGCACACTTCTTCGGATCTGTGCATTTTAGCAGCAATTACTCGCTGCCTTTCACAGCCTTGGCAGCAAGTGTCAGAGCAACTGCAGTTTTTGTCCAGAGCAAGTACTGTCCTGTAATTCCAAGGGACACTTGAGGACACCACTCACCATAACAGAATGAGGATCTGCAATATTTTACTGGGCCCTGGCTGTGGACCCACTTACAGCCCAGCTCAGTAAGATCTGCCTGCCCTGTAGGATCGCTGTGGAGAGTGGGATGTGTATTTAGTGTTTTCAGCATTGACACAATAGAAGCTGGAGGTGGGCTTTGCAGCATGGGAATTTTGCTGGTTTGGTTGCAGTGCCCTAGATGCACGTTATGCCATGGCACAGCAGTGTCTGAAGCAAAAAATGCAGCAAAGTAGGGCCATAAGAACCACTTGCATCTGCACACTGCAGTTCTGAAGTGGTTAAAAATGAAACACTAGCTAGTTGCAAAGCAGAGCTACTGAGAATCCATTCAAGATTCTGTAAGTAATACAGTTCATATCTCATGGCAAGTCATGTGCAGTTCCATCAATCAGTGTTTCATTTTCCATTATACTGTTGGCATGACAAAGCAAGGAAGTGTTGCCAGAGTTAATACTCCAGCTCTCTTATCTGTGTCTAGAAACCAGTTCATATTGGCCATGGGAGTGTTTTAGATAGTATTTCCATCTTGTGTTGCTGTCCAGTCCTGATTCCTTGGCAGACTGCCATATCTTATATATTTTGCTCCTGTAGGTTTTTTGCTTTCTCTCAAGGCTGTGCACAGTTTGTCTTCCTTGCTTTTTAAGTGGAAAATACTTTGTTATTCCAGAGAGTTTGAGGATATTTTTGTCTTACATTTCCCTGTATTATTGTTTAATTTTCTCTTCTTGTGAGAGGAACTCTGGCTTGGAGAGTTCCCAGAATCTATGGCTGCCGTTTAATTTCTGTATTGTCTTTCCTGTTGTGGGAAGGTTTAAAGGGTATTTATTGTGAGGGAGGAAAAAGAATGGAGGAAAACTGATCTTAGTTGGGGAAGGGTTTCTCTGTAAGAGTTCAAGGAAATAAATTATTCTCTGTTCCAGTATCCCATCAGGTCTTAACTGACTTTGTAGGTAAATGTATGTCATGCTAAGGAAGCCTCATCATGCTCCTCTTTAAAAAGAAGTTTGAAACTCCTGTTATTATTAGGCTGCAATGTAGATTATTTTTCAGTAAAAATAACTGCTGCCAGTGATAGATATATAAAATATGTCCACAGTCAGTGTTTTCAACCTGTAGCTTATTCATAAGTCTAATGTGCAGCTATCTAGGAGAAAACCTGGTGGCTAAATCCACAAATGGTCAGAAAATGCCTTAAGGCATAGAACTGTGTTTGGATTTCCAAATGGTTCAAATGAGGTCTTTCACTGAGACCTTCTAGAAGAAAGAAACAGTCAAAGGATAAAAAGAAGACATGACTTGTAAGCTGATAAAAGGTATAAAACCAAAAATGGAATAAATAGTTAGTTTTCACTGTGGAGGGAGACCACAAGCATTTGCCAGCAAAATCTCATCACTTATTCTTAAATAATCTCAGGAAAGTGTAATAGTAGAGAGGAAGCATTTGCTGAATATAGGACATTATTTGTGGTAGTAAAAATTGAAGTGGCTGTGAAAAGGTGTACTGGGATCTCAAAATAAAGAGTGACTAAGGGATCTGATGATATATGAAACCCAGTGTTGATAACGCAAATCACTGTACATTGGAGAAACCAGTCCTAATCTGTACCTGTAACACGAAGGGCACTGAACTGGTGGTTATTCTGAGCTATTTTGGATAATTCTGTGACTGTATCAGTCTGGTGCTCTGTGTCTTCATCTTGGCTGTTAGATACAGTTTTGCCGCCTCTCCCCTCTCAAAAAGATAGATGAGGAACCACACAAGGCTTATTGCATTTTTGAAGCTGTTTCATACAAGGAATGACAAAGTAGACAAGCAGTCTTCATCTTGGAAGAGAGATAACTGAAGTGGTATGAAATAGTGAGCCTTTAAAATAATAATAAGAAAATAGATGGTGAGTAGGGAAGGATTAGTAAATGTTTCTCCCAGAGGGGATAATATTTGGAAGTGGATTTTAAAACCAAAAAGCAATGGTCTTTTTTTTCCCCAGGCCCATAATTAATTTGACTTGCTGCTCAAAAACATTGTGGATACCAAAAATATAGGTGGATTAAACACAGTATTACAAAGGCAAGTTCATGAAAGAAAATACTGTAAGAGGCTGTAAAAAATAAAGATACCATGTCTGGCTCAGGTAGTTTGAAGGGTTTGCTAAAGATGAAATAAGCTTGCAGTGGTTTTATATTCTTCTCCTAAACCATTGTCAGAGATCGTGTGCTGTGTTCCATGGACCTTTGGTCTGACCAAGACAGCAGAGCCATGTCGTCAGTAGAACAGCAATACAATACAGCAGTGGCTGAAAAATCCCAAACTCTACCACTGTATACAGGCTAAAATCAGACTTATATGTGTGCTGTAGCCATTTACATACCTGGAGTATTTGGCTGACGAGGAAAGCAATGATGTTCTGAACGGCCCTGACTCTTTTATGGCCATATTTCTCTTTTTTTATTTTGAACTGTGAGATTATTGCACTCCCTTTATCTGAAGACCAGTGACCTGTGAACCTGGTTACTGTTCAGGTTCCCCTGGAGACCTGGATTTAGAAGGCCTTCTGTATAGAACAACTATACTCCTTTCTGTCTTGCACCTGGTGAACTCTGGAAAGCGGGACGACCTGTGCTTGGCAGCCTGCACAGTATGGCTAAACAGTGGATGCTCTCACCCAGGCTCCTCTGCCTCTCTTAGGAGCTGTGCTACTCTGGCAGAGGTACTTCTGTGTGTATTGGAAATGGAAAGATTATCCTTCTCCATGGAGCCCGTTTCAGTTTTGTGGAAATACTTCAATGATCTTGCTGCCATTGCTTGTGCTCTTTTCTTTCACAAACACTCCAGCAGATTGCAAGGCTCTGATTATCAGGACAGAGAGATTGATTTCCCTGGGAGGCAGTGAGGTATGCAAAGTGATGTGTTTCCATGGCCTCTGTTAGTGAGCAGATGGGCTGCTGCTTCTCATAATAATTGGACTACTTCAGACAACTGTGGCTTCATTCCCGAGTATTAATCCGTCGACTTTGAGACTGGAGCTCACAAAGAGATGGTTTACCATGACCAGGTGGTCTAGGCAAATGCAGCTATTGAGGTGTTGAGTGGATTTTTTTGTTTGTACAGATCTTCCTGTTTGGACATCCAGTAGCCTCAAAGAGTCCAGCTGGAGCCCAAAACTCCAGCTCATCCTAATCATCTTGCAGGTGTCCTACACAGATGGAGATGTCATGGAAGTGCTCTTGAAGCACCCCTCCCTGTCTAACTGCCCTCATTTCTATCTTCTCAATGTTCTGATACAGTAGCTGGGCTCCTGCCAGCACAGCCAGCCAGAGAAATCTTGGGAAAGCCAGGAGAGAGCATTCTCTGTAACGGGGAGAGAACAAAGATCTAAGTTTTGAGCAAATGTTTCCTGTTTGTCTGGAAGTCTGTTATTGTGCCCCTCCCACCCAATGAGGAAAAAAACCACTCCAATTTCTAAAATTTCTAAAGGACAGATGATTCAGCTATCAGCCACATATTGCTGTTGATGAAACTGCAACTATTAGGCACTGATCTATCTTGAAAGGACTATGAAGAATTGTTACACTGCATACAAAAATATTTTGACCCTAATAAAACAAGAGCTTAGTTGACAGACAAGGGGCTGCCTTTCTACCTCTGCTTTAAAACACTTTGTAATGCCTTCTGTATATAATTTAGTGCTATTTTTTTCCATACCATCAGTCTATTAAACTCAGAAATAATCTCAAGTAGTTTGGAATTTCTTCCAAATCTATTTTTAGCACAAAAAATATTATCCAACCTGTTGGAACTATTTGTTTATGATCAAGTATTCCTTCTTCAGGAGTTTGCAAGAGACAAAGCTTCTGACATGGAATTTAGGGTAATATAAGAGGTGAATGTAAATGACCTTTTTCTGTGCTCCTTAAGAAGAGAGGAACAAGCTGGTGTGAGAGAATCCTCCAAAAAAGCAGAAGATTGAAATCTACCATCTGAATTAGTCAGAAAAATGTCCTTAGTCCTTGTCTCCCACATCCCAGCTGCTCTGGGTATCGTGTATTTACTCTTTGCTGTTGTGGCTTTTGCACAGACACTGAAATCTTCATGGAAAAAGAAAATTACACAGTTGTGTGCTGATGGAGACACAGGAGAGAGGGAAGGTCCTCTGTTATACATAACTACTAATACAGTGTGGGACTGCACTAGCAGGTCTGATACCTACTCTGGGATAAAATGTCACAAACAGAGCATCACAGAACTGTAAAATGGAGAAGTGGAGGTGCTGGGACTCGAGTTGGTAGCACCCTCACCATGTGAACCGCTCAGCTGCTCGCAGTTCTGAGACTGCTGTGTTTATAGAAACACTTTCGTCTTCTTGACTTCTGGAGGGAGACTTGTTAAGAACCTATTTACTCTTTACGGGACAGGAAAAAAGCTCTAGCAATTGTTCTGCTACACATGTTAAGTTGCAGTTATGCTGAATTCCAATGGAAAAATCAAATCATCAGCCTGTGTTTAAAATTCTGGTTCTACCTTGTATTGAATGTGTCTATTATAATACCCTTTCTTCTTGCTCTCACACACAGCAGGAGTTTTTTACAGTCCATTTCACTAAAGCATCCTGGAGAAAGCTGACCTCCCGACCTTATTTAAACTGTGCTCTTCAGTAATACTCCTCTCATTTCACTGGTAGATGAAATGAGCAGCAAGGGGCACACACAGCCCACATCCTTATGGACGAATTAGGATTGTGCCATATTCCTGCATAGTTCTGACGACTTCAGCTGATAAATGTACAATGACAGGATCCTTTTAGGAAGCTTTATTTTATACGTTCCCAAAAGATATTGCAGCCATACGAATTTACTGAGGGATCCTAAGAGAACAGCCACGATGTGAATGACTTCAGACAGCATCCTACCTCATGTCATAGCAGAGGAGGTTGTGCAAACACATCACTACCAGCACTGCTGGCACAACTGCAGTAGGTCACTTGACAAGAAATGCATTTTTGTTGTTCATCAGCCATTGAATTCCTTTAATGTAAATGTGAGCTCACTCCTAATTACAAACAGATGAATGAAATACAGAATATTGAAGAAAATGTTTCTCTCAGAGAAACAGGGTAATGGACTTGTAGTTTTCAGGAATACAGTGAACTTGTCCTGAAAGAGTTTCTTTTTTTTTTTGTGGGGGGGGGAGTCATGGGAGGAAAGCTGGATACTCCAGAACACAGTCTGATTTTTGTTCAAATATACAGGTAATGATGAACACAAACGTGGATGTTGGCTTGTGGTTATAACAGGATCTGGTTTTTCTGGGCTTCCAATGCTCTGAATGTGTTTAGAAAGATTTTTATTTTTTAATTTTCCCCCAGACTTTAGACAAAGTAGATATGCTACTATTAGTTTTTTTCCTTTTCCCCTCTTTTCTACCTTATAATCTTCACTGCTATTTGATTTGGTTTTCTGCCCGGACAGAAAAATTAGAGTTTTCATCTAGACAGAAGAACTTTACTCTTTCAGAAGACAGTTATTTAAAGCAGAACGTTGGAACAACATTTATCAGTGTTATGTGTACTACTCACCCAGTCTAGGTACAGTCAAAACTCTCTTGTTCCTTACCTGTTACTTAGGACCGGAGTAAAATATGGTCCCTCTCAGTGAGTGTTTACAGCCTGATTTAAAACACTGTTCACAGTAATGCTGCAAAATGCATCTTCCTGTACAGCTTTAGGCTGCTGCCACCATGCACAGACATGGCTGCAAAGGCTCCTGATTTAAATTCTCCCCACTGTATGTGAGCTGAGAACTGCTGCCTGGATGCATGGAAAACCTCATGGATACAGGGAATACCATTCTGACTGAGCACTCTCTTATGGTTAACTCGTGCAGTACTTAAAGCACTGCCATCACAAGGTTATATTTTGGGTCTGGTTTATAGGATAGGCCTATTTTTTTGGAACATCCACTTTATGTGGACGATTTTGTTTCAAGGAAGCTAAGGTGAGGTGGATGGATATAGCCAGATGAATCCCTCAGTTGAATTTTTATAATGTGGGATTTTTTTGTGTACTTGAAAACAAAACAACTGCCCTTAATTATTGTTTCCTTAACAAGCGAAGTGGTTTAGATGTACAGTGTATCAAAGCAGCTGTTGAGAAGGCTCTGATGTGTAATAGCACAAGAAGGCAGGATGGCAAATAAAATTTTCAATAGCATGAAAATTATTGTAGAGATAAGGGGAAAGAAGATGAGAAGGGTGTTGGGAAAGTGAATTGTAGTATCATTGTTAAGAACAGAAAGTTGTATTTTCAGAGGAAAAATACTAAGGAGCTAGAGGAACTGAACATCTGAAGAATATCCTTCAAGAAAAGACATAATATCAGAGAGAAAGAGTTGCAGTTAATGGGGAAAAGCTGACTTTATTGGCATGTGGTTAAAATCTTGTTTGTGAGCTACATTGTGGCTTGATTTACATCCTGTGCCACTTACTAAAGGCACTAGGGTTTCACAGGATGTAAATTAGACCAAATACTGTGTCCTGATTTACTGAGACAAATTAGTTTTGTTGGAGATTGGAAAGCTTTTACTGTCCTTGATGAGAACAGCTGTTGGAAAAAGGGGAGTAAGCCTCAAGTGAGGCTGGAGGTGATGTGAAGGTGGAAAGGGATGTTGAGTTAGCAGGACAGAAATACTGCAGTACCAAAGGTCAGTGTTGAGGGCCTTTTCCATGGCTGGATGAAGGCAAGCGAGGCGTTCCTAAAGTCAGGAGTCACTGAAGTAGTAGCAGAAACGTAAGAGATGGTTGCAATTTGCTGGCGGTTATTGGGAGCACTGAGGTATCTACTGAAAAACTAGAGAAGAGTTTAGCTTCTTTTCTCTTTATGTAGGTGTGTACTGAAGGCAAGCAGAAGGGTTAACTTGTTTAGGCCAAATCATCCCCTGCTGCAGATTTAATTGAGATCAGCAGAATGTCGCCGCTTCCAAGAGAGTTGTGCAGATTTACACCAGTGCGGGTTTGGGACTCAGCCTTTCATCTCTATATTTTCTCAAATAAATAGTCCATAGTTAGACAACAGACTTGAAAGATAAGTCAGGAAAACACACCAGAATATTAATGCCCTTGTTGGAATGATTTGTATTTTGCCTCTCAGAGAAATTTGGGAGGAAAATGCAGCAAATGAAAAAAGTAATTACTATATTATTAAAAACACCAGCAAGCACCCTAAAACCTGCAGCTGGATTCCTACTAAAAATCAAAGATATTGTGAAGCTGGATCTGAAGCTCTGAAAATTATTATGCAAAGAGAAGTGTAAATCTTAAGGCTAGTATAGGATGACAGTTTAGTCAATAGCAGGTGAAAAATCAAAATGAAAGTGCTGTGAACTTCACAGTGAGGCAAAATAATAATATACATTTATCTAGCACTTACCATTTCCAAATTGTATGACCATAAAATAATGCAGAAAGTTGCATTGATCCTGGATGCATGGAAAGGAAGAAAGGCCATAGCATATTTCTAGAGCCTCTGCAGCTATGAACAAGCTGATGTTAAACTGGAGGTCTGCATTAGAGAGACACTGTGAATTATGGATAATTTAAAAAAGTAAGAAGGAATGAATGCTTTCTGTCTAGATTTAATAAAAAATAACATGTACTGGGATTAGATTGAGCAGCCCTTGGAAAACAAAGTGATTGGTGTTTGAGACTGAAATGGAGGTAACTGGCATGTTTTGAGAGAATAAATTGGCAAACAACAGAATATGTCTTTCTGAACTAAAAATTAACTGTGCTCTTAAAAATTGTTTTAAAGACATTTAAGGAAATACACTGATAAGGAGCACCCATCATCCTGAGATACTCAGTGTGTGTTTGCCCACCAGCCCCTCCTGCCAGGGCCCCCCGTGCCCTGCTGGGGGATACAGGGCAAGCAGGGACAGGCAAAACTGGCCTTCTTCATCAGCATCCATGGAACAGCAGCTGAAGGCCTGGGGTCAAAATGTCCACTGCCTGCAGACTGTATTATATCTCATGCTCATGTACAGACTTGACTGGGGGGGAAAAATCTGAACAAAATGGTGATGATCCATCCAAGTAATTAGAGATGTGACTGATCTCCCTGGGGCTAATTCTGTATATAAAGTTCAGTGTATGCCTAGAGGGTTTCCTGAATACATTCAGAAAGTTCATTCACTCTTAAACTTGAGAAATAAATCAGGGTAAAAGCACAGTAATTGGCAGCTCTTAGGTTTGACTTGCTTTCTGACATTGCCAGTTGACTTCACCATGGGAAGGAGGGATGAAGGCAAGACCCAAGTTCTCAGAAAAGGGACTGTGTTCAGAGGGCTCTGTGGTGAATTTGTACATTTGCAACCTCAGACAAATTTATTTTTGTAGTTGCCAAATGTGAGGGCTTTTCATAAGCGCCATCTGTGGAATGAAAGGCAATCCAGGCTAAAATGTGCAGTTGCAAATATTAGAAAATATGGCTATTATAAAAAGTCATAAGAACTTTATGCAAATGTTCCATCTCAGGGAAGGGCCAGATTCCAATATCACGCATGATGCACAGGAACAGATTTTTCTTAGGTATGCCGGGATGCCCACACTGCGCCTGAGATTAGAATCTGTCCCAAAAATGGATTATTGGGATATGAAAGAGCCAATGATGAGGAAAATCAGATTTTACTGAGCTGGTTTTTTTTTTCTCCTCTCCCTTACTCTGTGAGAGTTGGCTTTCATCATAGTTCTTGATCTTTGTAATTCATTAGGAAAATTGGCAATAAAAATAACGACAAAATGTAAAAACTAATTTTCCTCTTTAAGAAATTCACATCATCAAATTAGGACAGAGAAGTGATCTCTCTAATCCAGTTGCTCAGAGCAACTGGTAAATTTTGACTCCATGGAGCATTACCTGAGAAGCAAACAACAGTGACTCCATTACCGGGGGATTCCCCTGGGGTGGCGTTATCAGGGACTGGTAGCAGCACAGTTTTGGTGGTGTGGAGGTTGCGTGCAGGTTAATTTACTCTGCAAATCCTATTATCAGCAGATCTTCATTTATTTAAATTTATTATCTTTATTTCCCCCCCCCCCCCCTTATCCAAATACTGTCTTTTGTTCTTGTCTCTTTGGGGAGGAGAGACGGGATTCGGATACAAGCCATAATTATTCTGGGAAAATCACCCTGCAGCATTGATTTATATGCAAAATTTTACCTTGTAGCAGCTTGACACCTACACAAGACTAAGAAGGCAAAGGCTACAGAGCAGAAGGCTCTTAAAGGCAAAGGCTTCTTAAATGAAATATTGACGGTCCTCACCTCTTGTCTTCAGTTGTCAGTGACCCAGGGTTAGCAAGAGAAGTTGGTACAGCCATTCCATTCTCATCTCCAGAGTAACCCAGCACAGGCTAGGTAAGAAAATCTCCTTGGATAGGGGATGTTTGATTTTCTAACATGGGATGGTGAGGGGTGCAGTGAACCAAGCTCCCATTCACTGCCCAGGGGCAGAGCTGAAGGAGCCCTGAGTTAGAAAGCCCCTCGTGACTCCTTCAACATTGAGCAGGAACTGCAGCATGTTTCCATGGTTTTGGATTGAGATGTTTTCTTGGAATGCTGAGGGATGTCTGATGTTTTGAAGTTTAGAGTGTTCCTAATGACTTACACAAAAATCACAATATCAGTTGGTTCTGAAAATTAGGCCCTTGGTCCAAATGGCCAGGTAGGAAAGAAAGGACCAGACCCCTCAAAGTGTTTTGTTGGATCATTATGGTATGTTGTGAAAAATAACTGATGCCCGGTTTTGCCTACCCAAGGCTGGAGCCAGGCTTCCTCTGAGGGCTGCCTGGAGCTGCAGACCACCAAGCTCCCTCTGGCAGCAGACTCCTCAGAGCAGCAATTAAGGAATCCTGCTGATGATACTTTGCTGTCATTGTGAATGCACTGTGAAAATCTTTTAAGCCAGAGTGACAACTTCTGAAGTCATGGGGCAACAAGGACTGGAGCAGTCAGTGCTTCACTCATTCCATCCAATCACCAGGAGCAGGATCTTTTCCAGGAATAAGTTCCTTTTCTGTTCCTTCTGCCTTCTCTGTGGCCCTGATTTACCTTTCATCTTCTGAGCAGCAGAGCCTGGTTTTCTCCACACCAGCAGGAAGCATCCAGGTGGTTCTTCCTCCTCTCCATCCAGGCAAATTTCTACCAAAGGAACAAACAAAACATAATTACAAAAGCTTGGAGCTTCATTAAAAACATCTCAGATTTTAGTAACCCAAGTACTGGCCTGCTATTTTTCAAGCTTTTTTCTAGATGACAGTGATAGTTGAGTGTCACATTATTACAGCAATTGGTTTATTTTTAACCAGAAAAAAAATTGTCTTTATTTTATACTTGAAAATTATTACAACTTTTTTTAAATCTTCCAAAATTCAGGTGAGGGATGTATGTGTGGTACTAAATTGCTAGGTAGAAGAGTTTATAATAGGAAGCAGTAGACCAGCCTGTTTTTATCTAGGGAAAAAAGTACTCTCTTTGACTTTAAAAGAAAAAAAATGAAATAACACAAAGTAAATCTGGAGGGGAAAAAAATCCTGCTGAAATCAAACTCTTATTGATTGGCCAAACAGCAAAGTGCACACTCATATCTGTCAAAAAATAATTTCAGGCTAACACAAATTCATTGAAAACATCTGCTCCTCTAATTAGCATACTAGGTCTTTATCATCCTTACTTGTTCGAAATTCCAAACTGCTTCATTACAACAGGAGGTATTGTGATGTAGAAAAGTTCAACCAGGATGAAAAAGCAGCTATCACTATTGATTTTTAAAAAATCAAATATTAAATATGAATATATTTCTGTGTTTTATAGTAACAATAAAAATATTGTAACAATAAAAATTAGAAGTATTATTAGGTCATATATGTCAGGAACAACACAAAGTACAAATCTACAACAGAAGTTTCATCTAATAATAAAATTTCCTCTAATAATAAAATTTCCTCTAATAATAAAATTTCAAACTCTTTTCTAGTTGTAAATATTTGAAAAGTATCCATTAGCCCCTCCAATTCCTCTTTTAATGGGGCATTTTGGAAAATGTTCTGTTTGATTCTCAGAATGTTTTTTACTGCCTGTGAAATACAAATCCCAGAGCCCAGCCTGTTAACCAGCAGCCTCTGTTTCCTGTGAAATCCTGCTATGGTGTTAAACATATCTCTGGGTGAACTGTCACTGTGAACAGAGCAGGGCCATGGGACACCACAACGAGAGTGTAGCCAGCTCAATCCCTTCTATTTTGTCCTGCATATTATTCTTCTGGATTGTATCAAGCTCTAGACTCTGGCTTTTAGCATTTCAGCTACTTGCTGATCTAGAACATTGCCAAATATGGATACTTTTGACTAAAGGTGGAAGCAACTTTGCAAACAGAATTATGAAATTGTGCCATTTAGGGCTGCACAGCCCTGTCTCAGCGGGGACAATGAGGAATGTAACAATGGCTACACAGGGGAGAAAAATGTGTCTCTGCTCAACCCAAACCTTGGCCAGCATCTCAAAAAACCTCACTGTGGACAAAGTGAGCTGAGCCAGAGAGCTGCTGAGATCTGTATCATCTCCTCTGATGACTGAATTTATTTCTCTAGGCAGGTCATGTAACATGGATCAAACTCTCCTTTGTTGTAAACCCATGACACTTCATGTGTTTCATTGTACGTCTGTCAGCTGAGGAATTTACCCAAATTCTGTCTCTGGAATGTGTCAAGCTGGTGAATGAACTCAGAATTATCCCTCCAATACTATAGGTTCACAAGACATTTTGGACTTCGGAAATTAAAACCTGCTACCAGGCTGATAAAAACGACTCCTTGACTCCCACGCTACCGCTTTTAAGAATAATGCCAATTTAATATTGAGTAGAGATATGTCACTCTGACCCTAAATGAGTACAAATGAGAAAAATATTATTACCAGTAAGCATGAAGATATGTTCCACCATTGTTAACAGAAAGACAAGACTGGCTACATTTATGACTGTTTCCTTTCACAGCTCTGTCAGGGATATAATTTCAAAAACTTTCTATATGCTAGGTGTTCTGTTGTGGGGTTTTTTTCTCTTTCTCTAGGCTTGCACAGATTTTAGACTACTTCACCTAAAAGAAAAATTTATTCAAGGTGAAATATTCCTTTAGATTGAGTCACATCTAGTCTAGTAGGAAAATTTGTGCTTAATAGCTTCTTTTGTTATTATCACTTTTTCTGAACAATGGGAACTTTTTGTTTTACTTTCTTCAGTAATTTTGTTTATTGAGAGTTATGTTATTTTAAATTATTGTTCCTTTACTTGGGGGAAGGGTTGTCAGTAAAAGAGAGACAATCTATTGGTGTTGCACATGCAAACACACCTTTGCTGGGGCTATGGGTGACACTGCACAACTCTGAATGTTCTTGAACTGTTGCTGTTGGTAATAAGGGTAGATACAAAGCTCTTCTGGGGCAAGAGAAATTTATTTCATCACATTTTCCAAAAGTTACTGCTTTGGGGAGTGGAGCCTGGGGGATGATGGAGCCAGAAGCCTGCTTTATTCTTTGTTGATGGTATCAAGTTTTAAAACAGTCACATCTGAGCATAAAAAATTACCCCGTGATCAGTATATTACTGCAGTTCTTGGACAGTGTAACTGGTAGTGGAAGCACACTGCTAGGACGTCTCTAAAGCATACCCCCTGTGACATGCAGATAAATCCCACAGCATGGGAAAGCTGAAGGAAAGTGTCAGACTGCATTTATTTTAACTTTTTCTTCTGTGCAATTCAATTGAGCTAGTGGAAGGAATGACTGCTCCAGCATCCCCTTCCAGCTGCAGATTTCTTACTCCCAAAGGCCTCTCCCAGACAGGGAGCAGGGCAGCAGGAGGTGCTAAAAGCCACTAATTAGGACTGTGATTAACAGATAAGGATACATGATAAATCCTCTCCTCCTTCAGGATTCAAATATACTATTTCGGCTGTAGTTCCTGTTAGCATTAAGTCCAGTATTACCCTCCTCGGATGTTGCCTAGAAGTAAAACTGTAGTATTTTTAACAGTAAAGCATTTTATGTGCAGCTGCATGGAAGCAGCAAAGGAATTGGCTGGTCAGACTCACCTCTGCCTGCTGTAGCTGCCTCTGCTCTCTGAGGAAATGAGGATTCAGGGATCATCTGGCAGAGCTGTGCAATCGAGAAGAGCTTTTGAAAGCAGCCAAGTTTGCCTTTCAGGAGGAGAGAACCTGAGTGGAACTTCAGGGACAGAGATTCTGCATGGTTTGACATCATTTAGGAGAGGTAGCTGGTTTCATCAACAGCTTCCAGACCCTTGAACAAAGTTTTAAGGGAAGGAAGGCACTTCAGCCCAAAAGATCTGGTAGCAGGAGAGCTGCACACTTTAAGATGTGAGCAATAGCTTGCAAGAGGTGCAACTCCTAGCAAAATGCAATATCTAGATTTGAGTATAATTCTGAGAGGAGAAAAGTGTAATTTTTAATTGGATGGTAGACAGTTTACTGACAATTTTATGTAGGAAAAATAATGTGCTGCAGAGATAAAAAATAAATGAGACTGGGTGCTGTGTAAGGCTTGGCTGAAGGGAACCTACTGTAGGAAGAGAAAACTGAAGTGATAGTTATCTTAATCCATTACTAAAATGTGTCTTTAATATTTTCATATATCACTTTCTTCTTCTTGACATCCTCATTATTTGTGCTGAACACACTTGCGATGCTCAAAGCAACACCTCAGCCTACCAGGGTTGGAGGAGGGGAACTCTGAAAGGTTAGGTGGATGAGAAGAGATATTTCTTTTTGCTGCTGTGGCAAAGCTGGTGCCAGCTGCCCTGTTCGCTGCTCATTTGCCTTGATGAGGGCTTGTTAAGCGCTAGGCAGGGCTCGCAGCGCTCCTGCCCTTCGGGAAGCAGCGCTCCAGGGAGAGCCCGCACACGGCACCGGGCAGCGATCAGCTGAGAGAAGCAATCAAACCCCGATGCCTCATTTCCAGAACTGAACTAACCCTAATAATACCTGTTACAGAAGTGTCGCCTTCTTGATCTATTTATTTTCTTATTTCAGTGGGGAGATAACCCTGGCTTTCTCGTCATTCCTAGTGGTGGTTCAGGTATGCAGTTAATGCAGCATACCTAACTGAGGGTTGAGCCTAATTTACTCCAGTTCACAACTGCAGCCCCTCTAGATTAGGAGGGTAACTTTGTTCTTATTTTGAGGCCTCTGATATAACATTTCGGCTGTCCTTTCTGTAATCTAAAGATTTGGATCAGTGCTTGGCTGGCCATGCAACTGTATAGTCTTTGTAAGTTGGAGTGTGGTGTTTTTGTTCTCTTAGGTTAAGTGGGGGATTTTTGATGAAAAAGAAAACTGTATGTTTTATGGAGGCACTCTGCTGCCGCTGAACACAGCCTGGATGAACATTTGAAAATACCAGAGAACTGACAGGGTAAATCTTGCAGTGCTAAGAGCTTCTCACTGTTACAGTTTAAATTGTTGCTCATAACTTTGAGAGCCAATCCTGAAAGTTCCGCAACCTGATGCTGCTAAAATTGGTGTGCTTGAGTCTGAACAGAAGCTCTGCTGCTTCAGTGATTAAGGAGAGATATTTCTTACACGAAAAATACTGTGTTGAACATCAGAAAGCCAAGTTATATCAGTTTAATATTAAATTAATGTTGGTTCTTACACATCATTATCTCCTACCATACGCCGTGCAGCTGTTCATGAAATCTGCACCCTGTCTATAGTTTGTGACGTATCTTGACAAATACTTTAACAAAAAACCACCCTGTCTAACGTTGTGGTCATCAATTTAGAATGTTTTATGTTTCCTTGTTAATAAATATACATCTTCCTTTGTATATATATATATTCCAGCAGTGTCCCCTGTATGTTCTAACAGTTACCCACATTTAATACTCCTTCATGACCTATAGGAATGTAAGGAGCAGTGAAAATGCACTTGGCACTTGTACATGTCATGGTCCAGTTTAATCTTTTACGACTGAAAGAAGCTGAACATATAAAATAAATATACTGCAATACTTTTTTCTTATTCTGGAAAATACTGTTCAAATTCTATGTGCTGGAAATATCATCTTTTACTGCTCTATAGAGGACTGTCTTCAGCCACATCCTTGGGGGTGTTGGGGTTCTTCTGACACAGGAAGATGACCACAGTCCTAGAATTAGTAGCAATCCTCCCTGGGTTCCTATATGCCTTCAATTTTTCCAATTTATATGTGCACTGTTTTTTAAACTTAAAATGTTGTCCTCCTGGTAGGTTATTGGATGCAGATCCCAGTCAGTGGAATTACTCTTGGCTGGGAACTAGAGAGAAACAGGTTGATGAAGGTGTGCAAACTTTTCTAAGAAAGCCAGAGATGTGACTTTTAACCTGCACAGTTGGTTCCATACTGAAAACAGTCCCTTTGAAAGCTTAAATGAAGATTAGATATATTCAGGTATGACATGTGAATACGAGAGAACTGCTGTTTCTAGGATGCCAAGTCCAACAGATTTTGGAAATTATACTACTCTTTGCCTGGAGACTGATTACTCTGAAAAGTATACTTAGAGGCTATTTGGAACTCTTGCTCACTGACTGGGAATCATGGCATTTTCTACCTGCAGTCTCCTGTTTTCTTCTCTCCAAGAGCTCTAGGGAAAAAGAAAAGCAGCATTCATTTGGAGAAATTGTTTCCCCCTTCTCTGTAAATTAACTTCACCAGTTAGAAATTAGTGTCTTCATTAGTATCTGAAGTTCCTCACTGTTGAAAAGCTTTGTTTCTGTTTGGTTTTGGCTTCATTTCTAGTAGGAGAATAGTGAAATAAAAGTTCATTTTTAGGGATTATACTTCCTTGTTCTCCCTGACCTGTCATAATTGTGTAAGGATTGAGACAAATTTTCTTCTTTCTGTTCTTGGAATGGAATCAGCAGCAGTATAACTGATAACAAAATGGCATTGGCTCTGGCTCTGGCATTAGGACCATTCTTATGAGAAGAAATGGTCATTTATTCAGGGGATGAGCCAGTACCAACAGCAGTGATGTATTTTTCTACGTAGA
Organism: Chiroxiphia lanceolata; assembly: GCF_009829145.1. Lineage (NCBI taxonomy): Eukaryota > Metazoa > Chordata > Aves > Passeriformes > Pipridae > Chiroxiphia > Chiroxiphia lanceolata. Next base: position 32,540,102 of record NC_045644.1, read on the forward strand.
CAAATGAACTGTGAAGTGAAGGTTCGTTAAGCAAAGGATATTGAGTATGCAGAAAACTGTGAAAGTTATCAAATACAATGTAGATGAAAGGGATTTAGAAAAGTGTTGGCATCATAGAGCCAATAGCTTTTCAGAAGCAAATATTTGTCAGCGCTTTGGAAGTATTTTTATTTCATTCTTAATCTCCAACTATTTCTTAGTAACCTCTTACCTATTGTAAAGTTGCAGGGTCGGCAACTTTCAAGTGTAGCATCAGCCTGGTTCCCAGAGTGGCAACAGGGACCTACTGGGAAGGGTAATGACTAGTGGGAATAAGGACAGTGGAATTTGGCCCTAAATTAATGCCTCTTGTAGCCTTGAGGGTTTGTGTGCATTGCCAGCCTAAGCTATTGCTTCTCAAGGCCTGTTTTGTATATTGATTGCAAAGATTTGTTTTAAATCTCCTCTGATAGCCATCGTAAATCACTGCCTTAGCTTTTAATTATTGTCTCAGCCACTGGTTTTCTGAATTATATTCAGTGTCAGTAGTTTGGGGGCTTTAGTCTGAATTCCGAAAAGTCACATTTAAATATAAGGTGTCTCAGGTTCAGTTGATCTGAGAAATGAAAGCTCTGAGAGGATGTAAGAAAATTCAGCTGATATTTTAGTGAGAGGGTGTCAGAGAGAGACTAAAAAACGAGAATGAAATAGTTCAAGTTATGTATGGACTGATACATTTACTTCAGATCATGAGGCACAATTTCTTCCTAATGTAATTTTTAACTTTTTTCTTTTCTTCATTTCTCAAGGGATACATTTTTTCAGGCAAAAATAAAAAAAGAAATGGTATAGTGCTCTTACTCCGTAATATTCATTTGGCTCAATTAGCATGAATTTTGAGTATGTAATTTGCATTTAAAAAAGATAAAAGATTGGCTTTTACATGTATTTTCCTTAACAAAGTCTCAAAGTTCTACAAACTAGTTTTGCATCTACGATTTAAAGTTTAGCTTAGGGCTTTTTTAAAAAATCAGGGGAGGATTTGAGGTCTAACAAAACCATTAATGAAAATGCAGATAAATTGTTGAAGGTGTATTTTTACTGATATGGTATACAAATTTGTTTTGTTCTCTTTGATTTTTAAGAAATGAGCTAGGCTCAGGTAACGGTAGAGTTAAAGTACAGAATTTAACAAAAAAGAAACATTCCTTTTTGGGATGAAAATGAGGAGCCTGATTTATAGCTTTTAGTATGCTCTAACAGTATCTTGACAATATTCTGTATTTGGAAAGTCCTGGGAGATAACACCACAAGCATTCTGGGATCACAGTCTCTGACAGTGCCATGAACACAAATGGTCACTGCAGGCTGAACAGAATGGAGGTGGTTGTATATTTGATGCTCTGTGCACACTGTGGCATATAAGGCTTTGTCATGGGAAAACAGGGAACACACCTTATATGCATAGCAACTAATTTATTGTTAATCTAGTGAAAGAATGATTACTAATCCAGATCTACTTATTGTAGAAGACAAATAAAGAAAAGAAAGCAATCTCAGGAAAGTTTTCTAGTAATGAAAGGGTTCCAATTGTTGCATGCTCCTTAGTACCCACCCTCTTCTCTCCAGTGTGTTATGGTTGTCCTTCCATGGCTCCCAAGCCTGAGCACTCCCCTTCCCCAAGGAGGGGGAAGGTGCTACATGAGCCATCTGCAACCTCTGGTTCTTCAGTAAGAGGAGAATTTTGATTTGGGGTGTTTCCTCTACTTTGCTCCTGAGCTTCCTAAGTTAAATAGGAGAGTCATTTCCTTTTTTTTTTTTTTTTTTTGGGGGGGGTTCCCAATTTCACCTGATGCACAGTTCTTTGTATGTGCTCTTTGTTCACATTACTGTCTGTAAGCCAGGTCCACAGTCACATTCCTTCTGTGACAGCAATTAACTATTTGTGATTATATCCCTGGGGCCTCTGCCATCATCTCATGACTGCCAATAGTTTTGAGAGCAGTTTTGGATATCTTATGAGTGACTTGGGGACACTTCATCAGAGGTTGATGTTAAATTTAGAGCATGACCATAGCATTTAGCATATGGTTCTTTCCTTTACACTCTGGTACTCATCTTACCTTCTAGAAGCTATTTCATTTATAATTTAGGAGTCTTTCTAGTGAAATAAGTAATTCTCTCACCTCCAAACACAGCCAAAACAATAAATCTAGAACTAATGGTATAATGCTTGAATCGAGTAGTGCAGAACAGCTGCAAAATGCCCTTATAATTGGTCCTGGTGATTCTCTTTCCTGGAGATTATCTACCACATGCATAAAACATGTGTGCCTGTATTTCTGTTGCTACCACCAGTTCTTGGCAGGTCTGGTTTTCTGTATATCAAATTAATGATCTGAGATTTCCTTCATAATAGTTATTTCAGTAATTTCCTTTTATCTGTTATTTTCATTCCAAATAATTTATTAAACTGATGTTCATATTCAAAACATTGGCTGCGACAAGCAAAATACTGAGCAGCTCGTGTTACCTGCAGCTGAATTCCATGTTTATGCAAACTAACAGAATATTAGAGTAGTTGTCAGTAATCAGTTGTCTGCAATGCAATGTGATAACGTTTTAATAAAGGGACTCTTTCCCTAATTCAGGATAGCAAATCAATCTTTAATGTCTGTTTCTTCTAATATGTTGGATTGCAGTAGACAATTTTTAACTGATATCTCTCTTACTCCATGGGGAAAAAGTTACGGAGAAAACAGCAAATCTGAGAAAAATATTTATAAACTGTCATACATAAGAGGAGCTGTTATATCTAAAATGCCTCATCTTTTTATAAAGTGAAATATCTACTTGGAAAAGTAATAATTACAGAAACAAAGAGGAGTATGAAACAACCCTTTTAACACTGGGGGTTAGGCTTAGAAAACACTTTTGTGCCTGTCACAGCTGACACTAATACAGAGCTGTAGTCTCAGGATTCTCTGATCTGCTGAAAGAGAGAATTGTACTCATTTTAAACCCAGCTTTAAAAAGGCTTACTTCAATAAGACATTGACTCTTGTCAGTAACCGATGAAACTTTAAACAAGATGGTACTGGAATGGTATGAAATGGTCTAACATCAAATCTGTCCCTGCAATTTTTGTTTCTTGCATCTGTATGGAAGGGAGAGAATTGTTGGATCAGTGGATCCACTTTGCTTCAGCCTGGATATATGATTTTATTTTAAATGTGTTCCGAGATTATTTCAGTAGCTGTAATCAAAGTTACATCCATGAGTTATACCAAGCTTCGGAAATGGATGTCATGGAAGCTTTGGCCCTTCTGGACAATATATTCTAGTGACTAATGAAGAGAAATTAATTTGAATAAAGTAAATAAATTCATTCTGATCACGATAATGATAAGTTGAATATTTTTCCAGAAACTGAAATTTATAATTCTGCATGACTCTAAAATGAATCATTATGTCTTGCATAAAAATATTCCTTATGAGAACTAGCCAACTGTTACAGTAGCATCTTTACTGGAAGATAAAAGAATATAAAAGGTACAGCAACACTTATAAAAGTGATGAGTTGGGTAGAAACAAGAACATTTATCCCTCCTCACAGTAGTGCCTTCCATTATGTAACACATCTAATACCATAATTCCCCTTCCCAAGCCCCAGTTAACTTTGTATTCTTTTGGTTGGATCTCCCTAATTATACAGTTCACATAGTGTCAGGAAAGCCGTTAGAATGGTTGGGCCTTTTCTTCCCATTTGGTTATCCTTCTCTTCCTTTTCCTGGAAGGACCTTTTTAAAATAACTACTTATTCCTCAAAGCTGTGTTTCCAGCCTGCTGGATGGCAATCACAGCTAACAGCTCCCTTCAGCAAACCCTGTCTCCCTCTTTAACATTGCCTCTGGAACAAGTAGTCAATTTAGGTTTGTATTAAATATGAGTTTTGAATTGGATTGTACAGTCCTCTCCTAATGTGAAAGCTGTGACTTTATAGTGGTCTTTATAACTCATCACATGTTCTCATTTCTCTACGTTCTGGGTTTATATTTATAAATCACTTTACCTTTTATAGTCTCTGTACATCTCAAAATAAATGGAAAACTAAAATTGGAGGGAAAAAGTAATTTATTTTTGAAGAATCCAGTTAGTATTTATGATGTTAGCCACTTGGCGCTTCCTTCTTTCTAGCACTCACTGTTTACGTTGCCATCCTCCTTGGTTTATTCTTTCAGCTTAATATTTCTGTGTCATTATTAAAGAGAATAGTCTTCTTTAAGATATTTTCCGTGGAAACATCAGTGCTGGAAGAAAATGTAAGGGAATGTAATACAACTACTGCTTACTTACAGTATGTTAAGTTCCAGATATTAATAAATTATTCATTTCTTCACACAGTCAGTGTCACCACAGGTACTTTTTTTTACACCTCTTCTGGTTGGAAAGATTCGGTTGTGCGTTTTCATTATTTAGTATCAGATGGAAAGGTAATTAAAGTTGGTTTTCCACTGCTTCCAGGCCAGGTCAGGACCTTGTCTCTAGTCATGGTGATTTTTCTGTTCAGGAGCCCACTGAAGGAAGGGGCCACACTGCAGCTGTGACCATGTGTGGTGCTGTGCCTTCCTGCGTGCAGCTCCTCTGGGAGTCTGGCCCTTTTTCTGTTCCTCTTATAAGCTTCCCTCTATCCAAGGGAAGAAACAATCTTCTGCCAGTGGCTCACCATGATCTGATAGGCTTGATCAGCTGGATCCTCTTGCGAGTCACAGTCGTTTCCGCATGGTTACATTTTGTGATCATCTCGTTCTTACCTGGCCATGTATGGACTGATACATTTACTTCAGATCAAACTGATTTGCACAGCAGCTGTATTTCTCATGGTCTGTTTGGGAACATTTTGTTGCCCCACAAGGTCCAAGCTCTTTGTGTCTTGGATATCAGTCTGCCAGTGAATATCAACCTCCCCAGCACTGTGCTCTTACTGCAGGACTGTTGGGCCCTGGGACTTTATACCCCACACTGTCAAGATTCCCGAGGGGGGTGTTGAGTGATGTCAGCTCTCCCTCACTGATGATGATGTTCTGCAGTACTCGGTTGCTCACTGTTGGCTGGGATCTCACCTCTTTGGAATTGCTTTTCAGTAGCATTAGGCCTCTGGAAAGCCCACAGTGCATCCCAGCCCAGTTGTTTTCTGAAATCAGGCTCACCCTCAGACACCAGGAGCAGAAGCCATCAGAAAACCTTCTTGTCAACCTCGGAGTTGTCTGTGGTTAGCCTCACGCACAGGATTTATTGCAGCATCTTTCTGTCTCTCCAGAAAGCAGAATAGAAATTTTCTCTTTCTACATTTTGAATCTTCCCAAGAAAACCAAAATTTGGGCTCAGGCAAGATATTTCTAAAATCCTTATAATATCTTTTGGGATTTTATCACCGGAATCAAATTCCTTACTCTCTAGGAATCTTTATAGGGATCACTGCATATCCTCTGCCTCTATCAGACTTTTCAGATCACTGCTTGCTATGCTGGGTCCTGTAGTACTATCAACTTCTAGCCTTTCTTTCTTCAGCACCTTTCAAAGGCAGTCTACCTTTTCCACTGAGATTTCACCATTGTTGATACCCTGCCTAAGCTAGGTCATAGTTCTCTGGGTTTACATCACTTCTCTGGCTTTTGGTCCACCATCCAGCTTTGACGTATTTATTCACTATTTCACAAGATTATCCCTCTTTTCGGAGGGATGTATCAAGATGTATTTTTCTTTTAGTACACCAGCAGAGATATTCCTTCCCACTGATCTTCCCTTTTGATCTGAATGTGTTCCTCAGTTTAGAGACTCACAGGAATTTCCTTCCTGTCAGAGTCTTCTGTCTGCTACTTCATAGCTCTGCTGGTCCACCTACATGTGACTGGCTGAAAACATCCTCTTTCCTTTGAGCTTCTGCCTCTGCCTTCCGTCTGTGCTTCCCAGATGCCCTCTTTGCTCCCCAGTACCAAGAACAAATGGAACAACCCATTTTTAAAGCTCACGTAGTCTCCATTTCAGATCATACTTACCTTTCTCATAATATTTCTTTTTCTACTTCAGGCTATTCCAGAACATTAGTTCTGGCTGCACCTCTCAGCAGCTCAAATGGAGTTGCCAAGCTGAAGCCTGCATATTGCAGGTGGCACGTTTGTGTAAGGTGAACTACTTGGCTTTGTGAAGGCTCTGATGCTGCAGTTCCAATTAGTTTAACAGGACATCTGTTGTGGTTTTGTGGATATAATAGAGAATTTGAGGGTGTTTCTAGGTCTTGTGATTGGAGCCGAACTTCATAGTGTGTATCTGGAGCATAGGGGATCCTGCAAATGCTACCATTTATGTGTCACAGATTTCCAGTGCTGTACCTGAATTTGTCTAACTTTCAAATTTTCTAGCAGCCATTGCACCTCTGAAAATGTTAGCAGCTGCTTACCTGTAGCTGGAGATGAAGCACATCTTTTCTCAGTAATTTTCTCTTACAGCCACAAGTGCTACTCACTAATAAGTGAGGAGAACTGAAACAGATGCCAGAAAATTAAAATCAATTGATTTTATGCATAACATTAACAAGGCATTTTATCTTGGTGACAAACAGTGCTATCTTAAGTAAGCATTCATTTGACCTGGTGGCTTTGATATCAGTTGCTATTAATATCCATGTGGCACTCATTAACAAGCCCGCAGTTTTCAGGAATTTAAATGGATAGTAGATAAAAGTAGATGTGAAAATAAACTAACCTTTAAGTGATATTTTTGTAGGGAAAAAGGAAAAAAAGAAGTATAGTATAGTGTGTGGATGTGTACATCTATATAAAATATATGTATAGTATAGTGTAGTTCAACATAATACAGGACATAATAATGACAGGCATTTAAGGCGTAGTGTCTTATAAATAGAAAATAGATATTAATGATGAAGAATTTCTAAAATTATAATTGGTCAAAAACAAATAAAGGTTGTGGAAGTCATGTTGAGTGGTCATAGGAACAAATCAAACAATAAATGGCTGGCCAGCATAAATGCATAATTAATGCTGTGTGCCAAAGGGAACTGTACCAAAGCAGCTTTCATGTTCCTAGAAAATTGAAGGAAGCTCTCTAAAAGGAACTAATTTGCAATACAGAGCTGATGAAATAACATTTGCAAATGTTTCTACTAGGTTTGAAGGTTAAAGATACTTATCAATTTCCCTGGATTACAAAGTAAGAATTGAAATTATTTCAGTACCTTTCCCCCATTTCACCAGCTGTGCCCCTAACCTGACACAAGCCCATAAGCTCTCTTTGAACTTCTTCCTCTCAAAGGTACTGGAAAACTCATTTGATAAGTCCATATATCAGATTTACAGCTGTATCATAAGCCTGAGTCAGAATTTATTTACATAACAGGACAGTTCTTTCTTCTTGCAATATCTTTAGTTTAGCCTATAACCGCAGTAAACTTCATAACTTTTGTTATTGAAGTTTGTCAGGTAAATCTGCAGATCAACAAGTTTCTTCCTTTTCATTCTGTAGCTTATTATTGTGATGGTACTGGTTGAGCAAGGAAAGGTTTAATTATTGATGCTGTGATCAAATCTGACGGTGGCAGGAAAAGCCAGAGCTGTATTCCTGTTCTTTGTGGCATTCTATATGCAAGTAACTCAGTTATCAGATGAGGAATCTGCATTAGAGCTTGCTACAACTAAACAGAATCATTGAGTTTTGTTTTGGTTGATTGGTTGGGGTTTTTTTTGAGGGAATAGCATTGGGGTGGTCAAGATCTAACTATTGATTCACAGCCGAATCCTTTTTAATGTATTAACAGTTGGTCTATGCAGTACATGAAATTAAGCACAGCTGTTCAAACTTTTATTTAACAAATGGTAGAACAATATTTCATAAAAAGAAATGTGATTGACCTGGCAGCTATTAGTGTTGATAGTGTGGTCCTTTCAAAGTAGATTCCAGAGTTTGAAACAGAAAAAGATTCAGTGTTCTTACAACCAGATTTGATCCAACTCCATCAAAAGTTGACATTTTTGAAATTCTGTTTATTCCAATTCCCACACTGTAACCAGTATTACACTAAAATGGCCATACTAGTGCTCCCTGAGAGCACAACATGAGTGGTCATTGACATTGGTGGCCTGAGATTTCGCCTCTGAGGTTTCTCACCAGACAGTAGCTCTCTGAAAAAAATTCCCTGTTATGATATGAAATATTAAACATCAGAGAGGCAGGATTGCTGACAGCACTGTAATATTGAAGACATCTGTCTGATTCATAAATATGTTATATTTGGCTTCCCAAAAGCAATGGAATGTCAGCTCATACAAGAATTGATTTAGATTGGAGAAGTTCAGCCCAGTTAATTCCAGGGCGTCATTGTTTACATCACTTAGTGACAAAAACATGGTCTCTTATCACTTCTTTGCTTTGAAGAAGCTGCATATGTTGGTTCTTCTTTGCAGAGTACATCTCCAGAGACATACAAACTGAACCCTGAAGAATTTGATCGAGTGATTTTTTGTTCTTTGTGTTTAGATGATATTAATGCTCAGGGTATTTCTGTACTCTCTCCCTCACAGGTCCCCGTGTTTCTGCAGTGCTCCTGTATGTACATTAGTTACAGTGAAAGTTTGCCGGTTTGAGACAGTTGAAAAATATCTGTATCTCTTTCCATACCTTAATCTGACAGGTGTTCCAACCTTGCTTCATTTGAAAGAAACAGCAGAAGCATAAGACAAATTAGTGTCTATTTAACTCATTACTGAGTGTTCTGGGCTTCCTTGCAGAAACACCTGTGTAATAAATCCTTTCTGGACCTCATCTTTTGCAAGAGACATGCTATTTTCCTCTTCAGTGACCGTCGTCATCTCTTTGTGTTGCATCTCATCATGCAACTGTCTCAAAGTAACAAAAAAATATTTCCATAGGCCTGCTGGCTGAGGGTAGTTTGAGTACTTGTGGGATATTTTATAGTCAGGGCTACTTACTTGGAAAGTGACTGACCCTAGACAAACAGGTATGTTTTCATTTTAAAGGACATAGTAAACAATTCTAAAGCTCGTAGAATAGATGTCCAAAGGTAGTGAGAGTGCAGAGTGCAAATACTTTAAAAAACAAAATAAAGGAAATGAAAAATTTCTGGGTCTTTACAGGTCAGAATATTTAAAAAATAAGCTCTTTTACAATATTGACATTTGAGTTGGTTGGGTTTTATCCTGTTTTTCTGTGAAGTGGAAAGGACAATTCCTATATTCTAGTGTGAAGACTTGGGCTCTTAATAGTGCTTTTATGCCAAGCTAACACTTCCACCATGAGGAAGAATACACAGAAATTACCTTTTAACAGAGAAATGGAGGCCTTTAATCTGGAGTTTTGTTGTCATCGCAGAGAAGGTTTTCTAAAAGTTCTCTCTAGTTGAGGTGGAAGAATTTTAAAATTACCACAAAGTGGATCTCTCATCCTTCAGTCTGTTTTAGGAGGCACTTTGAGAAAGGGAAGTACTCTGGGAGATTTGTTACCTTAAATTTTAGGAGATAACCTGAGAAAATCCATCTAATTACTGGAGTTGGGGGTAAGTTTGTACAGCTAACTTGTAGCCAGTTTAAATACCCCCAGGTGGAAAATGCTCTGGTTTAGGAAGGAGGCTGGTTGACAGTCCCATTTTAGTAATCCTTCACTAGCTGTGTAGCCACATTTCTTGCAATGACTTACCTCCTGCAGCTGGAAGTAGCTTATCTTCCCCAGCAGTTTGTTGTTTAATGAGATATAAATAACTTTCTGAAATGCTTTCATTGTGATAAAATTCTTTTAAATCGCCTGATTTTTCATGATGTTTTACATTCGATTTGTGTGTCCTGTAGAGCACTGGGGATGAATCAATGTCATGTGATAAGAAAGACTGATATTATCACTACTCCTGCCTGGACTACTGCAGAATCTGCACAGTGAGAGTTTCAGGAAGATAAAAAGCTCAGTTTCATGGTTAAGGCAGTAGGAAGCTGCCCCAGAGAAATGGAGTCTCACTATATATCATATCAGCCTATGCCACAGCATTCCTGTTAAATCTATAAAAGTAGTCTGAGCTGTGCCTTTTAGATTTTCTTGGCTGCATGTTATTGACTCCCCTAGTGACGACATTTGCATTCAGGGTTGTACTTTCAGGAAGCCCCAAGCAGAGAACGGAGCAGCTGGACAGTACAGCCCAGATACAGGGGTCATTAATGGGCTGGGTGACGAGACAGAAAGCCCCCTTGGCAAGCTTGCAGAAGGTACAGAGCTGGGAGGACTGGGTGTGCTGCCTTCCTGGGGATCACAACATGATGGGGAAACGCGTCAACAGAAACCTCGCAACGTTTCACTAAAGTAAATATATTTACAAACAAGTGAAGACTTGTGAAGCTGACAAAATACATCAATAAAGGACAGTATGGAAAACGCTGTCAGTAGTGGGCAAGCTGCTGCCATTTCTTTTGGAAGGGAAATTTACTGCCACCCTGTCTGAAAGTTGCACTGTGATTTGTACCCTTGCTTTTGATTTCCCACGTTTTAGATCACATCTTAGCATTCAATACCTGCAGGCTTTTTGTCCTGTCTTTTCAGGTGCAGGTATGAACAATGGTCTTCATTTGGTTCATTTTTACCTTTCATTAGTTATTATTTTGTCAACATGGGCTGGAAAGTTTCCCTTTTCAGATTTCCAATATCAATGGCAAAAATCACACATGAAATGCCGGAGAAGAATTTGTAGTGATAAAAAGAGCCTGTTGTAGTTCCCCTCTCCCATAAGACTCTTGAAATCAATAATAGGGTCATCCAGAAGCGACAGACCACAGAGGGGTTGCAAGGACTTCTTTCACTGAGTAGTTTTAAAGAACTAATCAAGAAGAATTTCTTGGATATAAGCTCTTTCTAGATTGTTGTAATCTAGAAATAAAATATTAGTGAATCAGCAAGAAAAAATCTACATAATCTAAAATCTTTACAGTATCTTTCAGATGTGTTCCTGGGCAAATAGTCCTGCTATGCTGGAGGAAAATTAATAGAAAATGGCCTATTAGTGTCTTTGTTTATAGTTCAAGACTCAACAACTCAGTGATTTATGTTTTCAATTTAATCACACCAACTGATATAAGAAATAACTGGAAATGCAGGTATGACCTTATTCAAGTAGACTATGTAAAATTCAACGTAGCAAAGCTTGCTTATTGAAAATTGTGCAGTAATAGAATGGTTTTTTCATTGTGCAGCTTGCCAGTTATGTCAATACGAGATAATGGTTTGGGCAAATTACACGGCTAAAGAATTAGAAATGTAACTGGAAAAAGGAAACAATATTGGGTTTGTGGCAAAAACTTGTTTTATATGATGCAACTAATTTGTAGTTTGATCTTTAAAGCAGAACACAAAAAGAGTACTGAAGCACTTGAAATACAAAGTCTGTTAGAGAAAAAAGGAAATGTGAAGACAAAGGAATAGTCTGTCTGCAGCCTAGACAAGGGCAAAAGAACTCTTAGTGGAAATAGATAAATCTTGTATTCTTAGGAAAATAATTTGGTTATTTGAAATAAGAAGCTGATGGAGTTCACGGTGAGGAGAACAAGAAGTAATTTAAGAATACAAAGTTCAGGTTTAGAAATTTCATGTAATTGACTGTAATATTTATCTTGGTTTAAATCTTCCTTTATATACTCAGGCAATAGAGGAAAGTTACTGAACTAGTGGAAGGACAGAAATTCAGCTTAGGAAATACAGTTCCTTATCAAAGAGCTTTCTAGACTCCATGTGCTTATGCTGGAAAGAGGAACAAAGGACTGTGAGCGACTTTGTGCAGTCACACAGGCCAGGAGGGTGGGCCCAGAGAATCCCTCCTTGGAACAAACTGTCTCGGGTGGAACATGGGCATGGCCTTGTGTAGGGAGATGAGACTTTGTTCTGCCTGCGCCCTTCGCCACGTCAGCGTCAATCAACTCTGAGCTGGAATTCATGCAAGTGCCTGCTTTAGGTTCAGCCTTATGATAACCAAGGCTCAGAGCAGGCTTACAGACCAGGGGACTGGTTCTGGTTTGAAAAACACTGCATAGACAAACCCCTACACTGCAAGGATGTCACGTTCCATTGGGATTGCCTTCATTTCTCCTTTTCCATCCACACGTAACCTCCAAAACTCTTAAGCAGAATAGCTTAGAGGAATGTTGTAGCTCATCCTGGTGATTGTGAGGACTGATGAAGTAGGTGAGGAGCAGTTTCTGATACACTATTCTGTTGAATTATATTCTCTGTCAGTAAAAGTGTAACTGCTTTTACTGACCTCCGAGATCATCAAGTCCAACCCTTGATCCACTACCACTGCGGTTGCCAGACCATGGCACTAAGTGCCACATCCAGTCTCTTCTTAAACATCTCCAGGGATGGAGAATCCACCACTTCCCTTGGCAGACCATTCCAATGTCTGATCACCCTCTCTGTAAAGAAATTCTTTCTAATATCTAACCTAAACCTCCCCTGGTACAGTTTAAGACCATGCCCTCTTGTCTTGTTGATCGCTGCCTGGGAGAAGAGACCAACCCCCACCTGGCTACAACCTCCTGTCAGGGAGTTATAGAGAGTGAGGAGGTCTCCCCTGAGCCTCCTCTTCTCCAGGCTGAACAGCCCCAGCTCCCTCAGCCTCTCCTCATGGGACTTGTGCTTGAGTCCCTTCCCCAGCCTCGTTGCTCTCCTCTGGACCTGCTCCAGGACCTCAATATCCTTCCTGAACTGAGGGGCCCGGAACTGGACACAGTTTATGTGAGGCCTTTGTCTCTTGGTGAAAGGACTCCTGGTGGGAAATGAAGCATTTTCCATTAAGTAAGAAAGTAAAATCTGTTCCATCCTGGAACATGTGAGGTGTATAGACATATCCAAATAACTAACTGAAAGGAAATCCTCTGAATAAATGAATATTTCCACTGATGTTGTGTACTATATTAGAAAATGACCTTAGGGATCAAAGAAAAGTCTATTGAAATGGTTTGAGGTATTTCTTGCTAACAGCACTGATTTTTTTTGTCAATCTTCTCATTTACACCTCCATGTTGGAAGAAGAGGGCCTAACCCCTTCAGTGCAAGCATCTTTCATACAATTTAGATGTATTTTTTCCAAGGGATAGTTTCTCTCCTAGTACATCTTCTCATAAAATTATAAATTCATTAATTTGTTAAAATACCCTAGCAGCCTGGCACAAGTGCAAGAGGGTGTGATTTTTTCTGAGTTATTAAGGAAAGGTTCATTTAGATGCAGAAGTTCACATTGCTTCATTGAAAGACTCTAAAACAATTGTTGAAATAGGTTTTTGGTCTATTAAACTCCTCACTAATCTTTTGGGGGAACTCATTAACATACTTGATGATAAAAGGCATAAGGATAGCTTTCATCAAGTGAAATTGTTACTGGTACACATCATGCATGAGATGCATTATAAGTTGTGCTTATGATGTGAGAAACCTTGTAATGGCATCTGATGCGCTGCATAAATCACTGCATTCTTGGGACATGATAAATGCAGAGAAATTTAATTCTGGGGCAGTTCTCAAACAAAATATATCACCAAATAGTATAAAAAATCCCTCCTCATACCATTCTTTGGCCTTCAGCATATAAAGTACAGGAGATGCACTTCCTCTCCTTTCCCTATACTGCACAGCTGTAAGTACAGGGTGTGAGTGAAGAGTGACAATGCTGAAATGTTTTGACCTGTGTCCTCTGAGTTAGGTAGAAATAGTTAATCACATGTCAGAAGCAAGCTTTGGGCTATGATTAATCCCACATGTTGAGAATTATTGTGCTGGTTTAAAAGTTAACCAGCAGAGGAAACCAAGCCAACTCAAAGAGAGATTACAAGTCAGAATAACAATTTAATAAAATAATACAATTAGTACGACCACACAGACAAGCAGCAGGCACTAACCCACAAAGCCCAAATGTACAACCCAGCACCCCGGGGCACAAACAAAGTGGTGCTACCTGGGCCCCCCCTTGAGTCCAAAGCAAAGGGAGAGGGGAAAAACCTGCCGGTGGGAGAGCTGCTGCAGTCCGGCTGAGGGTGGTGGTGAGCTGCAGTCTGGCCAAGAGCGGTGAGCTGCAGTCTGGTTGAGACCGATGAGCTGCAGTCCTCCTCTGGATCCCACAAGTGGTAAAAAGGTTCCAAAACTCCAGGTTTATATACTCTCCAGTTCAGGCAGGAATGTTCAGTCCTCCCCTCAGAGCAGGGAATTCCATAAAAGGATGTTTAGTCCTTCCCTCAGAGCGGGGAATTCCATAAAAGGGTATGAGGGTGCTCATTCCGTAAAAGGGTATGAAGGTGCTCAGGAACATCTCCCTCCCCATCTCGCAGGCCTCTACTGACAACAGTTTCTGGGAAAATGGCATGGAAGCCTATAGAATACACAGTTTTGGGCTACACCCATCCAGTGATGAATTGGTCCCAACTGTTCTAACCAGGACAATTATCTTTCAAGAAATCGTTTGAGAGAGGACATGAGCCTTTTTTGAAAGAAAATGAGACCACTTGCCAGAGGAGTATTTTCAACATTCTGTTTGTTTAATAGATACCTGGTGAGAGAACTCAGCTGAATATGTTTGAAAGAGTTATTATTCAGTCCCCTTTCAGAGGACTGTTATCCCAGTTTGAAATCTGGTAATGTATCTTGGAAAGATGAAAAACACTCGGGAGTGTTGAAAGTGTCAGGGAATATAGGACATCACAAACTTCTGTTCATCGCGTTTTTCTATATTTGTTCTATTTTACTTGTGCTTTTATAATAAGCTGACAATTTTATCAGACTTTTGCTTGTCAGTATTTATTTTTAATTAAAATGCTCAGGAAAACCCTCTAGTAGTAGAGTTCTCCTTTTTTTTTAATGCAGGCAAGTATGCCTACAAATCCAGGGTGTGCTCTCATGGTCTTTATTTACAGTTCCTATCTATCTAATGAGTAATCCATGTGCAAACTCAGCTGTGAAATGTCTGTAGAAGACTTAGGACAATATCTATGCAAGCTGCAGAGAAATATTTTAATAGATTTATTGAAATACATGAGTTTGATAAAACAGTGCAATGTGCTGCACTCCTCTGCTTGGGCAGAAGTATTCCGTGTGTTTGTTCAAGGAATTGCAATTGGTTAAACCTCTTTCATCTCAAAGATAAAACTGTTAATAAGTTTTATTAGCAGCTCCCCTGCAATTGGATGTTCAATCCATAATTCTCATCTGATCTTGCGTGTTCTTTGATACAGAGAGGTTGTGTTACATTGGGGATTTACATTGCCAAGATTTAGAAAGCAAGAGGCAACATATAAATGGAAAAGCTCTGCTGCTGAACTAAATAGGGAAAGCATGCTTTCTATGTTCGAGTCTAAAGGGAATTTGTGCCTTGAATATGGATTTCCCCTATGTTGGGAAGTTTCTTCTTTGTTTTTTTTTCGTATGAAGAATAATTTTGGTGGCAATCTATAACACTGTTGTGAAGAATGATCAAATGAAAGCACGGAATTAGGTTGTATTACCTGTTTGGGGATGATTTTGCAAATAGGCACAAAGGACTTCATCCCTGCTGAAAAGGCCACAGAGCAAGTAGGTGCAAAGAAGCCTGAGCAAAGTTTCCAATGATTTCAGTAGTTCTAAAGCTTTTTCTCATGGGCAAAGCTTGCAGAGTGATTAGTTTGAAAGTACTTGTTATGCTTACAGATTATACTCCTCTGATTTATGCACTTTTATCCCACTTCTTCCTCAAGACTGTGATAGCTTTGTTCACTGTTCCATTCAGTGAAGGGGACAAGGTGTTTCTTAATTGCTTGTGATGCAATCAACAGGTGTCTTTTGCTTATGTCACAGGTAAAACTAAAGAAATAAAAGTTCACCATTTTCTCAGTGTGGCTATTGCCAAAATGGTTCTGAGCATGTTTTATAAATGGTGTTGGTTTGATTTTTTTAAAATGACTTTACAACAATTCTTTTTTTCTTTGTCCACTATTTCTAGCCCATCAGGGTGTGTTTGAAACCAGTATATAAATAAGGTGCAGTGGTTAATAATGGAACTTATGCAACTTTTAGTACTGATAGTATAAAGTTTGCACAGGGGAAACACGAAGCAGATGTTGCCTTCCTTTTTAGCAATAGCAAGGTCAAAACTGCACTATAGCCTTTGAACTCTTGAAGTCAGTCAGACTTTATGGTTTTACATACCCAAAATAGAAAAGAGGCAAGGAGCAGAGAAATGCAAAATTACCTCCATCCTCAGTTCAACACAAATGTAACTTAGTCTCCTTCTGTAACTATTTCAAAAATAGCAAGCCACATATTTAATTTATGTCAAAACAAAGCCAAGTAGTTTTGGTTCAGCATTTTACTTTGTTAAATGGAAAAGGACAGATGATGAAATACCATATCTGAGAATATGAGACTCTTCCAAGTACCTTGTTTTGAGAACTCTTATCACTTTTACCCTTCTTTAGTGCATATTTGCTATATCAGCTCTTTTCTTGTTGCTGATTTTCCATTTATCATGTTGCTCTGAAAGCTCCCCAGCTTTGTATCTCTCCATAGTTTGAAACAGAAGGAAACATGCTAAATTGAAGGACAATTACAGGTATTGCAGTTCAGAAATATGAGAGTATTGCCCTAATTTCAAGCTCTTTTGGTCTCTTTTATTAACATTAACTTTCAGAAACCATTTAATAGCCAAGGGGACCACATCTTTTGATCTCAAATTCATAAAACTCCATTTCTTACAAGAATGGCAAATAGAACAAGGAAGGCTGTAAACGGTGATATGACTTACAGAAGGTGAAATGCAAGTTCCAATCTATACATAAGATAGAGCAAATTGATATGAACATTAAAAGAGATTATATATATATATTAGTAACAACAGCTGCACTATTAAAATTTATTTGCAAAACTGAAAAGATTGGTCTCTGCTTCATATTGATCACTGGATGCATTCCGTTACAATGTGCAAAACTAGGAAGATTTATGCTCATCAGTGTAATAAGGTAAAGCCTTAACATCTGAGTGCAGTGAATAAATGCTTTAATTAAAATGAATAAGAAGCAAGTCTCCTTTTGGTATGTTGCATATTTTATATTGCCAGAGCTTTAGATGTCCTTAAGATACTCAGATATTTGTTCAAAGAGTGACAGTCCATACCCAAAGAGTATATTTGACTGAGAAGGGGAGAAAAATAATGCTTTTGTTGTGTAATGTCACTGGTGAGATTTATGTCCTAGTTCTGACAGAAGTGCTACATTTCAGAACCCTGTAGCATTAAACGGGGTTTTTTAATTTAAAATTTACACTAGCAGCAAGAACAACAAAGAGATTTTGAAACAAAGAACCCAAATGCAAATCAAAGCAAAATCTGCACTATCGGAAATAAAGAAATTGTCTTTTATTAGTGTTGAATTCAATTGAATTTATATAGATTTATATTGTTTTGTCTGACTGGAAAGTATGACCTCAGAAGAGGCTGAGAGCTGAAAGCAAAGCAGGAGCAAGCAGTGGCTGGAAGCAATGGGTAGAGAAAGGGCTAAACCCTGGAGCTGAGCAATGGGAAGGCTGTTAGATGGCACTGTCTTTTCTCAGGGCATCTGAGAAAATCTTCTCTCATCTGAAAAAGAAAGATTCAGAGGTAATACTTAAGAAGTCTGAGTTAAGAAAGACCACAAAAAAAAAAAAAAAAAGAATAAAACCCAGAAGCTGTAGCAGCGCAGCCCGAAGGCTGGTCTTGTACTTTCTGGAAGATTACCATTTATGTGAGGTAATTTTTTTTCTTTCTTTCATCCTTTTTCTCTCTGCTCTGTATCTTTTTGGGGAATAAATAATTCTGTGATGATTTTGGGCCCTAGTGATCCAGCGTTGTGACAGGATCCTTGGGAAAAGCTCTGGCAAAATCAAATGCCCCAGTGTTAACCCCTGAAGGTTCAGGGATGCAGAGTCCTTGTTGAAGGGCAGTGACAGCAAATAGTTACAGGCAAAGAGAGAAAAAGAGAGAAAAGACACATCTGTTGGCAAAAGGTTGTTTCTAAGAGAAAAAGATGTATAGAGGGCTGGTAGTGGACCATCAGACAGCTGTAGATTTGATGGTCTGTATCACAGCCTGTTCCAGCAATGTCAGCACTGCCTGGCTGGAGATGGACAGTCAAACCCAGGAATTTTATAGGTTACTACAGGATAGGAAAATGCAGAAGAGTACAGAATATGTCCTTTAATATAAATTTTGTAAGAGTACTTAGGTTTTCTCTGGAATATATGACAATGAAATGTGATATATGTGATGTGACTGTGTTCCAGGAAGGACCTTATGCATTTAGAGCTGTGTGGTACAACAGCCATTTTGGTTTCTGAGTTTCTGGGGTCTTAATAAGACATAAATATGTTGTGCCACATCCCGATGATCTTGCTTTGTTCTGCTTCTTTTAAGCTAAAAGAAATCACTGTAGACTGAAGATGATTTCTCATTGCTTATGGCAATCACAGCTTGAAGAGAAACTTCTTAATACTCCTGTTGTTAACATTTCTGTACACTGTACTGAGTGGGGAAAAGAATATGTACAGAAAAAACCCAACTATAACCTTTTTTATTTTTTTATTTTATTTTATTTTTGAGTGCTTAAGCCACTATTAGTTGGCTAAGACTTGTCTGGCGAGTATGAGTGGAGTCACAGAGGGCAGTCATCTATCTTTCTCTTGGACTGGATTGTGAGTCTTGTTGGCTGGAGTAAGGTCCCTTTATCCTGATATTAGCTTTTTCTTAACCTGTCAGATTAGGAAGATGAAGCCTTGTTAAAGCCAGACACTTCCACTTGAATGCATTTCAGCTGAGCTCTGAGAGGCATTTAGAAAAATCCAGGTTCGATTAAAAAAAGCAGCTTTAAAATTTGTATAGGTCTCCATATGATAAGCAGCGGCACTGTACATTTCTATCTTTCAAAACTCCAGTGGGAACACAGTCATTTTGATTTTACATCTGTCTTGACATGGGTATCTCCCAGTTTTGCCAGGGGAAGTGTATTTATTTAATGATTGATACCATGGTTTCCTCATGTGTTACCTGCCTGAGGCTGACATGGTGTTATTCCTGGGCAGAGGCCCACACGCTCAGGTTTGTAGGACTGCTCTCTGGAGTCTCTTGACCTAGTGCCTGAAAATTGATTTACCCTGAGGCATTAGCTGCCTCTCATGGCATGTCATCTTTGCCTTAAAAAGCAGGAAGGATCAGACCAGAAACAGTAGCAGTAGTAAAAGCACTGTCTATTACTCTTATCAAGGGGCAATAGGAAGAGGGTCAAGACAGGATCCTGGAACTTGCTTAATGTAAGGTACTGTTTAAAGCTGCTACTCATAAAACTTCCATTAACTTTGCAAATGGAACAAACTAGTCTGAACCTTCAGTGATTTAATGTAGATCCCTCTTGAGATCTGTTGAAGAACTTGTGAAATATCAAGTACTTGCTGAAACAGCAAACAAAAATACCTGTGAGGTTTGAGCAGTCACCCAGAAGCAGGACCCATGCAGTTCAGGCTGGCTTTGTGTCAGGATTTTTTCATGTTTTCACCATGGATAGGAGGCAGCCCCTCTCTGACAACTTAGAGCTGGCAAATCCCTGCCCCATGGCAGAACACTGATCTTTGTGAGACCTAACTTAGGTTCTAGGTGGACAATTTTCCATATGTAGTGCTTGCTATTTTACAAAGCTGGTCTGGTGGCCTAAGTAGTATCTTAATTTGTCCCTGAGCGCAATGTTACTCTCATGTTAACATGTGTCAGGCAAGTAGGTTTAATTTTTTATGTCCATGCATCTTGGCTGTTCGAAAAAATATCAATTTTAACTGTTCCCTTTAGTCATTCTTTGGTTTTCATCATTGCCCTTCCTCCTGAAAGAGCAGTCAGCTAAGCCTAACTGCTTTGGCTGTGCTGTGTCTCAAAGCAGACACATGGCCAGCTCTTACAGCTCACTTAGCACAGGGGACCTTTTAGCAGCACAGTATGCTGGCCATTTTTTAGAGTTGCCCCTGCCACGAGGGTGTTCTAGGTCTTATTGTTCACTGGGCAATGAACAGGTTGAGGAAGAGGGGAAAATCCCCATTTGTGTTCAGCAGTGGCTGACGGCTTCCTCAGACACGAGATCACACGTGCTTTGTAAGCATGAGTGCAACCACTGAAATGTATAATCCATTTCTAATCTCTTACTCTTCTCCTGCAATGAATTGTCCTGTTTAATTTTATGTTGTATTAAAATATCCAGTTAATCAGTTTTTAATGTCTCTAAATGCAGCCTTGTGATTTCATTAACTGTCTCTTCTTCTCTGTGTTGCGAGAGAGCACTTGATTTACCCTGCCTATACACTCCATTGCTTTGGTTTCTTCTGGCATGTCCCAAATTAGTTAATCACTAAGGTGAACTGCATCAGTCTATTTAATTTTTGCTCACAGAGGACTCTCTGTTTCCCTAACAATGCTCATTGTAGTCCTCTTAGACTCTTGCTGTCTCCGCTCTTACGCTTTTGGAAGAATACTTGTGGGTTTATAGCATCATTATAGTTATCTCTGTGTTCTGTTCCAGTCTCTGGCATTTGCCTGTGTTCTGGATAGCTTTGCACACGCATCATTGTTTTGTAAGATTCTGTTACATCGGTAGAGCACTGCAAGTCAGGTTTTGCAGGGCAGTGGGTGTAGATCTGAAAGCAGTCACAACATTGGTGGTTGACTATATTTAGTTGCTGGTTTAGTCTTATGTTTCCACAGTCACTTCACACATTACTTCATTGACTGGAATGGAAACTGAACGGAGCCTTTTAATGGAATTATTAGTAAGGATAAAGTAGTTCACACAAGCAGCCTTGTCAAATTCAAATTGCCTTGATTTATGATTAATAATCTAGGCTCAGTCATTTAGATGGATGTTTAAAAAAAATTTGGAGGTATTGACAAAATTTTGAAAAACAGTTCTTTACACTGCTGAAAGAGACTTCTGGAAATAATAAAACAGTAAATGGTTTAAAAATATGGTTTTTAAATTATTGAGTAAATAATAACAATAGGATCAGTAGAAATTGCAGAAAGGTACTCTGTATTTCTTTTGTCTTTTGTGAAGTGTGGGCCAAAATACTATTGTTATTTAAAGATTCATGGATTTTAGAAAGGATCAACCAGATAATATTATATGTTGATATTATTTATATTATTTTAAATTTTTCTAAATTCTGAATATACTGCAATTATGATAGTCCTGTGCCAGTATAGTAAAAGATATGAAACAAGCATGGTGAAATCTTAGTCTAAAAAAAAAAGTTAAAGTATGAACACCTCTCCCATTATGTTGAGGAGAATTGGGGAAGGCAATATTTTGTCATAATAAGTAAATAAAAATGCAGTATGCAAAATTCCTGCTTTTTGTTTCCTATTTTTGTCCCTCCCTGTCACATACATGCACTGTTTTTCAGACAAACATTCCTTTTTACTTTTATTTTTTTTTCAGTTATTAGTGCTAAGACTTGTTTTTCTCTTACAGTTTTTTTGCACCACGTTCTGTACCATTTCATCAGCTGCATCTCTTGGGCAGAGAAAGAATACGTTCTTGTACCCCCTATAATATGTCTTCAAGCAGCAGAAAGGTTCATATATCCCATATGGAGCTTCGTGGCTTCAGGTGAGAAAGAATTTATTGAAGCAGATGAATTTTGAAAGTGAACTGATTTTATGCAAATGTACCAGTGAAAGTTGGTGATTCGAATGTCTGTGGGCTAAATTATAGAAAAAGTGTTTCTTGGTTAAAAATTCTTCATGAAGAACTTTAAAATACATTATGAAACAAGAACTGGTAAAATAAATCTCAAACTACTGTAAAGCAGTTTGAAATATAACACTATTTTTTCCTTATTATTACTGTTTCCAATTTTACTTATTTATTGATTTTTGTTATTAATTTTTTTTTGGTCTTCAGGTCAGTTGTTTTTAGTATCCCCCTCTATAGCTTTTGCACCAGTTAACCTAAGGTGTTTTATTTAAAATATCCTAAAATGCATAGGGTATTGCCATGTTTAATTACAAGGAGTTTTCACTGGATTGGCAGGAGATGTGGTGTTTTGACTACTCTGGCAGAGAGATTACTTTTCCAGTTCCCTCTTCTGGTCAGATGATTCAGAGTGGAAGTTACTAACAAGGTGAGATTAACATATTGCTGTAACAACTTATGTGGACTCCCTATGGAATAAAGCCTTATTTTTCGCAGTGAATATAAAAATATTGAAATATATCTGTCTATTCTTCAAAAAAAGAAAGAATTTAAAATTAATACAGCCCAACCAATGTGCTTGTACACTCTTTTTAACGACTTACCTCTAAAAGAAAAGTTACTTGGCTAATGAGATAATTCCTGATCTCCCTTGTTTGTTTTGGGGCTTTTTCATTTTGTTTTTCTTTTAATTTTTTAAGCATGGAACTTCATCTCTTGCATATTGCACTGGTGTTTTCCACAGTGGTTTTGAAAATTAGGTTACATCTTCAGCTGATTATATTGCACAGTTTATTTTTAGATTAGTTTTTTTATCACTGCTGGAGAATTATACAAAAAAAATTTAGACACATGGAGATTTTTTTTTTCTTTCTATACTGTAATACTCAGAAATAGTTTTGCACATGGGAAAGGATTAAAATAGCAACAAGAAAATACTGTAGAAAAACGTGGACAGCTTTTACCTTAGGGTTTTGGTGAATCAGCATGCAGTGTGCAAATCGTACCATTTCCAAAGCAGTTCTTGTTCTGAGCAGTCCATGTTACCCTTCTGCAGAGGTTTTGTCGTTGGGTTCATGAGATGGGATCTGTGTGTGCTCCAGTCTCTCTCTGTGTGTGTGTTTATGTGTCTGTGTGTGCTGACCACCTCAGCTGCACTTTGTTCTCACTGTACTTGCTTGATCTGCTTCACAGCTTTGCCCAAGGGCAGGACTTTGCAGACCAGCTGCAGAGCCCTTTCCTGCACGTGTCGTTCAGAAGGTTCCCCAGTACTGAGGAGCTCCCAGCTGATGTGTGGTTAGCAGATATTTGGCAAAAATGTATGTATTTCTAAATGCTGTGTGTAAGCCTTTCTTTGTAGGTGTGCTGGTTTAAAGGTAAACCATCAGGGGAAATGAACTCAACTGAAAGGAAAGATTATAAGTCAGAATAACAATTTAATAAAATAATACAGTAAATACGATTATATAGACAAACAGTTGGTTTTAACCCACAAAACCCAAATGTATAACCCAGCACCCTGGGGCATGAACAGAGTGGTGTTCGTTGGGCCTCCTGAGTCCAAAGTAAAAGGAGAGGGAAAAAACCTGTTGGTGGGGGTGCTGTTGCAGTCTGGTCAAGAGTGGTGATAGCAGTCTGGTCGAGAGTGGTGGTCTGCAGTCTTCCTCTGGGTCCCACGAGTGGTTAAAAAGGTCCCAAGACTCCAAGATTATACATCCTCCAGTTCAGGCAGGAATGCCCAGTACATCCCTCAGGGTGGGGAGTTCCACAATGGGTGTGAGGACAGGAGCATCCTCCTGTCTCGCAGGCCTCTTAACACCCAGTTTATAGGCTGGGGAGGCAGGGCTGCTCTGGGCAGAGGGTGTAAATGGTCTATTGATAACAGTTTCTGGGAAATGGCATGGAACGCTGTAGAATACACAGTTTTGAGTTACACCCATACAGTGATGAACTGGTCCCAACTGTTCTAACTAGGACAGTGGGGCATCATGAAACCACAGGAATTTCAGGGCAAAGATTGCACAATGGAAGTTCTTGACCAATGTTCAAGAAGACACTGTGGTACAATCAAATGATAAAAAAGCTGTAATTTAAGAAAAGAAGCATAAAAAGTACGTATCATATTTGTAGTTATCACACAGCAATATCCAAATATTGCAAATTTTCATCTTTAAATACTCTTCTCAGTTATAAAGCAGAAAGTATTCAAATTTATCTGATTACTTTCTCGTAAAAGTTCAGTTGGAACAATTAGTTCATTTTACTATTTATTGCTGACATTGCACTTTTCTAGTAACTAGTGCCCCAAAGTACAATTTGCTGAAATCAGTAGCAGTATATCCATTAACTGTGAGGTTACAGATCAGTCTCTGAAACAGTTTTAACATGATTTGTTATACATGCTCTGTCAGTCACTCCAGAGTTACAAGGTTCTGCAAGACTTTGTGCCTCTACCATTTCACCCTGTCAGCACAGTAGTGGATGGCGACAACTGTCACAGTATTTCTAGATCCTCTTTAGAAAATGATTGATGTAATTTCTTAAAGGAGATATACTCTCTTAAGCAACCATCAGTCTTTCAAAACTTATGAAATCACTGATGGAATATTAAGATTCTGAGATTATATGAGTGCTGACAGGAAGGTTTGGAGAAGAGTACAAGAACTTTAAATTTTATTCTGATGGTCATAGTGGCTTCAAAGCCTTGTTCTGTGTATTTCAGTTTGATTTAACCCTGATTAGAATCCATTGGATTATTTGCTCTGAGGCATGTCATGCTTAGAGCATGGGTAACACAGTAAAGCCAACCTCAGGGTGTTTTGTAGAAGAGCTGGACACATTAAAAATGCCAAAGTTCAGTTTCATGGTGGTTTAGGATAAAAACTTTGAAATTCTTCTGTGAAGGAGAGCAAGGCTTCAGCGCAGTCTTTGCTGCAACAAACTAAACTAAAGATAGGAGAATGAGAATAAGAGTTCTGGGAAGAAATCCAGCAAGGTGTATTGTAGCTGAAAGTTGCTTTTTTTACAGAAAATGAGGTTGTTAACCCCATTAAGATGTGGAGCCACAATCCCAAAGGACTCCTAAGAAGGGGCAATCCTAGGGCTGATAACATATGTGCTCTTTCCAGGGGATAGGCTGATAACTTATAAACTCTTCCCTAAAGGCATGGAAGGAGGGAGGGAGTTTGGGCATGGCAGCTGGTGAGTTGTTAGAAATCTCTAGAGGTCAAGAAACTAATTTTTTTATTGGTACATTAGCTGCCAGGTCACTGGGAGAATCTTTTAACAATTTGATAAAGCAAAATCTCTGAGAAAAAGTAATTTCTCAATTTTGACTCCTTTATTTTTATTTTATTTATTTATTTATCCATTTATCTATTTATTTATTTATTTATTCCTTGCCCTTACATTTGGGACTCTTCCATAGTTTCATAAAGAAGAATTCATTTTGCTTTGAGAAATAAAACCCACAGAGGGATACTATTTTTTCCCCTTTCCTGAGCGAATCTTTGTTTATGATCAATGTCTCAATTGATGATCATTAACTTATTTTCTCATTGGACATCTCATTTAAAAAGAAGACAAAGAAAGACAAAATTCATATGTGCTATTTCATTGACAGCAAATGTCAAAAATGTAGTTAGATATTCTGAACTAGGCTTTCAGTTACAAAATTCCAGACAGAAGAGAAAAATACTGTAGCTGGAAATCTAAATACCTGCTTTTGCAGCTCATTATCTATTTTGTAGTTCACCTACTACAAAAATTCTTGGTATCGATGTCATTATTCAAAAAATGATAGCAGTTGGGAACAAAATTTGGGTTAAATGTCTCTCTTTGCTACAGAGCTTCTTGAGTGACAGTGGCATTGCAGCACAATTTCTCATGTTGGTGGCAGACAGGTACAGGCTTTACAGGGTCACTTGTGCCTCGACAGCAAGGCAGCACTGAGAGGTGCTGGTCAAACACATGCAGGGCTAATTGATTGCTGAACAGCTGCACAGAGCACATTGCACCTGCCGTAATCTCTTTGTAGCCCAGTTAGTTGCTTTGCCTTCCCTCATATATCTCTGACTTCGCTGCAATTTGTCTTTGTTGTTGCAGTTCCGATAGTTTATCTTGCTGCTATGTCTTCTTTTATGAGCATTCTTCCTCTGTCACTGTCTTTCAGGGACACCATCCCGAGCCTTGCTCTGCACCACATGGGTATGTTAGACCTGAGCCAACCTCTCTACATTTCACAGAATAGTGAAAATGGATGAGTTTTTCACTCTTTAAATAAACAACCTGAGTTCTTGTTAAGCATTATCTACCTCGCACTGAAGCTGCAGTGCTTGCAAATCCACTTGGGGTGTGTGTGCAGTGTATATGTGCAGCTGTGGTGCAGGGATAACCACAGACCCCTTTGGTATGGGGGTAACCACAGACCCCTGTTTGGAGTCAGTAGCTGTTCCAAAGGGCACCAGCCATGCTCATGGTTCTTGAAATGTGGCAGGATATTCTGGTTATGGTTATGCAATTTCTGCTCATGCTGTGGGAGTTGGTTTTGCAGGTTTTTGTTTACTGCCTATTTACATGCACAGATTTGGTTTTGGATTTCATACCCATACATAAATTTTAGCAAAACCAGAGCTCTTCTGCTTAGCCATCTGACTCCAGCATAAACAGACAGTGTGCAAGAGGGGGTCCAAATCCTTCAGAGATTTATTGGTGGTGTTATAAACCTCAAAAATAAAAATAATGAATTAAATCCCTTAAATTGAGGACCTTTCTGAAAATGTAATGATGAATGTTGAGTTCTTTATACATCTTTTTTTCTGGTTCTGTATTACAAGGTTGGAAATTAATTTCGTAATAAGATCTGATAGGTACTTTTGGCAAGAGCATCTTGGATGGAAAGTGTGCATGAAATCCAACCAGACCAGCCAGGTGACGGCAAGAAGAGCAAGAAATAGTGGATTTTCTGTATGACCATTGGCTAGATATATAATTTACCTGGGAAATTGAGATCTTGAGGAAATATAGTCTAGCCATTTGAGTAACTGTGCCTTACAGTATGGTTTGGATAGTGTTTTCCAAGCATCTTATTTCTTCCCTGTGGGGAATATGCAGGCTGAAGGCCTGGAAAGAACCAGACCTTAGCAGGTTTCGGGCCAAGCAGAGTACTGAGCAACTCATCACAAGGATGAGTTGCAACCACAAAAGCCTGCCGTGCCCCCATGTGACAGCCAGCAGCCAATGAGATGCTGCGGTTACAGTTTTTGCCTTATAAAGAATACTTCCATGTTTGTGTAGGTTATAAAAGGCTGCATCCTTTGAACAAAATTGTCTCAGTTCCTCTCCCTTCTGAGTCCATGCCTTCAATGTGCCATAGTCCAGATCTCTTATGGTCAGATTTCTTGCTATTAAGAAAAGCAAATCCACAGGTGTGCTGAACTAAAAGGATAGTCAGACAGCTTCCAGGGATCCTGAGTGGATGCACAACAAAGGAAATATCAAGGGCTTAATCCAAGTCTGTGAAATTGCCAGCACTGAAACTCCTGTCCTTGAGGCTGACTAGCTGCTAATGTGAAATTCTGGCACTGCTTCCCAGATCTGTTGAATCTATAGAAGTTTGCAGTTACAAAAGCCTCAGAAAAATTAAAGCTTTATGTGCGGGCACGTTTGCATCCCTGTAAGCCTGTGTCTACAACGTATGTTTTATTCTGATAGCTCTCAAGTAAAAGAGCAATAAAAATTTTAAGCAGCTGCCCTTTCTGATATCTACTACCCTGGGGCTCATTCCAATGCTCATTGAAAGTCAATGACAAAGATCCCATTACCTTTGATCATGCAGGATCAGGACCTTATATGACATGGTCAATCCTGCTGAGCATTTGTGCAGTGAATATTCTCTTGAATAGTTATGCTTTTAACTGCACTAACTCATCTCTGCATTAGCTCTTTGTAAATATTCTGGTTCAGGCGTGTCGGTAACCAGGTATGTCTGTCCATGGAAACGGGCAGAGCTGAGTAAATGTTGGAACCGGGTCTTGAAAACAGATTTTAAATCTATGACTGTTCATACAAAAACATCTGCTCTGGAGATGCTACCTAGCAACTCAAACCCCAGAAAGGGATCATGCAATTCATGGGTTCAGTGATAACCAGAAAAGTCTGAAGTTTAAACCCCAAATATGTCCTGATAACGAACTGGTCACATGCAGGCCACAGACAGGGAACGATCTACCCATACTGTGTGGAACAAATATTTGTCAGGCTGTTTTCTTACTTGGACTCTCCCACCATTTATAAAACCAGAAAAAAACTCCCTAACTTTCTAAAACATAACATATTTGCTTCCTAACTGTGAACACATATTTTTGAGGTACAGCCTTTGTCCATGGAGATGGCAGAATCTTACTTTGTCTTAGTAGAGTCTACTACTCTTTACTGATTTCGATGCCATCCTTCTTATAACAGCCAAGTTCATTCAGACCAAAATGACTTGACAAGAATTCTACATATGTCACATACATTATGTTATTTCAGGAGGGAATAGGAAAGAAAATCCTCAGCAGAATTGCTACAGAAACCCATTTTTGTTCTTGGCTTTGTTATTTTATCTCCTCTGCTTCATTGTGGCAGGAGAACTGAATGCAAATGAGAAAACCAGGGCAATCTCAGGCACCAATTCTGTGGGATTTAATTTAGGAACTGAAATTCCATCTTGAATTTTTCCTAGGCAATTTGCAAGTCAGATTATTTGAAAAATCCCGTCAGTCTAAATATTTTTCCTAGGCAGAGCAGTGTTTCAGCTTTATCTTATCTACTTTTTTTTTTTTTTGCAGAATCTGGTGATAATAGGCTCCTTGCTTTGGGACTGTTTATGTGGATGTGACATTATCTCTCTGTGCCACTGCCTCTCTAGGTTCTAGCAAAGTGCTTTAGAAGTCCAGGGATGTCTCTTCTGTTCTTTTGATAACCGAGTTTTCTCTTGTTTTCTGTCTCTTCTTTCTCTACCTTGGCAGAATCTACTGTGCAAATAGCACACAGACGAAGGGTATCTTCTGAAATCTGTGCCAATATTTTGTATCTTTTGTAATTAACTTCAGACAATAATGCTTCCTTCTTGGAGAACGTTTTTTCACCTTGTGTTGCTAACATTTTACGCTTTAATCAAAAGCAACAAAACCTTTTGTGGGGAATAATTCTATAGCTTTGAGTGTTCGATCATTTCTTCAAGGTGTTTCTTTATATGAGGATGCATATGCAGCTGTTTCATTTGAAGGGCTGTGGTAGTTTGGTCTAGGCCTTCCTTGGTGACCAGTTTGTAGCCAAGGAAGGGTCCAGATTTACCCAGTATTCCCTACGATTTTTACGTAAGCCAGACTATAAGAAGAAAGGAGGAGAGGCCTTCGCTCTCTTTCCTTCCAGCGGCTTGGAGGTGCAGGTTCCCTGCTGTTGAGTCTGTCGTGTTGGGGAGCGAGGCCTGGTAAGGCCTTGTCGACCTTGGGAGGCGGAGGTTGCCGGCGATCGTTCCAGAGCGACTTTCAGTTGTCCCAAGGAGAGTAGTGAGACATTTCTTTGCTAACTCTTTTAGCGGATAGATATTGGGCTACTAATTGGGATATATATATATATATATATATTTTATTTTGGTTTTGTTCCTTTTCCCTTCCCCCTTCCCTTTCCCTTGTGAAATTGTATATATTTCAATTGTATATGATTGTAACATAAGTGTAAATATATTTATATATATCACTTTAGCTGTCTCTCTCTCGTTTTGGGTTTTCTTAGTTGTTTTTCTCCCTCTTCTCCCTGAGGTTTGGGGGGGGAGACTTCTTGCGGTAAGGTTTGGAGACTTGGCAGGGAGCCAGCTTCAAACCATATCAAGGGCCCATTAAAATCTTTGGTCATTTTTCAGCTCTGGGACTGGATGAATTTTTATTCAGGTCTGCTGAGCTGGGAAGGCTGGGAGGAACGTGTTTGCATTTTAAGTAACTTTCACTGGTAAAGCTGATACAGCTCTGAACTTGGAAAGCATAGAAAGGATGTTATCTTAATTTTGTCTAAGTCATCTCCATCATGCAAGTTGATGGCCACTTTTCTTTGTAGCTATTCCTGTGCACTGAACACCAGTTCCCGGGGTGTGAAAAGCCAGACTTTCTCATCTGCTGTTTGAGAATAGACCTGTTTCCATTTCCCATAGCCCTGCTCTAAATTCCCCATGCACTCATTTATTTCTCTGTTTGAACCATATCTTTTCCCTCCAGCATTAATTTGGGAACTTCTGCTTGATCCACACCCACTAGTTTTGTAATTTTGCTACAGCACCCTCAAGCCAATAATTCATGCAAACGTATAATGTGCACATTGATTTGGTTTTCATGGAGTAAAAACCAGTTCTATTCTCCATTAAGTGTGAGATTAGGTTTTTCAGCAGGGATGAATGAGCACTGAAGTAATTCTACCTCAAGTTGGCTGGGTCCTGTGGAATCCTGGAAGAGCAGGTGAGACAATCCCCTCTTAGGAGCAGTTGTTCCCACCTTTCTGCAGAGGGATAGACTAAATGATTTCTGAGGGACAGCTCCAGACTCTGTTTATTTGATGACAACTGTGTTTTCCTTCATCAGCTTGTGGGTTTGCTTGTAGGTAAAAGCAGCACACAGTGAGGTAGCACAAGCCTAGACTTCAGGGCTTTCCCTTTTGATCCAGAGCTAAGAGAGGGGATAAACTTCCTTCCCTTTTTGCCCTCTCAGGATGACCTTTCCTCTCCCCATCCACACCCACTACTTGTAGTAGCTGTGCTCAGAAAAGGACACCCTTTCTCCTTGCTTCTGCATTTGCTTCTCCGCAGGTCACTGCCATGTGTGAGCCTGCCCAGTCCTGCCCTAAGAGTTAAAGCTGTTTCCTGCTGCACCTGCCCTGCTCCTTTGCAGCCCTCAGCTGCTGAGGCTTTTAATCTACCTCAGAAGAGGGAGTGGTTTTATTCTGGATTGGTGCTTCCTGCTGCTTGTGCATTCCTCTCAGCTGCTTTACACATAATCCCAGCTGAAAGGTTGCTTATTATACCTGCAAGAAAATGGTATTCTTAATACAAAGGCATTGTGAGTAGGTTGGCAAGTATCCTAAAAATACAGATGCATTATTAAAGCATTGTCTGTCTTGCTCAATCACCACATCTTGAAATGTATCCTGTGGTTTTTTATTCTGTCTGAACCATTTTTAGGGTTAAGCTCTCTGTGATCATCACTTAGACTTTCTTTGTACCTCCCAGACACAGTGTATTAGTGTTACTATTATTGGCATAGCAGTGGTTCACACCAAGTCAGAAAAATCTCAACCTGGCTGCTGTAGTGATCCCCTTCTGAGCAAAATACAACTTTAGTTTGCTTATCTAAATTAGTCTGTGTGCTTACAATATAGACCTAATCGATAGGAATCTGCATTTGTGAACAAGATTAATGAAAATGATCTGAAGGAATTCTCTTCTGAACTGTAGTCTCTCTTAGGTTCTTCATGATGCAATACCCTCCTTTTTCAAGGCAATTTGGTACTTTTAGTGTTTAAACTAATTCATTGAGGAAAGCCGGAGCTAAACTGTATAATAAAATAAATACCGAAAGCAGCTTATTTTACTCTTTGAATCTATTCCTTCAGTGCTGCACAAAGACTCCTACTTTGGTTTTTAAGAATTTAGGGCATGGATAAATGTCAGTGGGAGTCTGTGGAAATAATTCCATTGACTTCAATTGGATTAGGATCAGTTTCTTATGAAATAATTGTAGGAAATCACTCTGTAGGAACTGTTGCTGAAATGCATAACTCAGAAAAATCAGACTAAAAGGAATAAATATCAAGGCCAGTTCCTGGTCGTGAGAGACAGACAAGTCAGACACCTTCCACAAGCTAATTAAGAAACATATCTCTTTTAATACATCCATAAAATGCTTCAGACATGCAATGTTAATAAAATCAGTGTTAATTTGGGGCTTAGCTTTACTGAGTCAGGGCTTGGTAAATTTTTCTGGATTATGCAGAGCTGCTGTCACACAGAAAACCTGTCTGGTACTGCATTTGAGGTAGGAATTCACATAATAATTTGCGGGAACTTTATAGCATTATGAGAAACAGAACTTAATGATAGAATATCAGATTGTTTCCAGGTGCATGAGCAAATATACTTTGTTGAATCTCTGAGAAAATGGTCCCTCATATTAACAGCCCATACCTAAGCATCTGTCAAATTACTTAATGCTTAGGTATTATTAGGTAAATTTTCCCTTCTTTTCAAAGAAAAAGTAATGGATCTAGATTAAAGTAGTACTTTTCCTGAAAGAAAAAAGAAGTTATGTGAGGTGTTTGAGGGCTGGTGCAATCACTGAACTAAATCTGATTTCATTTTTTTGCTTTTCTGTTTTTATACAAACTACATTTATCATCAAAGAATTGAAATATCAATTATTTGTCTCAACTGACACAACAGCAAATCCTTATGTTTTATAATTCAGTATATACTAGATTGATTTCTTATAATTTTTGATCTCTGATAGAAATATATACAGTATTCAGCCACTAACAGTGTTTCTGCATCATTCTTATTTCCTTCTGACCCCCACTGAA
This sequence comes from Chiroxiphia lanceolata, assembly GCF_009829145.1. Classification (NCBI taxonomy): domain Eukaryota; kingdom Metazoa; phylum Chordata; class Aves; order Passeriformes; family Pipridae; genus Chiroxiphia; species Chiroxiphia lanceolata. The sequence continues at coordinate 32,572,471 of NC_045644.1, forward strand.
CTTAAAAATAGACACTGTGAACTCCTTAACTGAGGAAAAGTTTGATTTCTAATAGCCAGAAAATATTTTTTTGTTTACAGCTGAACAACATTTTTCAAGGACATTGCTCAACATGTCCATATAATCAAGTTCAAGAATATTTAAAATATCTTGTATAATTTTGAAACTGTTGGGAGAAGAGTAAAACTCATCTAGAAGCTGTTATAGAAGATGAAATGAAGACTCATCTATCGGTTTCTTTAGCTGTATATCAACTGAGGTTGCTATACAATTAGATGAAAGCAGGTATTTATTTTCCTTTCCACTTGATTCTTGGCAGAAAGGAATCTTACGTATTGATGGTAGCATTTTGCAAAAGAATACTTATTTAGAATTCAAACCACTTTAGTTTAATGCACATTTTAAAAAAATATTTGTGTTTTTAATATGTTTTCAAACATTCCTTAAGCAGCTTCATTTCCATTTTGCAGGTCATAGTGAAGGTGATGATCTTTCACATGAATGACAATGAATAATCAGAAACATTTTGGTATATGTTTGAGGCAAGGCTGGCCACAGAAATAACAAGTCTGTTTTTCAGCCAACTCTTTCTATTTTCTCAATGTAAAAAGGAGCTACTCTACTGTTGGCATAATTCCACAGTGAGGTGGCTTGGGGAAGAGCAAGTCATCAAAATTCCTGGAGAACAAGGTATCACATTTTTGTCTCTCTGCCATTCAGTGCCCTCTGGGCAGGTTCTTCCGTCTCCAAACTGATGGAGCAAGGCCTACAGTACCTTCCCCAGCTCAGAGCAAACAGTGTCTCTGTGCTCAAGCATAATTTCAGTCCAAATCTTTCTGTCCTCCATGCTGAATCAATATAGACATTTTCAAGAGTTTCTTGCAAAGTTCCTGCTTGGAAATTGCCAGACCTTTCCGGGAGGGTATGTTTTCTGCAGTGTCTCCAAGCAGTGCTGTGCTTGCTGAGCTCTTGCAGTGGCTCCCAGTATCACTGGCCAGATTTCCCTGGTTGCACAGCCATTAATGAGCCTTGCACAGCCTTTCCCTCTCTGGATCCTAAGCAGGACATTTCGGGCACAGCTATAGACCTGGATTATTACATCATTTAAACAAGCCAATCAGCAAGCTCTGTCAGATTTTTGTGTGTGCAATTCAACGCTGGTTTAAAACAATAAAAGCAGAGAATAGTGTGTGTGGGGGGGTGTTTTGTGTTGGGAGTATGGCTAAACTTTATTAAGAGGTCAGGTTTCTTCAGGCCAAGTTCAACACTAAAAGCAAGGTCTAATCAATAATATAGCTCTGCACAGGTCTGATTGATTGATTCAGCCTTTCTTGTGCTCATGAGATGGATTAATGAAATAAAAAATGTTCCCTGGAATAAGCAGTTGATGGTCCTTTAATGTAAATGGTTGTTCTCTCTTCTTGGGGCTAAGCCCCAGGATGCTTATTCATGTCATGATTTATTATTCTGCTGCAACTATATTGTCTCATAAGACAGGCTCTCACTTCCCACATCATCCTGGTGATCATTCACTTCATCTGTTCCAACCTCGATTCCTCTCTTCTGAATAGGAGAAATCTGAATGGCACCTTCTATTTTTAAGTGAGTTTTCCTCCAAGTCATGGACATACCCTGATCTTTACAAACAGAATTGCAGCAAAAAAAAAAAAAAAAACCCTTCCAGAATTTCTGCACACAAAACTCTGGAAACTCAGGCTGGTGAAGTATCAACTCAGCCCCGGATACTGCTTCCTGTACCAGATAGAAGTCTTCTAAGATTAACTTGAATTTTTCCACATGAAACTGAATTTAACTATGCTTATGCAACCAATTTATGCTGCAATATATATGTAAGCACAGCACAGGGAAAAAGGCACTTTCAGAGGGCTTCTGAGGATATGTATAAATTGGTGAGGGCACCCTGATGATGATACACACATTATATAAAAGCAAACTACTAGTCTCCATAACTTTATATAAAAAGAAATGTTGTTAATGGTTATACAATAATTTATTTATAGTATATTATATAATTCTCTTTGAATTCTAGTGACAAAGACTTGTGTCAGTCCCATACATGCACTAAGATGCACTTCAATTTGGTTCATTTACTATTTACTGGGGTTTCAGTTCTGTTCTCCTCTGCCAATAGCTAATTAAAAACTTCCATAATACTCAGCTACCAATGAAATAAATGTAACTCAGTGGATAAAAGTTCCCCTTCTACAAAAGTTGTGATATTTTTATTCAGAATGTTCCCTTCCACTTTTTGTCCTCCATGTAATATTGGTGGCGATATTTTTATCTCTGTCAGCCTTAAACTTTTAGAACTTCATTTGATAGGCTAAGATTATTACAAGATTTAAAAAACCAAACCAAACCAAAACCCAACCCAACCAAACCAAACAAACAAAAACATCCAACAAAACCAACCAAAAAAAAAAGAAGACAACCAAGGAAGGGTGGCTTGCATGTGGAATTTAAGATTGGCAAATACAGTTTTATTTTACTATTCTGGATATTTCTGTTGTTATTACTTTCCTGTTCCTTTGAATATCCTCCTTTTTTAGTTTAATATCTTGCTATATTAGGTATGTTCAGCAATGCATAAAACATTTGAGAGGTTTCTGAACATACTTTAAATTTTAATTAACTGGTTAGCTTTTCTGCCAGTGTCAGTATCTTTCTATATCCTCTGAGCTAGGTAACCATCTCTGGTGACTAATTCACTAAGAAGATTTTGATTTAGGCTTTAAAATCCAGTTATTAGAAAATGGCATTTCAAATAGAAATAGGTGTTGGTGAAGTTCAATTCATTTTACCTAGTCTACATTAAAAATGTCAACTACATGAATCAGCACATCTGCTTGATTGGGTTTCACTTCAAATGAGAGAGTAATGTTTAAAAAAAACCAAACCCTTCCTCCACTGCAGGCCATTGGTGAAGCACTAGTCATGTTAATAAGAGAGTATTCTCAGAAACAGCCCAAATCAGAAATAGATTAACTATGAAAATCGTGTAACTGAGACTAATTTTACTCCTATTCTCCCGGGTTTCTGTCTTGAATGTGTCTTGGGAAGAGGAGGTACAACTTTTACATTTTGTTCATCTTAACTAGAGAAACATCTGATCTTTTTTCCTCTAAAATTTCCTATTTGTGCCCGTGCTTGGCCTTGGTTTGCACAGGCCAAGTTCTCTGATTTGCCAGTGCTTCTCTGGCAACAGGGAACCCATGTGCCAACAGAGTCGTTTGTTTGCGCTGCCTACACCAAAACCAATCCCAGCTGGTTGCAGCAGGTCGGTGTGGAGCCTTTGGCAGGCATGGATTCCTCCTAGAAAGGTCATTAATATACTTGAAGTAAAACACGGATTGAAATGTCTTCATGGGGGTAAAAAACCACAAGCTGCCCTCAGAAGAGTTTCTCTTCTAAACGTTTGCTTTGGTCTCAATGCATACCAAGTCTCTGCTGTTAATTGCCAAGGCTGCATTTGTATATGTGCCACAGCAGAACCTGAGCTGTATTCACAAGGCCCAAAGGTCTCATTGGGGATAAAATCACTTACAAGGCATCCCTGGACTTGAAACAGTCACTTTCTGTCTTCTTGTTCCTGGTTATTCATAGAACATGCAGACATTTTTTTCATATGCCAGGGTTATTCTTTAATAGTTTTCTCCAGTATGATACTTTTTTGCTATCTCAAGTGTCAGTTACTGATCAGCGGATTCATTTCTAAAATGAATTTTAATGTCTAACAGTTCCTTCTCCTTCTATTTATACTCTAGTACAGAGCCTACAGATAGGAGACAATATCGAAATCCTTCTTTTAACGTTTGTGTTTATGTTCATAGTGTCTGTTAACATTAAGAAACTATACATGGGTTTAAAAATACATTTTACATAATCACTAAATATATTGTTTCTGGAACATTGCTAAACTTTTTCTTTTTAAAAGCAAATACCATACCCAAGAATATACAGAAGATTATTATTTCAAAATAAGATATAGGCAAGACAGTGTACCAGTATTTATATATGCACACATGTACTTACTCTTGTTGGAGTGTGTTCTAGAACCTTTTCAGTTTCTCCTAGCTTTGTGCAAATGTGCTGGGTAGACTGGAGTTTTCTTCACTGATTGCTAATACTTCTTTTTTTAAAAGAAACTTTCAGCCAGTTTCACATACTTTTCATATATCGGATGAAGGAAAAAGAACTCTCTAGCAAAAGGAAATGACAGCTAAAAATAGGTTCAATTTAATATGCTTTCATGTTTTCAAAAAGACGTAGGAAATTCAAGAAGGTGTTGGTTTACCATAGTCATGAAAATACCTGTCCCAATACGGCCAAATTAGGTTTAGGAAGTGGAACTTCGTGGGTATGTAAGGGCAGACTGAAAGCTCCCAGGACTCTGCCTTGGCTGAGGATGCTCCATTCCATCCCTCCAGCACTTGTGGCACTGTCCAGCTTGTGTGCACTGAGCCCAGGGAGCAGCAGAGCAGGCTCCTCACAGCTCCTGGGGCTGAGGACACAGCCCATGTGCCACCCCCAGGAAGGAAATTGGACTTCCCTGGTGATCACCATCCCCAGCTGCTCTCCAGTATGTCTTGGACGCTTTCAGCAGCACCCATGCTGGGAGTCAAGCTGAGTGGATTGGAAGATGGCAGGTTTAATCTGGATGCAGAACAGCCTGGAGCCAGACCAAGGACAGAAAAGGGATATTTTGGAATAACACTGGTGACACTAGAACTGAGGAGCAGGCAGGGGGGAGAAGAAACAGTGATCAGTTTGGCTACTTTGAGCTGAGGATATAGGAGTGGCAGGCGAGGAAGTGGAGCTTTTTGTGTGCGAGAGGAGCTTGGGATGTGGTAAGCCCTGGGAAACGACAAAACCGGGAGCCAGTGATGTGCAGTGGGAACACACACATTGAACGTGACAGTGAGAGGCAGCTTTAACTTGGTCAGTAATGTGTAAGGGCTAGAGAGGAAAGCAATCAGGTTATTGCAGACGTGAGCTTGGGAGAAAGACTGTGATAAGGAGTTACAAAAACCCGGTTGTGAGAAGGAGCCAGAGTATAAGGAATCAGGTTGGCATTTTTATTATTATTATTTTCTAAACTCCATCTTGGGGAGTTTAAGCACTCCGTCTTGGAGTGCTTGAGTTTGATGTTTTTAATATCACATTCTGAAGAACAGAAAGTCAAAATCAGTCCATGAAGGAGATGAATCTATTGAGTAAAAACCAGCAGTAGATATTTAATGCAATAACTTGGATTCATTTGGGTAGTAGCAAAAGATAGCCAGTCAGTGCATCATAACTATTTTCCTGTTTGTGTTAGCACAGCCTTGTACTGTCACAGTTGTAATTAATGTCACCATTGAGGTGGAATTGGGGAAAGGCTGTGCCAGCCAATTAAAATGGTAATATGACTTCAGAATCTGTTTGTGATTGTATTGATTCCTTTAATGGAAAGCTTCTCTGTGACCTTTTCCAAGCACATATTGTACTTTTCACACTTTTGTAGATTAATCTTGTAAAGCACTATTTTAAATTGTCACACAGTAGGCTTGTAGGATTTTATAAATTGCCTAAAATATGATAAAAACTACTGTGATTTTGTTATGAAGAGCATTAGAACACTACTAGCAGATCACGAAAAGTGCCTCTGAAAGTCTACTGGGAATCCCCCCATGGCAGAATGAAAATCACAGTAGAGCAATTAGGAAAAAGAAGATGTCTTTTATTAAGACACAGGTATTTGTTGTGGTGGAAAACTTGTTTTAAAAATGCACCATAGCTATAACTATCAAAGAAAATTTAGAGTGAGAACAATTTATGGTTCATAAACTATAAAAATGTGAATAAAAGGACTTTTCTGAGTTTTGGAAGAAAGCAGGCACTGTAGCCAAGTCTGTTAAAGCATAAAACATCAGGGATGCCCTTCATTCCTCAGATACTCCATGTGAGAGATGAACTTAAAGCAAAATTCCACACTGGAGTCCAACTTCTCTCAAGCTTTACTAGCCTATCTTCAGATAGAAACCAGTGAGTCAGATGTGATGGGATTTGAATTTTCTGAAGAGAGAGGAATACCTGGGGAAGAGGCTGTGTGATGAAAAAAGGCTTTTGAATCTCCAAAGAGCAGGAAATTAATGTGCTCCCAACTTTACTGTGAGATTCCTTGTCGCTCACTGGGAAAATGTTGACTCATAGTTCACAATTGTTGATGAGCAGTTTTGTTGTGATACAAAACAGGCACTGAGACTCCTTTCACTGTCTCTGAGAGGCAGAAAAAGGCCTGGGAATGCTGCTTACCTCTGCTTATAGACGTAAAAGAGAGGTAAATGCAGATGAACTGCCTATTGACTACTTGCTTATTTGAGCCAGCTCTGCCCCTTTTGCAGAAAATACGAGGAATGTAATTCCTTAAGTCCTTCTTGATGGGTGGTGGGTTTTGCCTCACGCTGCCAGGGTGGTGTGTAGGTCTCTTGGCCTTTAGGCTGCTCACACTGTTGCCCACGCTCTTTGTGTGATTCCCAGCCAGGTCCTGCATGATCCTTGAGACCAAATCAAGGCTGAATCTTCTCTTCAGAACTCTCTTAACAGCTGTCTTCTGAAGCAGTTTTTGCTGGAAGCTAAACACTGTGTCTCTCCTTCCCATTCCAGTGCTGGTCAATCACCCCATCCTGGATGGCCTGTGGGTAATATAAACACAAAGTGGAATTCTTTCAATTGAGGCCCGTGGGTTTATATTCCCCATTCACTGGGATATTTGCTAATTTGATTATAAATTCTAAGGTCTCTTAACCATCACATTCTGCTAAGTCTTTCCTTTCTATTTTGATTTGTGTTGCCTTGTCTCCTTGATTATCTGCCTGTAATCAAATTTCTTTGTGTGAAATACATTGATACTTATAAATTAGATAAGCTAGACCTTCCAGTTCAACTCCTCAGTGATGTTTTTATGCTTTGAGTGTTTGTTTCATGGTGGAAGTGTTGTGTCTGCATGAAGGGGAATAAATAGACACCTTACTGGGCAGTGTGTGCTGTGAAGTTTGTTCACCCTGGTGTTCTAGTCCACCATGTACAATAATGAGCACGCTGCTGGGCATCAGCAGAAGTGGTCTGATAGCTTTGTCAACATGTGTTTCACTTGCTGGTGCAGGAAGATGTGTATGGACATACAGAAATGCAGGAATTATTTGGGTGGTGTTGGAGAGTTGTTCAGCATGGCAGGCACAGGGGCTTATCCCCACCACCCCTGCATAAACTAATTGCTCTGAGTTTTGTCACAGAAGGAACTGCAGGGAGTGCGGATGATAAAATGAGAGTCTGAGAGCAAAGACTAAGACTGAATTAAGCTGATATGGTAGGCACACCCAAATTTTGAAAAAATTCATAAATATTGAATCAGCTGAATGTAAATAAATATATTTTACTAGAATATACTCCTGGGCAACATATGTTGCATTTTATTTAGCTTCAAGTCTGAATTTCTGCTGAGAAGATAAAGATTTCTTTGTTGGATCAATTGTGCATGATAAATTGTCCAATTTATGTAACAGTGATAGAACTGTGGGGTTTGCAACATTCATCTGTGCAAATCTTGGATCTGGTGACTCCGCCCTGTTAAAGGTAGTATTAGTGAGTCCTTGCAAAGAGCCCTCAGATCCACCTCTGAAGACTTTCTGTTTGGGCTGCTTTCCACCCATGGGTGGATTCCAGCCATTAAACACACAGGTGACACGCAGTGGGAGCAGACAGGGCTTCCACACCTTTGCTTTGCATCCACATGGAAAGCCTGGGGAAAGCTAATGAGCTGCACAACAATCTCCACCTGTTCCTATGCCCTCTTTATAGTTCTTTCCACATCAGTGGTCATTAATGATGGGCAGTTTACAGCAGGAATAAAATACCCCAGGGTATCCTGAGCAGAGAACTGGAGTGTTTCCTGCAGGAGATGGGGTGTGAGGTCTTTGGCTTGGTCACTCATCATTTCCAGGGGACACACCAATGCTCAGCCCCCCAGGTCTGTTGGGGCCATCTGAAACAAACTCTCAGTCCATGCTGCTGTTTGCCTGTATATGCAACTCCTCACTGGAATTTTGTGGTAACTGTGCAATAACTGAAGCACAAGGTGACCGGTCCCCAGTCTGGTGAGACACTCTGTCAGTCAAGTAGAACTCTATTAAACTATCAGCTTCTGGTTTGAGTATTCCTATATGAAAACAGATTTTTCTCTCCAGTATTCACAGGTTTGACAGAGAGAAAAATATTTCCATTTCCCCCAGCAAACAGCTTGTCCTCATGTAATGACAGTTTTCCATCTGCAGGAACTGCCTTTTTGATACCACAAACCACCTGAGGTGAAAATGTAACTGACTTGCTTTGCTGTAAACCTGCCAAAAGTAAAATTATTATTGCCTGTAGCAAGCACTGTTTTCATGCCAATGTATTCTCCAACTTTGCTAAAAGTTACATACTTCTGATTTTATCAGAACAGAAGAATAGCTGTAGTGTATCTCTTGGCAAATTAGCCTATTCTATTGTGAATCAAGGCAGCAGTTTTATTTGGGACTTCAGGTTTCATATTCACTGAAGAAATCTCTGATGTGTCAAATTATGCCTTGTCAGTACCTGAATCTGAGCTTCTAAATCACAGGTAAGACAGAAAAGCAGACCCATTTCTGGAAATAAAGGGAACTGCAAATATGCATTTGTAGCTCCTTTTGAAGTCAAGGTAGTTTTGTTTTGGTTTAGTAATATAGATTTAAGTACCTAACTTTATGCATTTATTTTGAAAATATTTGACCTGGAGAATCCTATATTAATTAAAAATGTTCCAATTAGAGAGATGTATTTCCAGAGAGCAGAAAGATGACATGGGAGAAAAGAAAATAAAATCATTTGGTTTTTTAGAGGTCTGCATTGTAATGTTTTAGCCAACATCATCTTCTGACAGACTCTGAGGCCGATCTCAAATATGATTATTTTAAAATGATATGGTTTCATAATGTACTCTTAGAATTGACTTCTAACAGTGACTTATTTTTTCCATGAGCTGCGATCATCCTTATATTGGGAGATATTTAATAAAAAGGCATTACTTGCTCTGACCTTGCCAGCATTCCAAAGGATTTGATAATTTGTGTCATGTCTTTAATCCAGCACAGCATTCTAGATGCTAAAGTTATCCCTTGTGTGTCTGTGCTAACTTTGGCTGACAAGGGGACTCTCAGAACAGAGTACTTTCTGTGCAGCCACAGAAACCTGCAGGCTTCTTCCTGCTCTGTGATCTGAACCCAAGAGGGTTTTCCTTCCCAGCATCTTGCCATTTCAGGAATATGCTGGTGATGGGCAAAGCTTCTTCCTTACTGGTCATCCCATTTATGCAAAAATCCTTCTGCTGTGGTTCCTTTATGCCAAACAACATGTCCTTTTTCTCCCATTACCCGTGACAATATCTCACTGCTTAGTCTGTTATTCCCCAGGGAGGTGATTCCCCCTGGAAGGCAAAGAGCAACAACTTTATCCTGAATCCAGTTGTGTTTCTGGTGGGGGTGAGGAGGGCATTCTGCAGTCCTGCCTTTTTGAGTAGTCCCCAATGTCCTTCAGAGAGGCCCTGATGGGAGGAAAGGACTTCAACCAATACCTTTCCCAGTTCGTTATTGAAGAAAGGATGGAGATTTCTTTAATGAAGTTTTATGCAGTGTGAAATATAAAGTGCAAAAAATACAAATACAAGGTACACAAGTATCCATCACAGTTGCTTCCTAGGAGAAAAATATTTGTCCCCGTGAAATTGATATCAATAGTAGTGTCTCTGTTGATTTTTGCAGAGCTGAGAAAATTGTCAGCATGGAATAACAAGCCTTGGATGCCTCTTTTGCTGGGTCTATTTACATTTCGTCAAGTAATGGAGTATCAGCTACAGCACATTAGAAAAGCCAATCTATAGGCTCAGCAATTTGACAACTCTTTAAGTCAACATTGTTTTAAAATAGTTTTAATCACAACAACATGAAAAATAGCAGGGATTATTACTCCACTAGCAAGTTAATGTAAAAATGTGTAAAAATGCAAGACAGTTAAAAAAAAAGCCCTACTGCTAGAAGAGACTCTCTTTAACAATATGCAGTAAAGCTTAACACTGTGACAGTGTAAAAATTGACAGTTGAATCATCTTAAAATAATGCAGTTAGAGCTGTCCAAATGTAGTGTATCAACAACTGCATAATACCAAGTGCCCTAGAAAAAGCATTGCAATCACCCAGGTTATAACAGGCATTCAGAGTTTCAAGATATATCAGTGCAGTAGTGTTTGCATGGTAAATATGCAGACCAGTGTTAAATCATGTCTTGACTGCTTTTGAACCAACCAAAATGTTCCCCAAATTAAAATACTTAGAACAGAATATAATTTCACAAGAAATTAAAGAGACATTCCACATATTGATATGTATTATGTACATAAAGCATCTTGAAAGGATTTTGAGTGCCACATTGGATATAAGCAAAGAGGTATTACATTTTCTGTGTGAAAAAATTACTAGGCTGCAGCACCAGATTGAGGCTGAGGATATTTTGATTCTAACAGTAAATCATTTCAATAGAGATGGAATGCAAAATGTTTCAAGCCAAACCTTTAGGGAAATGTATAGGTACTGTCATCATATCATTAAATATTCTAGAAAAGAAAAAAAATAATTCAAAAATGAAAAGGGTCATCACAAAAAGAAGGACAATCTCAATCTAGAATTTCTGCTGGGAATAAAATTGCTGTGGTACCCAAAAAGGTCACAAGATTTCTTCCTTGGAGCTGTAGGTCTAAATAACAGAACAATAATGCTGTGTTTGCCTTGGAAGTCAGCAATACATAGGAGAAGTTAGATGAAATAAGTTTACTATGAAGATCCTTAAAAATTCCATTGTTTTAAACAAAATCAATTGATGCAGTTCATATCTCAGTACACAGCACTTACATCACTTGGAACAGTTGCTTTCTGCATGCTGAGTGTTGCCTTACAAAGGCTATGCTTGATCTGAATCAGGATTCAGAGGAAGATCTGTAGCTATCTCACGAGGAGGGGGTGTGTATTTTCATAGTAGCCCATGAAGGCAACACAATAAACCTCTGCTCTTTAAAATAAAATTTTAGTTTCTAGGAGGGGCAATATCAAAGTGGCCCCTGTTTATCAGCACGAAGTCTTAACTCTGTCAAGCTGTAATACATGGCAGAAACAGAGATTTAGTGTCAGATCTTAATAATAAAATTTTTCACGCATTTTTATAACACAGTTCCAAATACATGTAGTTGATCTATTGAGTAGCTTTCCAGCAATACTCAGCTGATTTTGGAAGTGCCTTGTAGAGACATTCTAACTCGTAAATGTCAGCACTGCAGCTCTATAGTGAAAGTCCCCTTGCTCAGTCTGTTTTCATTTCAGGTAAAATGACAAACTCATCCCTTATTTCCCTCCCTCTAGAAGCAGAAGAAATACTGTTTAAGTATTCAAAAATTCACACCCTTCTGGGGGACAGTTTCCAGCCTCTAGGGAGAGCTCTGGGTGAAGGTACTCTTTGGAACCAGAGAGCATCTTCACAGACTCAGGCATCTTTTGAAGCTCTAAAACCTTTGCTTTCTCCTTTACCATTCTCTCTCTATATATGCTGTTGCAAATCCTTAACTCCCTCAGCCATGGATTACATCAATCCCAACTTTGTAACTCTGAAGTTTGCACATAATATCTGAAAATTACACAGCATTTTTTTTTTTTGCTTTCTTACAGCTATTCTGGATCAAAACCCACTGTTCTTTTGTCATTGAGAAATTTCGTATTTCAATATTTTTTAATGAAAAGAGGAAGAAATGACGAGAACTATGTGTTACTACATCTAAACCCAGACTTCGCTGCAGGCAGCCTGTGCTCTGCTCTCCAGGCTCCACAGGTGCCATGGCAGTTGCTGTTGTTGTAGCATGCCTAGCAAAAATCAATTTGATCTTTATAATCTGTTGTTCAGCAGGGGTATCCTGTCAATGTCAATGACCTGAGAAGTGAAATCTGTTATGGGTACATAATTTTCTTACCGTCATTTGAAAGAAATATTTCTGTGTTAGCTGTAGGGGATATTTTTTGATTATTAGCACATGAAAATATGTTTTATATGACCTCGTTTTTATGACACATAACACAAAGCCAAAGCAATTATTAGTATTGTCTCTCAAGGATTTTTATTCAAAAACTGGTATTTTTCTTCTGGCTTATTCTCTTTCTTCCCCTCTGTCATCCCCCACTAACATCTTAAAAGCCCTTTTCTACTGTAGCTAAATAAAAACCAAACTGGAACTCGTTGCTTCCTACAAACTGTTTTAAAAAGCCCAGAAAGTTGCTGTTAGAAATGCCTTCTTCATATTTGCAGACCTCACCCTGTACTATAGTTCTACCAGTCACAGTTTACATGACAGATTTTAGCATTCATGTAAAAGCATCGCTGTCATAACCAACCATAGCACTAGATGGCTACAGATCCTGGAAAGGATCCTCTCATAGGTAGCTTAGTTTTGTGCTTACTTTTCCCAGTGCCTCAAACCCAGGTTTCTTTAGTTCAGGTGTTTGTTTACTCAGAACATTTTATTCAAATGTACTTCCAATATAACCTTGTATAGCAAAGTTTTTGGACTTTGTGTTTGTAAAGCTGTTCTGGATCTGTTCTCCTGGGAATAAATTAATTTTCCCACTGTAAATAACAATCACATTAATCTTTTCTGTCTTGGGGAATCTATGTTTAATTTTTTTCAACTTTTTCTCAGTGTCCACATCTTATATTCCATCTCCTCCAAAGCTTGGATTTTCTGGTGGCAGATTTTCTGGGTCAAGACAACCTGACCCCACAGTTCTGGTGCTGATGAGTCCCTTCTGGTACCTTTCCTTTGCAGGTTCTTCATTCCCGTTTTTCTTAGCTTCCCCTGTCTTCCCATATTGACTCTTCTGGCTGTCTTTGAATGACTTCAGAGGTAATTGCTTTTATCCCTTTGTTCTACCTTGTCTTCCTTCCTCTTTCCTTCCACCATCTCACACTCCAGTGTAATGAACTAATCCTCAGTTTATTTCTCCTGTATTAGCTTCTCTCTTTGCCTGTTGTGTCCTTGAGGGCACATGCACATTCTAACATGCTTTTTGTCAGCTCCTTCACGATCTGCGTTTGAGGGTGATGAATCCAGAATTTAAATTAATTCATGGTAAATTCAGAGACAGTATAATTTGTAGTGTCATCTGTATGATCCACAGTTCATGATGTGGTAGAAGAGATTGTGGGAATTAAAAAGCCTGAGGTGAAGTCAGAGGTGAAGCCTCCTGTTCCCACATCCTTTTGCTAGAACCAAGCTTGCTGGCTGGGCTCAGTAAAGGACAAATATTTGTGGACTGCCACTAGTCAGGACATCATTCACTTTGGTTAAAGTCAGGAGAACACGCCTTTCATGCAGAAGCAAAAGCTGCGGTAGCTCATTCGTGCCATCAGCAGCATTTCACGGTAGTTTCCATTTCTCGTGGTAACTGTTGTTTTGGGCTGGCAGGGATGCCATGCTGCCTGCCTGACCCATGGCAGGTGTGGGCTGCTTGCACTGCTCATCGCTGCAGGAAACTGCTACAATCACAGCAATGGGTCAGGGTTAATGAGCATGTCTATCTGCTTGCAACAGTCTGGGGGTTTGCTTGCTTATTTGTTTCCTGTAATAGAATTACTGTGGACAAATGTTCATTTAGGTGATATTAATAAGGTCTCTGACATATAAATTGTGTTTTTAAAAGTTTCATCCTGAAGAGATGTAAATAGAAGCTAATTAGCTGCGTAGGGCTGCAACGATCACTGCTTAGTGGTAACTGATGCATTGAAAAATGGTAAGAGTGTTCAGAAGCATTTTGAAAATGTTTAAGTGGTTATTAGTGTGAAAGCCTATCAGTGGCCTGGGAGATGTATTAGAGGTTATCAGTTGCCTTTCACTGTCTCGTTCTCATGTCAAGTGCAATGGGGGATTTTTGCAGATACCAGAGAAATACTTCAGTCTTGCTGTTTTTCTTGTAATTAGCAGGTTGGTGTGGGAAGATGTCAGTGGGACATAAGTGATGTCTCCTGATGTGCGGGAGGTAATGCTTCTGAGTGTAATCAGCAGCTTTTCAAAATGGATTTTGCAGCCATGATGTGACAAGATATCAAAGTGAAGCACTTCAGTAATTTAACGTAGTTTATTTCATGTAGCTTTCACGTACTGCAGTATGTTTATCCATTCACTGCATGGTCATTTAAAGGGTTTAAACCAAATAAAACTCTGTACATATTCAACAAAATATATATTCCTTTTACTGAGCATTGAAAAGTAGGTAAAGATTTTCCTCTATTTATGCTTAATATCCCAATAGGTAAATAATGTTATCTTTGTGAGTACACGTCATCTAGTTTCTGAATTGGGCTAACTGCAAATACATAAGGCTGGGAAAAAAAAAAAAAAAGGAAAAAAGGTGTATTTTGTAGAGAATTCACATCTGTGAATTAGTATCTGCCCGTTGTCCCAGAAATCTCAAAATCCAGATAAAAATGCCTTCATTTACATCAGTTCATATATATAAAAGAAGATTGTCAAATATAGAGTAATCATCTGTAAATAGGCTGCCTAAATATTTCAGGGCCATGTTGAAGAATAATAATAGGGACCCTAAATATGAGGATCTATTTTCATCCTAATAAAACTGGAGCTCCAGAAGAGGCAATTGGAGAAACCTAATTATTCATTTATGTTCTAATAAGGAAGGGCCTTCAGAGATAGAAAGGCTACTGGCAGTGGAGTGGGATATCATAACTGGAAGGCTTCAGAAATTCTGCAAAAAAAGACAAACTGTCTCTTACAAGGCCTCTTCACCTTGATCTGCAGGCAGACACTTAACCCTTGTGTGTCTATCAGTGTAATACTCAGACATCCCCCAAGTAATTCCCATCGCATTCAAAGGTAAATGATTTTAGCCAATATTCAGAAATGAAGTGAAAACACAGCACATACTGGAGCACACAGTTCTTGCTAAAAATGAAAATAAAAGATGACATAAAGAAGAAAGGGATGAGGGAAGGACATACTCAGGCTGAGAACCATACCATCATTTCAGAACTTCTCACCTCACACACTCAAACTGGAAGGTGTCTGGAGAATTCAAAACCATACGGTGAGCTGCTGAGAAGGACAGAGAAGATGCTTTATGACTCCCCTACTACGAGAAACCGGACAAGAGGTGAATGAATAAAAGCCCCAAGATAGAAAACTGTGCTGCTAACAGGATAGAACAGCAGCTGTCTCAGGAAAGAGCTAAAAATATGAGGTGTAAGGAGCAATGGTGATGGCGCAGTGAGCTGGAGATGTCCCTAATCCAAAAACTAATGAGAACCAGGGAGTGTGGTCTTGAAGTGAAGCCAAAAGCTGTACCAAAGGAATTCAGTGGAAACAGAAGTAGCAGCTGTCATCAGGCAGCAAGGAGAGCTTGATTTGTGGGCTAATGAAATGTTCAGGGAACCTGTTAATTTGACTGAAAAACTTTAAAAATGCTGACTGGATAAGAACAGACCCAGTGGTTCTAAAGGACATTGAGGTGTATTATGGGGACAGGAGCCTTGAATTCTGGGCAGAGACAGCTTGTATGGAGTTTAACCTTACACATGTGAAGGAAGCATCCATGTAGGATGTACTAGGGTGGCCCTTTGAGGGCCAGTCCTGCATGTGCTGACTGCTGGACTGTCCAGGTGCTAGATAATCTCATCCAGGCTGCCCTTTGCCAGAGGATTTGGCAAGGTTCCTTCCAGCCTGGGCTGTTCTGAGATTCTGAGCTGTGCAGATGATGTCCACGTAGGTGGGAGGAGGATGGAGATGGGATATTCTCCCAGAACAGGCAGTGTAAGCAGCCACAGTAATAGCTGCCTGCAGATGGGAGAACCTACCAGAGGAGCCAATCCCAAGGGATCCCTAGGGACTGTGGGAGTGAGAGGGGATACAACTGTGAGGCCTTGCCTGCGCAGAAATATGGGAAGCTTTAGGAGAGCTGCTAGACAAGAACCAACAGAGGACTAACAAAAAATTACCTCAAGGACCATAGAGAGAGTCAAAACCACAGGCGTGACTAGAGATTCATATCCTTACTGACCCCCAAGAAGGATGTCCTGAGAAAGAGGCTGGTTGGTGCTGTCCTGAGAGGGGAGATGCTCCTAAAAAGCTATTTTCTGGGCTCTATTCAGTAACCAAATTAGCAGACACAACCTAGAAGGCAGATGCCAGCTCCTCCCGACTTACATACTCATATTCATTTTTGTATGATCCAAAAGTACTTTTTCCTTCCATTTAACACTTATATACCTTTAATGAGAAGTAATATATTATTGAGTCGGTTTTATTAGGTAGATAACAAGTCCCAACCCAATAAATTGAGTCATGCTTGTAACAGTTTCGAAGCAGAAGAATTGAGTTTCTTTGTATGTCCTACATCTTACAGGAATTTTTCCTAAATTTTGACAATTCCCCAAAACAATCAACTTTTTTTTTTAAATTTTAATGTGCATCCATATGTGTACCCAGCAAAGGAACTGAGGCAGTAGAGAAAATCACTGTGCTGCAATTCATAACTAGTTTTCAGTGTGCTCCCAGCCTGCTCTTACTGTAGGAGTGAAAGGGACCACAGGAATATTCAGAGTAGGATCCTCAGTGCTCTTTATTGCTTTAAGTGAAAATGTTTCTTTATAGTTGTAGGAGCGATATATTTATGATCATAGCAGCTCACATTCCATGGTGAAAGATATTTGGGGTGATGGCAATTCTACTAAACACAGATTTCCTACAAAAAGGTTCTATGCTGATTCCAATGTTAAAAGAGAAAAAAGCGTATTATGGGAGCAGATGGTGGAGCTTGGTTTTGTTCTTGTTGTTTTAGTGGAAGGTTCAGAAACTATTTTTTTTTTAAAGACCTGTACTTTCTGGTGAGAGCACTGGGTAAGCCTGTGCTGTGTGCTTGGGTTTTAATACATGACGTGGGATCAAAAAAATTGAGCTATTAGGTAAAGTACCAAGTCCTTTAGGAATCTGTCTTTTTAATCTTTTTCCAAAAAAATAATAAGGAACGACTACTTACAATTGTTTTGCTCAACATTTAACTGTTTCTCTCAAGTATACTTACCATGAGTTAATGTGGTTGTCAACTTCCTGGCCTATTTTTAGCATATATTGAATTATTGCTGTGTTCCTGTGTTGTTTAACCTGCTTGCCCCTTAGGTTCAGCACACAGTTTGAATTGGAGCGTGCTCCAGCTTTTAGAAATTGGGTTTTTATGCATGTTTTGAACCAGCCCTTGCTTACAAAGCTTAAATCCCATTCATTGCAGTGAGAATAAAGTGTGTGTTTCAGTATTCTCAAAGCCTGTGGTTCTAAATACAGGAAATGGTCATTAAAAGAGATTGCATTCCTTAGGCTGGCATTATCTTGTGTTAAAATATAATTATAGTCATAGAATTGCTAGGAGAAATTACTTCAGTGAAAGACATAGTAATGAGGAGGTGTATTAGGTGAAATTACAAGAGAAAAATCACAAGTGGAAACAGTAGAGTATTTTCATTTTGAGTTAGCATTATTTATAACAAAGTGTGTTTGTCTTGCTCTTGTTAGCTACCTGTTTTTGGGGGAATATATGTTTTTTAAATGGTTTTATACATACAAGTAAGGCAACTAATTTTTTCTTCCAGGATTAGCTAAACAGTGTTTTAAGTAGGAAAACTCAATTTCTATTTCAGTTTTCAATTTTTTCTATTGAAATGAAAACCACATCAGAATATTACCAGGTATTATAAGCTAAAAAGCAAAAGCTGTTTTTAAAATTAGTATTAGTAACACGCAGAAATATGAGAAAAATAAATAGATAATGTGTGATAATTTACAAAATGCAATATTCTGTAGTAATTTGATTTTCTGGAAAAGCATTTGCATCTAAGAAGTTGTTTTCTATGGGAGAAGGGCAGGTGGAGTATTCCACTACTTCCTGTCATTAACTGAGCAGCAAGGTGCATTTACACACACAAAGAATGCTATTATTTCTCATGCCTATATCTTAAATGTGGTTTAAAATACGCATATTTTTAAAAAATACATGCATTGGAAAAGTTTTCTCCTATACACATACATCCAATTTTAGGTTCCACTTTTTTATTGCTCTTAGTGAGTGCTATTCCATGAAAGAAATTCCAGGCACATTATGATTGAGTTATACATTTTTGTTTGGATTTCGTAGTTCAATTGTTCCATATACATTATGCTATAAAAAAAAAACCCTGTGTTCTTCTACCCCAACTGCTTGTGTTCCATGACAGCAAAGAAGACCTCAGAACAGATGGTTATCCTGCTGTGCTGGGCGAAAACTGGATGTAAGGTGGTATTTTTACTGAGGTTTCAGTTAAATGGCAATTATGGGATGTCTCATTCTATTCTTAATTAGACTAATTTGACCCCTGTGTGTATCACGTACAGGTCCAGAATAGAAATAGTGCTTTATTTTTTCCCAACACTTTTTAGCTTTATATGCAATGGACTATTAAAATGACATCCCATAACTATACATACAAAAAGAAGGGAAACTGTGTATTATTAGTGGCATTTTGGACAAGAAATGGCAATAAAGAGTAGGGATGTTTTCCACAGTCCATCCATATTTTGTGCACATCCTGGTATACATGAAATGTGGCATATATATTTGAGAAAAAAATTCCTTCTTCCACTACTTCTCAGGCAGGAACCTTTCATGGCAAGTAGTCAACTAAAACTAGGGTTTCATGGCAATTTGTGTACATGTTTGATTTGGGTCCCTCTGTCATGGAGAAGTTCTCTCCCGTTTTCCCCAGCTGAAGAACAATTCTGAATCAAAGCTTTTCTGCTATAAAGAAGGTAAGCAAGTCCATTATAGACTGAATATTTCAAAATGGAAAAAAATAGTCAATCAACATTTTTAGGTCACTTCACCGATTGCCTTGAAATTTTACAGGACTTTTGTCCTTTTTCTTCGAAGAGAATAAGAGGACCAATCTAAAGGTAATGCAGGGAGAAAAATCGGAAATTAAAATGTCAGATGCACTTAGTAGTGTCTCCATAAGAAGTACATTCTCTGATTAAATTCTGAGTAGTCAAAGCTTTGTGTGGGTAACATGCTTTTAGGCCAGATTTATTACACTGTGAGAACAGGGCCTACATAAGAGCCAAACCTAAGACAGCTTTATTAGCTGTATTTTAATTAGTATTTCTTCCTTGAAAGCCCTAAGATAATGCTAAGTGCTTAAATATTCTCAAGCCACTTTATATTGGTAAAACTGAGGCACTGAAGAGAAAAACTAGGAACCTTTAATGGTCTTTAAAACATTATCGAAATCAACAGGCTCTTAACTGGGTGTGAAATACATTTAAGATGCTTGAAGTCTGATATTTTATAGATCAGAAGTGAGTGGCAATAACTATTCCGAGAGAGCTCTGGAGCCCTGAGCGATCTGCAGTCCCTTTGCTGGTGTGTAGGGTTCACTGACCCGCACTGAGGTGGGGAACTTCCCATTTTTATCTCAATTGCTCAGTATTTACAACCTGGTTTGGGGTTTTCCTGGGGATTTTTAATGGCTGATCAAAGGACAGTAAATGTGGATCACAATGTTAAACTGTCTACACCTGAATGAAGTCTTCTGTCCTAAATTCTTGTTCTGTGGTGGCTCCTCGCTCCTGCTGAAGTGAACAGTTGATACTGGAAAAAATAGCAGTTTTTGAACATAAGTGACAGAATGTTGTTTAAAAAACTAACAAGACTTAAAGTTGTGACAAAACAGTAAGAATTTTTTTCCCATTTGATTTGTGAGAGGAAAGTCGAATAAATTAATTTCCTCTTCTTTTTCTAACATCCATACCACTGAATTGTTTAGTTTTCCTTGTATGTGCACTACAGGTAAATTCTTGCATCTCTAGCTGCAAGAAGAAAACACAAAACAGGCTTTCTAATGCTTTTTTCCCACCTGTTCTGCAAAATATTATTTTTGCATGTATACAACTTTGCTATTTTCACACTGCTGTACTTGTAAATAAGTTATGATCTCCAAAAGGATATTTCCATTGCTAATAAGATTAGAAATACCTTTGCTGTGAGATATAAATAATTCATTGTTTTTCATGTCATCTGTTTGTAAGTAGAGAAACTTGTGTCTTTTTATTTCTTAAAATAGCTTACAAAACTCCCTACATGTGGATTCATTTTCTCTGGAATGTTTTCATCCACTGTTAAATTTTTCACTTTTTTATTTTTAACTCCAGTTATTTTGGGGTTTGGGGTGTTGTTGAGTTTTGGGAGGGGGTTTTTGTGTTTCGTTGTGGAGTTTTTGTGTTGGGTTTTTTTTGATTTTTTTTTTTTTTAAGTACCTGACCTCAATGTATGGTATCTATGCGATAGCATCTGATTTGCTACAATCTGTGTAGTAAAGACTAAATTTCCACTATATGCTTCTGAGACCTAATGTAACAAGGCCCAGAGACATTCAAAGGTCACAGCCATGGTGGCAATAAAGCATGATAATATTAATAATAACTTTAAAAATGACAGTGAATCAAATCTAAAATTGACATAAAATCATTAGTCTTAAATAACAATGCCCATTTCTCTAAAATACTTCACAAGGCTTTTGTAAACATACATTTACTGCGTTCTTTAGGAATATAAGAATAGAAAGCCACTGAAAAGCCCTGAAAAGCAGTGATGGAGTTTGCAAAGGCAAATGGCAAAGGCTGGGTTGGACCAGCCCCATACTTAAATTACACTGATCCTGCAGATGGGCGGAAGCATGAAATCAGTGCTGTGGTAAGCGTGGAATGGAGCACAGAATTAAACCAGGCACAAAGACCTCAAGGGGATCTGGTTGCAGAATCAGATATTTGCCACCGTTCCTATTTTGTTTTACTACTCCCTTCCCTTTTTTCTCCATTTCCACAGAGCTGATTTTCAGCATTTTCTTGATGATGGACTTTCTGATTTTCTCAGGGCTACTTCCACATTCTTTGAAATTTTTCTCAGACTTGCAAGACTTGAGTTGTATTAGTTCTACGTTTTTTCCCTTGTGTTTCAGATACTTCTGTATTCTGTAAAGTCCCTGTGTATCAGTTTCCCAGTAGTCTCTGTTTTATGGTTTGATGGCTGTTCTTTAAGCATATACACCACCTATTCTCCAAATCAATGGCCATCTTTGGAGGTGCAACTGTTAGATGAGTATTCATTGGAATGCTTTTATTTAGACTTTCATTTCTGTGAAAACAAAAAACAAAACCAAAACAACAACTTGTTGACTGCACAGACAGGGACTAATCTTAAAAATCTACTTAGTTTTGAAAACCTACTGTCCTCTAAAGTCTGATTTCAAAGCCTTTATTTTTTAGTGATGTTAAAACCAAAGTGGAACAGAGGCTTACTAGCCTGATCTGAATCTCTTAGAAGAGGGCATAAATACGTTGTGTAGCGTTCTCCCAGGAATTAGGTAGAACAAATCTTTTGTGGATTATAATCTCAACTCCAAGATTTTATTCCCATAACAGAGCTAGTTGTGTGAATTATGTTTGCTTCCTTACACTGAAGGTTATGATTTATTTTGGTTTCAACTTTGTAGAATAATAGAATTTCTCACTGGCGTTGCTTGTGTTGTAAATCTTTACAACCCAGGAGTTGTAATGGATAGTGTTCATATTCATCCATGCTCATTTTTGCAAACAATAGGACAGTATCAGCACGTGCTAACCTAGTACAGAGGAGGGGATTGAGGGATTTGGAAAATTGGTCCTGTATAGTTTAAAAGATCACTACTACTTAGGGGAATGTGTTTTGACTGCAGAATACTTTTCTTCCCATTCCTCCTGCTGAGCCTCCCATAACATTCAAATATAGAAGCAATTAAGTGAATTGCAATAAAAACACTTCATGCTTTCCCTTTTCTGTACCGTGGACATGGACCACATTGAGTGTACAATTGATTGCAGTGGATAAAAGCTGATCTGTAAAGCCCAAGGAAATAATTCAAAACAGTTACTCCTTCTGTCTAGCAGTTCCAAACTTGTCAGTCATACCAGTGTATGCAGCTGCCAATTAATATTCTAAGAATCAAAAGAGAGAAGCTTGTAACACAACAACACCACAGAGAGTCCCTTAAATTAGTTTATTAGAGGATTCACATAAATTAATGTAAAACATTTTGATGTGAAATACAGCTAAAACATTAACCTATGGAAGTAAACATCGGTCAAATCAACGTTCTGTGGCAGCTGTTTGGTCACAGGTATCAGAACTGATAGCCATAAAAAAAGGTTTTTGGAACACATAGGGCTTGTCTGACGTGCATATTTTTTCTCTCTGTCCTCCCAGTTACATTTCTCAGCTCCATACACAGCTTCTGGCAGGTCCCTGCATTTGTGGGACTTGTTAAATGACTGTTACAGCTGTGCCTGTACTGGCTCTATCTTCCCAAAATACTCTTGGCGAGTGAATGTCCAAAGGTAGTCCTTTTCCCTGGAAGTCAGTGGTCTGTAAACCTGTGAAGTAAGAATGCTGTGAAGTAATTATTGGCTGTTAACAAATATTTGCCAGACACTTTGCACAACCAAAACTGCGACTGAAGTACAGTGTAATATGCACCTTATGGCTTGTTGGTGAGAAGTCATTTAAGCCGTGTAAGATGCTGAAAAAACTTTGCCATGAGTTACACAATTTCTTTACATTATACAAAAACTCTTCTAGAATTATTTGTAGCTGATTAATAAGACTGGAAAGCATGGCTGAACAAAATACTTACTTAGCATTTGATTACAGCTGTACATAAATACGGAAACCAGTGTTGCTTAGGCTGCAAATCAAATACTCAAAAGCCATAAGCTTCCACAATTACGATACCAATGTATCTCCTTCTCCGTTTGCAGTCTGATAGTACATGTATGCCAAGTTACAAGCTGTGAAGGGAATTTGTACAAGGAATAAAGAAGCTCTGCCTGTGTCCTTCAAGTTTTACATTCCTTCTGCACCATCTCCATCCCACCTCAAGATGGATCCTTTTTTTCAGACTCCTCAGTCTGGTCTCTTCCTCCTCCTGAGGAGTATTCAAGCCAGCCCCACTGAGGATTTTTAATGACACTCCTACTCTTCCTGCCTTTTAAACTGTAGCCTTCAGAGAGTTTTCTGAACTTTTTGTCCAGTCCATGTATTTGCTCTTTGTTCTGCCCTAACAGAGATATACTGATAATGTCCTGTTGGAGAAGATGGGAAAAAAATGGCTATGACAGAAAGGAAAAGCTTCTTTGTTCAACAAGGTGAGAATAAGAAGGCATTTCATGTACAGTCAGCAATTTTTTATCTTTGGGATGTGGGGGTGGAGGCAGAAATTACTTTCCTCGGCTGTCTTATAAATGCCTGAGTAATATTGCCTGAACTTTTAATAAGTCAGTCTGGGGCAGAGTTATGACTTAGAAGGGCTTTATGCAAAATCCATACATTTTTGAGAAATGCTGAATAGTTATAAAAAGATTCTAAATAATATAATATATAAATAGAATTTTTTTTTATGCTAAGATGAGCACTAATTATACAATTATGTTAGTGTAAAATTTGTTTCTGTGATGGTACAGAATTTCTTGTGATGTGCAATTCTATCAGGAGGGAAACTGGCTACTGGTGACATGTTTTCCTGGTTCTCGCTTGGCCACATCCACATGGAACTAGTTTGTCAATCACTGTGGTTATGCCATGAATCCAGGTTAAAAAAACAAACAAACAAACAAAAAAACCAGAGGATTTGTAGTTGAAATAATAAAAAAAAGTTTTCCTAGGCAAAAAACCCCTGAGCTATGAGCATTTACAGAAAATGAAGCTTTATATGCATATTATAATTACTAGTGTTGCATTTACTTGAAGAGATATCATTACATTACAGCACAGTTATTTCGAAAGAATGTCTCACAAGCTTATTTAGACATGTTTTCAGCTCTTACATACAGAGTTTAATTTACCAATTACGTTTGGCTTTGGTGTAATGTTACTTTACTTAAATGCATATATGCTTATACAGTGAAAAAAGGTATTTTTTTCCTCAATGCTTAGGCAGAATTGTCAAATCTGAAGCTTTACATTTTAATGTTAAAATCTGCGATGTTAAAAACAAAAGTGTTTAGCATTGACAATTACAGAACAAAAAGTCATGACAAAGAGATATGCACCAGAAAATGTTTGGGAAAAATAACCTGTGACATAATTTCATATAATGTAATATATTTTCTTTGTCCATGATTAACTGGATAAGTAGAAAGAAGCTTGAATTTCAGAAAAGAAAAAGAAAGATCAAATGATTTATTAGAAACTATTTGCAGCAGAAAGAATGAAAATAGGTTGCCTGGAAAAGCTGTGCAATCTCTAGCATTGGAGATATTTCAGAACATATTAGATACAGATATGTCAGAATGACTTAAATAAATTTAGACAGCTGGAAAGAGGATAGGTTAAATAACCCCTGTTTTTTGTGACTGAAAACTGTGAAGGCACTGAAGTAGTCAAATTAAATAATATGTAATGATTTTAGTTTCACATACAGAAATACAGGCAAATATTTACACAACAGGTGACTGGGAATTTCTGTGTCGTTCCAAGGAGACCTGATTCCTGATTCCTCAGTAATAATGAAAGCTTACAGATTAATTTGGGGGGCCTTAGTAATGAACAAGAATAGAGATAAATGAAAAGAATGCTAATGAAATGTATTTTCAAAAATCAAAATCCACTTTTTTTACTCACTTAACTCTACCCAGCTCCATTGAAAATCCTAGTTCCAGGCACTGTTTCCTAACATATTCTCATGTAGTTGGTATAAGTTTAAATATTCCAAAAGCAAGTGAAACTGTAATTTTCTTTGCTGAACAGGGCCACAGTGCAGTTCAGATCCACAGCCTGCCCTCAGTCACACCTTCTCCTCACCACCTTCTCTCAGATAACACCTCATAATGCCTGAAAACATAAAGATCCATCCCAAAAGCTCTGAGGTACCTAAGTTTATTAAAAACACATGTTCATAACTCTATATAGGAACAGATTTTCCCCTTGAGGATAGAAAGGAAAGGGCTCTGAATTAAATGTGAATGTGACTTATTAGCCCCATGATAGCAACCCATTTTCTTACCTTACTGTCTGTCTCCTTAGCAACTGTTTGTGGTTCCCAAAATGTGCGCTTTAAATAACTCTAAGAATATTATTTCAGTCTTAAAGACAAAGTGTTGCTGGTGTCAACTTAATAAAAGTGAACTATCTACTGCAAATTATTTGAAACAGAAATATTCCCCGTTATTGATGCTCATGCCTCAAACCAATTAATACAGGGGTTCTGGTATGGGTTTCTTGAAAACAAGCTGCTACCATTGGAAATGACCTGGTAGTTAATTTTTCCCCTCTCAGAACTGGAACATTTTCCATGCCAAGAAACGTGGAGAAGAAACTACTATGCAAACTGTATGGTTTTTGGAAACTGCTAGTTACATTTCCCCTGGCTGCATCAACCTCAGGGCTTGCTATTTTGATGTTCTGCTGAGATTATCATCAGCATTTCGGCTCTTTGAACACAGATCTTAAGATGTTACAGCCACGTCCACATCATTTTATGCTTAAGTTCAACAAAGGCCTTTAGGACATTAATGGAAGTGTTGTTTGCTCATGAAAATGTGTGTCAGGACCACTGTGCTCATGAGAACTTCAGGGGCCTTTGTTGCCTGAAAAGGAATCACCCTTTCCTGTTCTGCCCCTGTTTGGCAGCACTTCCTTGAAGGACCTCTGGAGGCAATGTCACGCACCTAAGAGTGTGGATCTGTGGCAGTTTTGGCCTGTAAATTCGCATTAACTTTAGGACACCATCTTATTTGTGCATTAGGCAAAATCTGTGCCTGTTGCACATCTGCAGTAGTGATGTGACTATTGAGGGAGGCCAAAGGAACCTGCAACATGCAGTGGCTTTTAGTACATGATCACAGAGCTGGTGATCAGAAGAGATGTGGAATATTTCAATGGAAAGATCCAAAGAACTCTTTCCCTTGTGCCTGCCCTATTCCCCTTCCCCCTTTCCCATCCCCCATATTTTCATTACCAAAGAATGAAAGGCAGTTCAGTACAAATTAAATTAAATACAAATACTTCAATACAAATTAAATTAGTTATTACCATATCAATTTCAATTGGGCTAGTAGGAACAAGCAATTATAATAAGTGGGAACTTAAAAGGTTTACTACTGGCCATTTTAATTCACAAATGGCCTGGTTAAGAATTTCTTACATGAGAAATGCTCCTGTTGGGCTTCAGAGGAATCTGTGCTCGAGCAGCAGCATTTCAGCACGTGGCCAGAAATGATGAAGCTTAGCAAACATATTCATATACTGTGTTTTGGAGATTTTTTGTATGGCACATCAGTGCAACGTCTACAGATATTTTTAAAACATCAACACTAAACTGACAGGAGAAATTACAGAAAGTGATTTGAGGAGATACAGTAATAGGAAGAAACTAATTGAAATATAGTAGACTACTGAGGGTGGAGAGATACTTACATCAGGACTGGGACACAGCAATAGATTTTTCAGCCTGATGGTTAGCACACTGATTTCATGGTCACAGTGAACATTTAAATTCATTTATACAAAGTCCTAAACAGAAAAGGAAAGAATATGGGCTAAAGGTTCCTGTAGAGTTCATGCCAGAACTTTTTTATATTCTCGTCTTCCCCCCTCCAGGATATTCCTGATCCCTGTCACCTCACTGCTTCTTGGAGATCTGAATCTTTCGCCCTGTGCTGTCAGCTTGCCCAGTTGTTCAATCCAACTGCTATTTTTGCTGCCAGATAGCCTGGATTAAACAGGAGGAGTTGATTTCAAAAATACTAATGAGGGTATGGTTTCTGACTGCCAAGGAAAAGGTGTGAACTGCCGGTTTGGTGGCAAGGAAGGCACTGAGCATTTTCAGAACAGGGAAGGATTGGGAAAGGGTTCTACAGCAGTGTCTGAACAGAAGTAAATATATATAGTTTTGTTAATGGCTAGAGATGTGTTACTTTATTCCAGCTAAGGATTAAACCCTGTCTCTGGAGCTCTTTCCTGACATTGGTGCTCATTTCATATCAAAGGTGTAAAAATCTGGTTTAGATGTCTAGGAGAGATTCAGAGCTATAAAGCAATATAAAGGATGAGTAAGAAATGTCTAATAGGAAAATCCACAGACATCAAGGGATATAAGTTGTATTTATGCAAGTAATGATTGTGTAAATACTTTTGCACAAAGTTCTGGGTCTGCCTCCTCCCATGGTTACCCAGAAGAGCACATGAGCACGCAGTCAGAACTAGGTTAAAAATCCTGCCTTCCTCATCCCTGGACTCTGCTGGGTGGTGCTCCTGGTGAAGGATAAGCAGACTACTTTGCACAGCAGCAAAATAGGATCCCTGTATTTAGGGATTTTGCAGAACTGCTTGTTTTCAAGGTTTTCTTTTCAGCCTGTTGAAAATTTAAATCACAAAAAGTCTGCACAAGTTATAAATTGTAATACACTCTGTTTAGATGTGTGTTGTGATTTGTCTCATAGTCAGAGGTGATGATGCCCTGAGCACTTTTAAAATATTCATTCTCACATCCTTTAGGAAGTACCCCAAGAATTCACAAAGCTGTCATTGCTCAGTTCTACTGTACTGTTTTTACATTGTCAGTTTTTGGCACTTAAGCACATTATTAATGTATAGCTCCATTGTTTACTTAGTATTACAAAATCATTTTTTCATTCTGTAGAGGATATCTGGAAATTATATCCTCTTCCATTATATCCTCTTCTGTGGGAGCCCAAACCCAGCTTTCAGCAAAGGAAAACAGGGGCTGACAAAAACCTCGTGATCTGAAGGAGCTGGACCTTTCTCACAAGACCTGTTAAAGTTCTACCTTATGGATCAAGCCTGGCTCCAGCAGAAATCAGAAAAGACTTTTGAGATGATTGTATCAAACCATGTCTAAACCCCTGTAATCCCTCTATCCCCCATGTAATCCTACTAGAAGAAAAATTAACTATTTAGAAATTGCAGTAAAAACTTGTGTAATTCCATAATTAACATAACTCGTCCCCTTCATTAACATGTCCAGCCTCAGATACCTTTAAAATAGTGTTCTCGTGTTCAATAAACTATTCCAGTTTCCCCATACTGGGATCGTGTTTAGCTTTTATTTTTCAGACCGCCACTAATGTCACCACAACCGTGGGGCTGAGAACCTTCTAACATTTAGAAGATTCCTCAGCCATCGGCTGGCTGGACCAAGGGAAGCAGCACTCCTTGTGTTTCGGTGGTGTGTGCGTAGTCAGAACTGAGAGAAAGCGGAAGACATGCACGGAAACTTGTCCTCAGCAGGCGGGAACTGCTGAGCGAGCTGACTACGAACTCCGGATTGGGTAATTATTTTAAAGACTTTGTAACGATAAGTAGGGTACAATGGGGACTCAAATATCTTCTGAACAAAACCACATTTATTTAATCTTAAAACGCGAGCTTAAGCAGCATAGCGCGAAAATTGACGAACAGCCCTTGCAGAACCTGTTGCTGTGGGCCCAGCGTCACATGTCAGAACTGAACGTTACCAACCTTCTTGGTACGCGCTTGAGGGACTCGGCAGCCGCCCGAAAAAACCTCAGCAGCTGCTGCCCGGGACGGGCCCCAGCCGCCGAGCTGAGCGCACAAGCACATTGCAGCCCGACACACGCTGCCCAGAGAGAGCCGTGTGAGACAGAACCATGGCCACCGCCGCTGCAGCCACCCCATGCAGGGTCGGGGTGCGAGCCAGCGCCAGCAAACTGCCGCGCTGCCTCGGCAAGTTCCTGTGTCACCGCCCGCTACCGCTCTCAGCAGCAGCAGCCAAGCAGCGACCAGAGGCGCGAGGTCAACACTCCAGAGCAGGTCCCTGAAGAAGGGCCACCGCCTCCGGCGCCCCAGCAAACAACGAGATCGACAGACCCGCGGCGGAGGAAGCAGCAGCGGGACCCGAGCGGGAACCACTCAGAAGGCAGGAGGAACACGGAACCCGGAAACGACAGAGGCACCGGGAAAGACAAACACAAGCAGCGCACGAGGTACGCAAAAACCGGGGCTATGGAGCGTGGGCGGCGGAGAGAATCCCACAGAGTCCCTGAGAGGCTCCGGGAAAGGTCCGAGGGAGGAAAGAGCCCGAGCGGGACCGTCAGCGAAGGAGGGAGCGAGCGGAAACCCGGGAGCAACAGCACGAGAGAAACCCAGGAACAGTGACCCCGGAGACAAACGGAGTGGGGCAGACACAAAGCTGCCGACTTCAGCAGTAATCAGAGCAGCAAAAACCCCCTTCCTTGATATTTTTTCCTTTTTCTTTGCAGCCTGAACTATGAACTGATCTTTTTTGCAAACCCTTTTTGTTTATTAACCTGTTTCAGTTTCACAGTATAAGGCGAACAAAACGCTACCAATGGATTGTCCCCCCACACCCCGCAAACAAACAAAAAAAAAAAAAAAGAAAGAAAAAAGGGGGGGGGAAGCGAAGGAAGCAAAGAACCCTTGCTGAATGAAGATACCCTTCCATAAGTAATAGCCAAAACAGTTTTTAAATGTATGCATAGCTGTATTTTTGAAAATTTTTCAGTTTTTGCAATAACAGTTTTCCCTAAGTCCAAAAGCCAAATTAACACAGAAAGACATATATTTGCCTTAAAAATAGAAGAAGTATATATTTTATCCTTGAACTATAGGAATGTTTATATGTATTTGAAATTTAAATTGAACATGAAGTAAAATATGCTTATGTTTTTACAGGTTATACTATCATCAAATAGA
The DNA here is from genome assembly GCF_009829145.1 of Chiroxiphia lanceolata. Lineage (NCBI taxonomy): Eukaryota > Metazoa > Chordata > Aves > Passeriformes > Pipridae > Chiroxiphia > Chiroxiphia lanceolata. The sequence goes on from NC_045644.1 coordinate 32,602,404, forward strand.
AAACATAGTTATATTAGTAATCTAAGGGTGAGAAACAAAAAATGCCAATGCCTAACCAAAAAACACTGTAAAATGAAACCCAAAGGTATGTTTGTATGATGTGTGTTCGATGGCCATCGAGTATGAATGTGTGAATGTATGCATGCATGTGAATACATAGTATGTTCTGATTTATACACAAATGTGCATTACCTCACATATGCACAAACACTCTTAGATAAAAAACAGAAAACATATCACCCTGAGTTGAATAGAATTTCATTTGCAGAGATGTTTTAGGTTAAATAAAAGTTTTCAAAAACAAACACTAAAAAACACTTTCAGTAAAAATCAGGAGCACACAAACCCTGAAGTCATCAAGTTATTAAGTTTGGTTCAAAATCAATTGCCTATAAGTCAATAGGATCTTTAGAGGATAGCTTAAATAAGATTTTATAAGAGTAATTTCTAATAAGAAATAATGGGAATAAGTTAAGTTGTTTAAACAAGTTCTATATTAATCCAAGGTTATTTAGTTTAGCATTGTTGGGAATTTTTCCTTCTTGCATTTTGTTCCTTGTTTACTTTTCTATATCCAAAAATGTCTGATAGTCTTTTTGATTGGTTAAATGTTTTTAATGTTAGTGCTAAGTTTAAAAAAATAATTTATGTAGCAATACGCAGAATGCCTTAAAACAGCTATGATTCCTTCACATGCCTTTATAGTGCCAAACCTTGTGGCCCAAACTATTCTGACACACAATGCCTTTGCATAATCTTACTTTCCATCTCAGGTATGTAAAAGGCTGTACATTGCCTTGAAAAAAGAAGCCTCCTTGCTAAAATTAATTTCACTTGTGGTATTAAAAGTAAGACTGCAATGTTTCTTGTTAGATCCATTTAAGAACACCTTTGCTTCTAAAATGCAACTATAGAATTTGTTATTACCTCAGTCGGAACCGATACTTCAAAGCATTGATAAGTTGCAGAAAAAATAGTAATCAAAGCTTAGATTTCATGTTTAGTTAGCATGATAAGTTAAAAGAAAACATTTAAGGTAATATTTGTATTCCCTTGTATTTTGTCTTGCATTGGCAAATGTTTGATCAAAGTTTTTTCTGAGTTTTTTGTTTTTTAGAAAAATAAAAAAAGAAGGGGCAGATGTGGGAGCCCAAACCCAGCTTTCAGCAAAGGAAAACAGGGGCTGACAAAAGCCTCGTGATCTGAAGGAGCTGGACCCTTCTCACAAGACCTGTTAAAGTTCTACCTTATGGATCAAGCCTGGCTCCAGCAGAAATCAGAAAAGACTTTTGAGATGATTGTATCAAACCATGTCTAAACCCCTGTAATCCCTCTATCCCCCATGTAATCCTACGAGAAGAAAAATTAACTATTTAGAAATTGCAGTAAAAACTTGTGTAATTCCATAATTAACATAACTCGTCCCCTTCATTAACATGTCCAGCCTCAGATACCTTTAAAATAGTGTTCTCGTGTTCAATAAACTATTCCAGTTTCCCCATACTGGGATCGTGTTTAGCTTTTATTTTTCAGACCGCCACTCTCTTCTATCTGGAAATTATATCCTCTGGAAATTATATCCTCTTCCAATTATATCCTCTTCTCTGTAAACCACCTGAACTTTGTGAACAGCAGAGCTTGTTTCTCTAATGAGAGAAAGAGAACAGTACTTGGCATGTGTTAAAGCATTCCAAAGTGATCCTCAGCAGTTGGCTGGTTTATAATTTTTTAATAATATCTAACAGTTTATTTGATATAAAGTTTGAAGACAGTTCACTATGGTTCTGTAATATAAAAAAATAAGCAAGAAATTACAATTGAAATAAGATTTAACTGTCTTTTGGGTTGATTTTTCTTACAGGTATAACATTATATTATTTTTTTAATGTGGTTGAGTTTGTCCTAAAGAGCACTGTAAATGTGTGTTCAGAGTTGAACATACATAAAATCATTTACTCTCTTCCAAACTAACCGTCATTTGTGTTTGCATTACTTTCTGCTCTTAAGGAATTTTTCCATGTTTTTGTGCCTGTGGTTAGCAGGGAAATTCCTGCTGATGGATCCTGAAGGGATGTATGATGGATCTTGCTGTGATGTGTGGATCCTGAAGGGAGTAGCTGGGACTCAGCGGTGGTTTCAGCCCTCCCTGTTAAGTTCAGTAGTTCAGCCCGCAAAGACAGATGTGGCTGTGAATCTTTCAGCACAAAGATGTGTAAACAAAATGCCTTTCCCCACACTTTTTAAAGAATAGAACAACGAAAATGATGAAGAATTAGTGATCATTGAACTCCCTTATATAGCTTTGTAAGCTGTAAATCCTTTAGCTAGGCTGAAAACTGAGATTATCGTTTTCTTTCTCCATGAGACAGTATGTCATGGTATCTGCAGGTGGAAGCCTGAACCATTCAGAGGAAAACTGGTTTGGAATAAGAAAGGGTCTCCTCATACTTTGCTGAAGCCAAGGAAAGCATCTGTTTGTTTAAGCTGTGTTTGGCTGGGGGAAAAACCTGAGGTAGTGCAAGATCCCTCTCAACTTCTTAGAGAAGAAAAAGAATGATCAGTTCCTTTCTACAGGATCTGCTAATGCATAAACCCTTGGACCTCTACTAATCATCCATAAAATCGGTGGGGACTGCTCAGTTCTCAAGATATTGAAACTTCTGTGCAGGGGTGAAAGCAGAACTGTCCAGGGAGTTTTAATGCATGTGCAAAGCCTTTAAAGTAGGTCAGCAACATTTGAAATTGGGCATCCTGAAGGCACAAGGCTGCTCCTTTGGATTGCAGGGGAGGGGGAAGAGGAACTTAATGATTTCCACTTTTTGATCAGAAAAACCTTTATAGCCCTTAAATCCTTTCTAAATCCTTCTGGGGATCTTTTAGTTTTATTATGTGCTTGATGGCCACGAAATATTGGAAGGAAATTGGATGTGACAGTGTCAGGAAGAGTCTGTACGTAGCATTTCTGTGTTCGTTGTGACTCCAGTTGTGCTGCAGTTCCCTGTGTTCCATGCTGACCATTGCATGAGTGAGATGGATATGCTGCTGGGAGAGGAATTCAGGCACTGGGACGATGCAATCAGTGGCTACTGAGCTAGCACGTAATGTGGAACAAGGGTATGGAATGTGGAACAAGGTATCCATCATCATCATAGACATTTACAGGTGTGATTCTGGAGGTATTCACCCAGCTAGAGCCCCATCATGCAAGGGAGTGGTACATTAGGATTCCTAAATGCAAATAGGATGGAAGTGCTGCCAATACTTCACAGGAGAAACCATGTCCTGATGCAAGTCAGCAGATACTTTTCCATAAAAATTCAGTGAGGCCAGAATCTCATTGTGTATCTAGGTTGGCAGGCTGGTTTAGGTCCTATATTCTGTGACTATCCTGTTAATTCAGGGACTTAGGAATTTTCTTTTTTCCAGCTGGAAGTATTACATTTTAGCAATCTTTTTCAGTATTTTTCTTTCTCTGTTGTACAGATATTTGTACTCACAAATTATCAACAACTAAAAATTCACATTTTTTTGTGATTATATGACCCAATATTTGATCAAAGATTATCTTAGTTTGCCATCTCAGTATAATTAGATATCCTACACAATAAGATAGATGCTGAAATTTTTCTGTTTGGTTCTCCTAGGGTGCAGAGATAGCCCTTGTGAGCTGTATAGTTCAACTAGCCCTGTGTTCTGAACATTATCTGTAGCAACATGTAGTATCCAATAGCTCTGGCAGGAGCCTGAAGGTGTGGGAAATACAGAAAGGCTCAGAGGCACCGAAGAGATCATAAGCTACTTAAATTCTATATTCTTTGTGACTTTTTAGGCTAAAATTTAAAAAGGAAAAGGTTAAAATTTCAAATAACAAAGGGATAGGTTAGGAAAAAACCTACAGCTGCCACAGGTAGAGTTGGAATAGCTGGTGAGTTTTATACCACTGCTTAAAGGGCATAAATAACTACAGGGATACATATGTGTGAATTCTTTTTAAATAGTATTCTAGGTCTTGCAAGCTCCACATATTTTGAATCTGGAAGGCTAATGTATTTAACTCATACAATGATCTTAAAAGAACATTACTTTTAGGGTACATTTTAGTTACGTCTTGGCAGCCAGTGTGTGGGCAGCGCTCTGTCAGATCCAAAGAGAGGCACAAGCCAGCAGCTGAAAGTTCTGTCATTCCCATCACGTATTAAGAAAACTGAACAAGGACTGTGGTTTCTGTGCTGGCTTGTTGCCATCCAGGCTTTGCAGCTCCAAAGAAGGTGGAAAACCCAAATATTTCTCACCCTTCAATATTACACAGTACTGCTGAGGTAAATGGTTTGCCAAATCCTAGAACCCTTGGTCACATTTCTTATAGTTTAGACTTAAGAAGAGAAGATACCGTATATTGTAATTGCAAATTCAGAAAAACTGTGCCTTACCTGGACTGTCACACGGTATTCCTGAACAGAAATTGGACTTTGGGGTTTAATTGAAATCATACCCTTTCATTTTCGAGTCCTGTTTAAGGAGTTCAGATATTTCTTTTGTTTTCCCCCACCTTAAAAGCTGACTGGATATTAGGTGAATACAACACTGGAAAACTTCTGTGTGTAAGGGTGGATAAGGTGTTGTTATAAAACAAATAGGATTGAATTGCTTATGCGAGCAGTTACTGTTATACAGTCATTGCATTAGGGTATTTTGAATTGTAAATAGGAGGAGAAAGTCTGTTTTGGGGAAATTTACTCCTTTTTGGATTGTTACGAAGAAATGCATTTGTGTGTGTTTTGAGATATTCTTGAATTAGGGAATATAAGGGTTGCATAATCAGGTCCTATTTGTACGTCTGGTAGACTCGGGGTGGCTGTCTGGGAGTTTTCACACAAGGTGCAGGTAATTACTGAGAGTCTGAAAATTCTTCCTGTCCTGTTCTCTCTCACCAGCCAGGTTTAGGTAATGCTCTTCCGCTGTGGCCCTGTGCCAGAAACAAAGGGTAAATGTAAGGAAAAGTCTTCTTCAAAATGCAAAAGCTTGTCAAAACTGCATTTCTCCTAAGGAATAAACAATGATCTTTGGGAAAACTAAAACAATAAATACTCTTTGCATAGTTCAGATTATGTGTCCTTGACGTTAAGTGTGTTTTTATGTTCTCAAACAGGAAAACACTTCATGACTGGGCGGTAAAATGCTCCAGTACTAACAGTTTTACTGCTTTAGTGGTGCTGTTCAAGGGTCACTTAGTGGGGCTGCTGTTGGAATACTGAAGAAGTAGCACTGATTAGTCTGTCTCTGTTCTCTATTGAATTTCCTTACCTACTTTCATTGTGATATTAGAAAAATCATCCTCTCACCCCTTTTCCTGTGTTAGGGGCTCAGCACGGTCTGAATACATGAAGTCGTTCTCAAAATGCCTTCAACCTTCTGAAACAGAAAGTAGGAACTGAGGGGGAAAAAAATCTGCCAGTTAGATTTCAGTCCTTTACTTAAAGTTACTGTGTGCTTATTATTCAGTAAGCAGAGCAATAGGCTCTCTGTTGTTTTTTATTATGTATTATTTTATCTTCAGAAAAGCATAACATCATAGCTGTAGCTGAAGAACCCAGAACTTCAATAAAGATGATTTATACTGTCTTTAACAACAAGCTATTTGACAAGTACAGTAGGAATAATGCATCAAGAGATTGGTTTCTGAATATACTCTGAAATTTTGATTTCTCTGTAGTAGGTTACTTCATCCTAATAGATTAATGAAAGTATCATTCTTATGATTGTTTACTTTCCACAAAAACTCTGGGGTTTTGGAACAAAGGAAACAAGTACATTTATTCATTAGAGAACATTTCATTATTTCTGCTTCATTTTGCATTTCTTTGTCCTAAAGCATTTAAGCTTTCATTTTTCTCCTGTCTCAAATAGAAGGTTGCTGAATTTAAAAAATGAACAAACCAGAAAACAAACAAACAAACAAAAAACCCAAGAAAACTCTCCCCCCCAGAAGGCAGTTGGTTTGATATGATGAGGGATAATTTTGTATCACACCTGGGGAAAAAAATAAAATTAAGTAATAGGTATAAGTTCATTGACTAAACAAAACAGCTGCCCTTTTAATGGTGGTGGGTTTACATATTCCAGCTTCTTGGAGAGTTCACAGTTAGAGAAGTTAGGATGAAATCAATATGAAGTTATCTGTAGTTGTCCAGGAGAAAGCTGGTTTGAGTCCTTTGATTTTAAAGGCAGAGGAAATAAGTTATTCATATATTAGAACAAGTTTAAGCACCTCTGACATCTCTTCCTGTAGATTGTGATCCACTACTGGAAAGTGCTTGATGAGAAATTCAATGTTCTGCAAAGCTGGGTTTCCCAGTAAACATAAGACTCAAACTATCTTGGAGAAATTGTAATCTTCAAAATATATCATGTCATTAAATAATTCTTTTCTAGTGGCTTCCTCCCGTTGGTTCAAGGTGTAATGATTCCTTAGGCTGCTGTTACTAATTCATTGATATCATTCTAATAGTGGAAGTAAATCATAGCAGCACAAACATTCCCATAAAAAAAAATTACATCTTTGGTAGCATGGTTCAAAGAATTCCGCATAAAACAATTCAGGAAGGAGGAAGAAAGTTTTAATAACCATCCTTTCTCTTTTGGTTTTATAGAGTGTGGCTCTACTATCCTCAGCTTTTTTTAGATGTTTCTTAAACCACTTAATTTACTATTGTTAGGGTGACAACACCCAAAATAATAATTTAATTATTATTTTTGTCTCACTAGAATTCTTAGTGCTCCAAAAGATTAGTTTTGTCCAGAAGTTTTCTAACAGTGGCTTCATGGAGTATTTGGATGTTTTCTAGATCACATAATTTGTATTCATTATTTAAAATTGTTTGGATGCAGATTCTGTTGAATATCTGTATATATTGCTAGGTGCAAAATGTCAATCATGGTTTGCTCAGTTTTCTGAAGGAGAGGAAGATTTAAGTAAATTCTGTAATGAATACAACACAGTTTAGGAGCATTATGTTTTCAGCTGGAAATTTTCCTGTGTCAGAAGTTCCCAGGCAGTGCCGGGTGGTTGTGTGCACTCTGGCCTGCTTTGAACTGTGCACCACAAGCTGTTCAGCCAAGCAGAAGGAAGGTCCTCTTGTGTGGAATTACCCCATCATGGAAACAAAAGGCAGATGTGACTCAAGACGTCTTCTACATCATCTGCTTGCCCTGGGAGTGCAACACTGGGATGAAAGCATCAGTGTTGTGCATTGTTGTGTAAGGTGCCACCCATCCTACCTCGTGCAGGGAGCCCTGAGCTGCTGCCAGGCAGTGCTGGTACCCCGGGAATGCTCTGCAACTGCTACGACCTGTGAGCATCTCGAAATGGCAAAGGAACCAAAGACCTTGTGACTGTTCAACTCTCCTGCCAAGAGGCTCTTGAGATCATGAGTGTCTTAAAAAGTCTTAAGATGTGAGAGTCCTTGATAGTCTTAGGAGTGCTGCTGATTCTCCCCCCTACTTCTTGAAAACACGAAAAATCCCACCTGCCACAGGTGGGATGAAGCTGGCAGAAGCAGCTGGCAGAAACACATGCTGGCTGAGAGCGGGTGTGTAAACTGGATTAGAGATGTTCAAATATTCTTGTAAACATAGTTAACCTATCCTCAGCGATCAGTCTCAGCTGGATGAGTACTACAGAGTTCTGACACTTTTAGAAAATCTAAAACTGGCTATGCTGTCTCAATAGCTTTTTCAAAAAGAACCATCTGTAATAAAGCACATGCGTATATTAGAATAATTTTAAGAAGATGTTTACATCATAATGAATGGGAAAAAAATATTGCAATACATGATTTGCATCCTTAGAACTCAGCAGCCTCAGTGAAACTTCCCTGCGTCAAACATTAGAAGAATGTGAGCTCATATTAGGAATTTTAAGGAAATAGAAATGGAACAACTTCTAAGCTGTCCTGAAAGTCTGCCTTAAACTTTAAAGACATTTTAAAATTCCTAATTTTTTTTTAAAGGTTCCCATGGCAATGCTGTGGTTAAATGGTACAAATTTGCTGAAATACCTAATGTAGAGCATAATTATCTACCATGGAATATTCAGCTGTTTTAAGTTTTGCCCAGGAAAGCCTTGGCACAGGTGCATCTGTTTATTAAATGAGAACTAGAGAAGACATGTTTTCCTAGTGGGGACATTGTTTATCACTGTGAGAAGGCCGTTCCAGGTTCATCCCATAAATGACCTGTGCATCTCTTGTTGCCAGCAAGGTTTTGGACCCCCAGGTGCACAAAAAAAGGTGGTTTGTGTAAGAGTGATATGTACAAGGATTGAAAAGAGAAAATGTAGCCTAATTCCAGCCTGCCATAAGGCTGAGGCCAAAATCTAATCTGATTTTACACTAATAAGAAACTGCAGAATATCTTAGCAGATTTTGCCTAGTTAGTTCGCACACCTTCCATGCATTTGCAGAGGATCCACCAGTAATTCTGGCAGGATGAATGTTACCAAGAGCTTGCTTTCCACTCATCAGGAACCTAATGATCTTCTGGCATGGCTCAGTGGGAAATAAGGGTTCAACCGCTCCAGAGTTAGAGGGTGAAATGGTCATTTATTGAAAGGTGCACTGGTTTATAAAGAGTAGGGTTGGAAGGTACTGGAAAAGAAGGTGGGTTCTGGGTGGAGCATGCAAATGGGAGACATATATGGAAGACAGGATTTGGACATAACCATTAATGGAAAGGGATAACCATATAAGGAATTACCATATAAGGCAATGCTGCAATGCAGCACTAAACAACCAATTAGGGGAAAGAGGAATAACAGGGAATACAGAACAACAGGGATTTTTATGAAAATTGTGAAATGGGGTAAAACGAAGGGTAAAAATACAATAAACTTTAAACGTAAACTTGGGTACAGAGTCACAACAGTCCAAGCAGTCACTTAAATGTGCTACAGGTGTTGTTTTCAGGAGTCCCGCAGATCTGCTCGCAGACATCTATTTCTTTTTTCCACATTTCATAATCAGGCTTCTCTTGGTCTCCCACAATCTTCAGCTGTGACCAAGGCAGGTCGTTAGAAAGAACCAGCAGTTTTGAGAGACAGTGTGGACAGCAGGTGGAGCAGTTGGGTGGGGTAGGTGAGAGAAGCTTCCAAAAGAGTACTTCTCCAGAGGCAAAGGAGCCATGCAACAGTGAGTAGGAGCAGCATGGGCAAATGGTTAAGGAAGGAAGAAATGCTCCTTGGTTGTTGAACAAGAACAGAGAGGAGAGTCTGGAATTACAGGTTCATTTCTTCTCTCAGAGTGGCCGCACTGAGGGTCCAAGGATTCCCGTGTCAGATCACAGAGAGGCCCCGTGCAGTGCACAGGACTCCTCTGCTCTTTGGATTATGGTTTTAAACACCACTTTTTTCCCCTCTGCTTTCAGGCCCACTCCTTTTTGGAAGGGAAGATGGGTGATTAAGTGGCACCTACCCCAGGTCTGGATGTTCTCATACCAAACATTCTGTTCTGCTTGATGCCTTATCCTTTCTCAGTGATCTAAGTACAGATTTCAACAAACATTTCTATTTGGACAGTTGGATGGGAAGGTTACTGAACTTGATTTTGCTGACTTCAGGCCAGCAAATAGGAAGCATTTGAGGTGCACTTTTTATAGTCTTTTTCCCTGTAACATTTATTCTTGTGGAAAGCTTTGTTAGCACGGTGCTTTCACTGTTAGACGTTCCTCTTTCTTGGAAAAAAAAGTCTGTTATTTATTCAAACCAAGGTCTGGCTCATTTCCAAGGCTGCAGGTGCATTATCTCAGGGAGCAAAATTGTCAGCAAAGCTGTGCAGACTACAACATCATAAAGTCATGACACTTTTATTAAAGACCAGGACAAAAAGAAAGCAACTGTCTTAATTTGTTTTTTTTCTCACAAACCTGCTGGTGGCTTAGAGTACAGTTTGTAGTAAGTATACTTTCTGAAAGGATAGATGTGCTGGACTCACCCTTCTCTTTGGAAGAAGTGGTGACAGTTCTAGGACTTTATTAAAAAATATGAGGGGGTGGTATCTAACTTTTGGAAAAGATCTATGCTAAAAGATTGGGTTTGTGTTTATTTATAGTCTGATCAGCACTTTTTTATTTGTTTTATGACAATATTAAGGGCTTGTTAAGTCTTAATTTGATGTCATACACACCATCTTCATAATATATGTTTGGATTTCACGCATTATCTCTGGAGTAGACAATAAGTATGCATAATCACCCAATCACTTCTGTGGAAATGATAAATCATAAGATGAATGGCTTTACCAGTTTGAAAGGGAAAGAAAAATATATAATTTATGAAGGAGGTTCTTCTACAGGAGGTTATGAAGAGGCATAATACAAAATGAAAACCTTTTTGTATTTCTGGGTGTGATGTTTTTAAATAGCCCCTTCTACAGTAACTAGATTTTCATGTTCATTTAGGGCACTGTAGGTGCTGGTACCTCATCTACACTCGCATTTATTTCCCCTCTATATCAGCAAGAGGGAGGGGAGATGTTTCTGAGGAAAGTACTTGGGACCAAAGGATCCTAAAGAGCTGACAAATTTATGTGTTACCTTTGCCATCATAGACATTTTCTTTAATGCCCAGAAGTACAACCAGCTGAATGCGAGCAGACTGTTCAGCCTCTGGAGAACCCCATTGCCTTCAGGAGTAATCAGCTTGGGCACAGCACTATGACCCTAAAGTGAACAACTGAGTACAGCCATGGAAACATCACCAGCTTTATCCCATTGCTTTGGTTCTAAGAGCATGATTGTGAGAATGAGAAAAGCCACAATAAATCAAAGCAATCTAAATAAACACACCAGCAAAATTTCCCTTTATTCAACACGCTATTCTTCCACTCTATTTATCAATTCTTTTTTACCTTTCACCTCTTATTAAACCTAAATGGAAAGATCAGAGGGGAAAAAAACACCAAAGGGAGGGAAGGATCAAGTAAGTTTTATCTCACTGAAAGGAGTGATAAAGGTCCCATTGACTTCAATGGGCACGTCTCCTTCTGTGCTTTACTTTGATTCACAAGCATGCTTTTGAAGCAGATCATCAGCACTTGCTGTGCTTTGGCTCACATCCTGAAGTGTTTGTAGAGACACAGAGTTCCTTTTGAGTTAGACTGAACTTAAGGATGTATTCCACACACACACCTAATGTGCTTCAGCCTCACATTCAGACCACAGGATGAGAGAAGGGCTAACCTGAAGTACAAATCCTCTCGAGTGGATGTAATATGGACATTAAGTTCTGTGCAGCACTACCTTAATGTTTTAAGTCTTCTCTTGCTAGGCCACATTATTGGCAAACACAGACATGAGTAATGAATCCAGGATTAGTCTATATGTTTGTTGTTTTGAAAGACATTGGACTCTCTGGTGCGTTAACAGCTTCCTTAAAATACGTTGAGTGATGTGATGGCTTCCAGAAATGAGGAAGTATTCAGCTGAGATTCAATATGGAGCTGAAATTATGAGAAGAAAAGAAATATCTGAAATTAATTTGCGATTCATCTTTTGAGTTTAATAATATTGTGGATTATAATTTAGGGGGTTCATGTATAAAACTGTTGTTATGAAGTACTGTCAATGTGCTTGACTGGTCTAGAACATCTTGAAGAAGATGACATTTCGAGAATGGGTGTTTGCAGAACCAACTTATAAATTAAATAGTCTGTTTAGAGCAAAACAGCTGAGCTGTATTTGCTTTCCTTCTAGCACTGTAATAATACCTTGTGAGGCATCGTTATAGTTTTTGAAGGGTTTTCTAAATGAAAATTTGAAAGGAAAATTGGGCAGCTCTTTTGTGACAGGGAACAGGAACATACACGGATGTGATTTTATGCATTATATTAACTTTTTGTGGTCTTACAGCACATCTTTTTAATTGGGACCACTTTAAAATATATCATTAACGATCTGAATTAATTTGAGGTAATGTAAAAATCAAGGGCTTAAAAAGACATGTCACATAGCATGTGTTTGTTCATTAGATATGACAGTAACTCTGCAGGGGAAATTAATATTGATACGTATATTGAAACAGAAATACACTGGAGAGGAAGAGAGGCTGAGGAGACTGCTCTTTGCCAGCCTTAATACTGGAAAAAAATTATATTGACTACAATTTCTAAGCATGTTCTGTTGGTTCCTCCCAATATGATTTCATTTCTCTGAGAGAAGTGATGATTCCTGTAATATTCCTATGTTTCAGGCACAGAAAGCTTCATAACTGAGTCAATTTTCCTAGCTACCATTACGCTAAAATATTTCTGTGAAAACTTGGAGACTGTGCTACCACCTACACAGGTTTTGTTGGGTACATGAAAGCAGAAGCAGTCAGTCTACATATTAAGCTTTACATAAATTTCTCCATTTAATTTTCTGACTGTCTTTGTGAGATAATCAAATCTATGTCAGTGTTGCTTCTATGTTCTCTTTGGTAGCAAGCCAGCAGGCTTTGTGTATTTGGAGTAGGGCAGTGGGCTTTTGTGTCAAGCATAGATTTTTTTTATTGTTTAATTTTTAACTGGGTGAATTTAGAGTTGTATCAAGATGCATATCTTACATTTTAGAACCATTTGTAAATGTTTTGATTAGCAGAAGTTTGTCTGCAGCTGGGTAAAATTCTAGTATATTTTTTTAATGTAAAAAAATATCCAATGGTCAGTTGTTAAATAGCTAAGAACGTGAAGTGTGATGTGCCTGGTTACTGCCTATAAGAAGAGCCTCATCTCTATTGGGGTTCTCCAGTGGGACAGTAAAGGGAACAGAGTGTGCTGATAGGGCTTCCTATCATTCTTCTCAATTTTTTTCCTTTGTTCCTGCTTTCTCTTTTTGAGGTACGCACCAGACCTAAGATCCTCCCACTACAAAAGTTTCCATAGTAACATCCCCGAGGAATTCAGAACAAACTGCATGCCATCAGCAGACTCCTAGTTTAGATGCAGCTGTGCTGATGAGTGCCTTGGCTGGCTTAGCTTCTGGTAGCTGGGAATTTCTGTCCTTCTGCAGCTGTACCACAGAAGAGCTCTCACCTGTGATATCTCCAGCAGAAGTGTGTGTGGTTTTAGCTGTGCTACAGTGACTGTGTGGGATTAAAATTTGATCAGTGCATGAAGTCTTGAGGGTTTTAAGTGCCTTGAAGAAAAGAAGACTTTTGTATGTGTGTTTGTGGCATTTATATAACTTCCCTGAGTACCATGGGGTACCTGGCTTCAGTGCTTTGCAGTGATGCTCTAACACACGCTGGTTATCTGTAAAAAAGTACTAGTTCAGTAGTGAATGGATTGTAAGCTTCTGACCTTTCTCCCATGTGAGATTATGGCCCATGACGCAGAAGGTCAGGGCAGTTAATCAGAGCCACTGCCATTGAAACACAGTTTTCTGGGTATGAGCATCTGAACAAAAACTTGCACACATTTTTATTCTCTCAGTGTAGCCCAAAATAATTTGCCAACAGGCTTGTCCTCATTGTTGCCTTTCAGGTTTGTTCCAAAAGATTGTACAGAAAATGAATACTTTTTCCAACACTTTCTCTAAGAACGTTCATTCTTGCATTCTTCTTGCTGTTAGGTTGTTGGTTTGGGTCTATGTTTTTCTTTATAAGAAACAGAGTCTGTATTCTTTCCAGTTACTAGCAAGTAGAGAGCCTCATTTATGTTGAGCATAGAAAAGGTTATTTGAATGCTGAAATAAAATCCTATGTATGCTAATATGTTGTTTGAGTACTGTGACAAGGATTTTTTTCTTTTTCTGTTCACAACAACAAGGTGGAAATTAAGTGGTCAGCTGGAAAGGACTATAGTGCATGTGAGATGGTTCAGCAGCATAACCAACTCTATTTCCTGTATCCTCTTTCTGGCAGGTTTGAAGGTGTGTGCCTGGTCTGAATAGCAAAACCATGTGCAATGGCTACAGTTCAATTCAACGAGTTCCTTATTTGTCATAATTTATACCATAGAAATAATACTGGAGTATTTCCTTTGTGACCAAAGGGGCGTAGACCACTGAGCTGGCTCAAGACTTATTTCACAGAAATAACAGGAGTGCTTAGTATGTTGAAAGTTTTTGTCTTTCTGGTGGGGTAGAATCCTGACACACTCCAATAATTGACTTACCAATGGAAAATTTGAGACCTCTCTGATAAAGCAATCGAATACTGAGACTTTAATTCTTTTTAATAAGAGTTTACTTTTATTGCTTATTGGTAAAATCATGTGATATTACTCAAAGTCATGAATTATGTAAAATTACCCTGTAAGCTCAGAAAGGCCAGGAGGGTCCTTAAAAGTGCTGTTTCAGGACAGGCTGTACATTTTTTTGCACTTGGAGAAAATTCCCTTTCTTTCTTCCTGTCCATGTCTTTTTACAAACAGCTCTAATGATCCAATTTATATGTCTATCGATACCTTATGAACCGAAGGAGTTGAAACTTTGCAGAGCAGACTCATATCCTTTCAAGGGAACAGAGGGAAATTAGGGTAGATTGCACTGTTGCTTGTACCAGTTTTCTCTGAGGATGTGAGCCAGCAATGGCAATCCTTAAGGGTTTGCAGAAGGCCAAACAGGTGGTTCTGGCAATCTCAGGAGCAGCTGGGAGCTCTGAGTCGCTCTGGCTTTCACCTGACAACCAGAGAAAAGCTGTTGCTCAGCCATGGAGAGCTGGCTTAGGTCTGAGGAAGGACATGGAGTCTTTTAGGTGTCATCAATTATTGTGCTCTGTCCTTCAGCATCCCAATGATCTGTAGATATTCCTCACCAGCTGTGAAGTAGCTGATGAAGTAGCTAAAGCCTGTGAAAGCCATTAGGATTAGCAGGGCAAAAGGGTGCTCTGTTGGGGAAAAATGTGTGCATGTGTGTATGTACAAGTGAAGGTACATCCCCTAGTTACTTCCAAACTACATACACAGTGTCAGGAAGCTTTGGGACAGCTGCAAGGGCTGTTTTCACTCTGTCGATTGCAGGTGTAGAAACCTCTGCAGCACTGCCAAAAGTGATTTCAAAGCAAATAATGTACTCTACTAAGCACTCTGCTAAGGTGCTAGTGACCACTCCTTTGCTGGCGTTTAACTTCTCCAGATAAACCTGGAATTCATGGAATTGTAGAAAATGATTTTTTGAGTGAACTTGAATTCTGAAGCAAATGCAGGTACTGACCTGGAAGTCAAGAAAAACACTGTTTTATGAGTGGTGAAATCTGGATGCTGTTTCCACCTTTGTTAATGAAGGAATGAAATAAACCTTCCATGCAACAGGATGAGGTATAAATTATTTTGAATAGTGCTCCTAAGATGAGCACAGGAGTCTGCAATATTTTATGGATGTGGTAAAAATTAAGGAGGCATTATATGTGATTCATATCAATCAATCAGCATCTAGCTGTGATATAATTGTGTGCATTTGACAACAACCTTTCCTACTAGGTTGCACTGATCAAGAAAAGGCAGTTCTTTGAAGCCCACAGCACAGGATACATCTGTGCTGTATGAACTTTATATTAGTTATCCACTTTATGCTGGAAATATAATTGTAAAAGTGTGGACTTCCAGAAAACAATACATATGCAAATCTTTCTAATAAGAGAGAGAAATTGGGTTTGCTTGCTGTGCTGAAATTTTCAGATATTAAAAAGTAGTAAGTGCAAATTGAGCTGTGGGTTTTTTTTTTTACTTTATTCCAGTGCATGCTTATTATTTAATAGAATTTTCTTTATAGGCATGCTGTATATTTTATTACTAGAATGTGGGAGCATATACTGCATTTTACAGCTCAAGTATCATAGACACCTAATTTTAGATTAAGCAAGCAAATCCAGGAGTAAATATGGTCATGCAGGTTTAGTTGTACAGCACCTCACCGTACCTGTTTTTTCTTAACCACTTTTCTTAAGCCTGAAAAACAGCTTATGATTTGATACATTGGCCTGTGGTAATCAGTGCTATTAATCTCAAAGGAAATGACAGCAAATGGAGAAAAAAACACATGCCAACATGCTGCAGTGCAGTTGCTACCTGATGGGTGTTTATAGGTGTATGTACCACAAATGCAGGCAAATCAAAACCATTAAGATAGCTGATGAGCAGGAGGTGGACAATAGCCAAATGATAAAACTGAGCAAAAAAAGAATTAGCCACTCAGGGGAGCAGTCTGTTCTTAAAAATAGAATAGCAGTCAGACAGCAGTCAGGGGCAGGGACATCAGAGCAATAATGGGCAAAGTCAGTTAAGAGTATTTGACAGGAACAGCAACAGTGGGGTTATGAAATTTCCTATTTCAGAGGAACTTTATATTAAATCCCATGGACCTCATCCAATTATTATGCACAAAAAATCTCTTTTAGCCAAATATCAGAGTCTTTGGATAAATTTACTTGCACTTCTGAGAGTGGAGGAGCTTACTCATACTTACCAGTCCTTTCCCCTTGTACCCTGATGCTCTAACTCTGCATCCTTAGTCGAGGTGGATTCCAAATGGACAAAAGCATGGTTGGATCTGTCTGGCAGAGTTTTGTTCTTTTACCATAATTTTATTAATTTCAGTAAAATAAAAAAGAGAGGATTATGACAGAATAGATGTGTGAACACAGAAACAGCTATTTTGCTCTAATTTGAAACATCCTTTTAAAAAAAAATAAAGGTGAGTAGTGAGTAGTCACAGGGTAAATCCTTCCAGGAAGCAATACCATCACAGGCTCAAGACTGCTTGGTACAGGTAGAACTTCAACTGGGAATTATTTGTTACATACATAAGTAGTCTTGACTATGTGCAAAGTGTGAATGCCTGCACAATGGTGGAATGTCGAAGGAAGGACTACTTTGGACGTGCTGTATTCCCTCCAAATTTTTTGCTTCCTGATAACTGCCTGGAGCCCCTTGAATCAAAATGTAGGTCAGAGCAACTTGAGGTTGCTTTAAGTTCCCACGTGACCCAAGGAGGCATTCAGACTGTACTGTAGTATATGAATTCCTGATTGCTTTCAGCTTTGTTTCAGTCAAGCACAGCTCTCAAAAAATAAAGCACTTCCAACATAATAACTCGTAATGACATTCTGCCGGGGGATTTACCTCAGCTCTCACTTATTCAGCTTGAGAAATGGGTACTGGCTCTACGTGTTTACATGACACGCTTTGTAAAAGAAAATCTTTGAAGAGGAATTATCAAAGTGTAAGTATCCTGCTACTATGTTGAAAACAATTTTCTAGATTCTGCTCGGTACCAGTGGAGGGCCATCATGAAGTGTAAACTGGAGTGTTTTTCTCCCAAGATATATGTCAAAGCTGCTCCCTGGAAGATGTGCCAAAAGCACCCCTTAAAGCTGGATTTTTGAGAGTGCTTGACCTCAGCTATGCTGAAGCTATTTAGCTGAATGCTAATGCTATTGAAGTGAAGAGGAACACAACCAGCCCAACAGTGAACTCTTCTGAAGGATTATTCACCTCCACATCCCTGCCTCCTAGCACTGTGCTAGAGGGAGAAATCTTCAAGGGAGTGCTAGTGAGCTCTTAGTTCTGGTACATCCTGAGTTCCTTTTACAACTGTAATAATAGAAAACTATAACTCACACACTCTCATGCAGTCTTTCTCCCTCTCTCTGAGTTCCATCTCCCACAGTGCTGTATAAAATCAAAAATGCAGCAAGAAAAGTTTGGATGCCTAATTAAGAGTATCTTCCTGTGTGCATTAATCTTCTAAGTAGGAATCTCTAGTTTTCTTTCTTTTCTGGTTTTTAAAATAGTCAGCCTTCCTAGAGAGTTTTATGGAAATTTTCTTTTATAAGGACTAGTTTCTTGTCTTTGTCAGTATAAGTAGATTAGACTTTTAAATTTACAATATTGCCATTTATTTTTAATAGGTAAAATACTGTGTGTTGTGAAGGAGAAAATTGCAGCTTTTAATTACTTAGTATTTGTTTAATTTCCTAGTAATCACTACAGCTAATTCTGATGGATCATAGCATATTTACTTTTACTTTTCACATTATTTCCTCTGTTTGAGTTAGAAATGCATTATTTTGCCTTTTGCACTGTTATTCTGGAGTTCTCAACTATGCAGTAATCTTTATTGGATTTTTGAACAGAAAGCTATGTCTCTTAATGAAAATAGACTTGAATTGTGTTCTGGAATGTTACCATCACTCCTTAGGAAATTTGTAAAATAATGACATGAAATAGAGATCTTTGGCAGTGCCTTGTTGCACAACTGTTACAAATGTGAATAAATGTGCTAAGATGAACAAATGGGAGATAAAGACCTGCAGTGATTTGAGTATGTGCAAACACTCTGTAAAGAACAGTCTGGGAGCCAGTTTAGAAAATTCAGTGAGTAACTCACAGAGTGTGTTTAAACTAATTCAAGGTATAAAACTCCAAAATAAAAAACAAACCAACCACCAAAAAAAAAAAAAACCAAACAAAAAACCAACAACAACAGAAACAAGTAACTAAACCAAACACACAGAGAAAGTGAGTGGGGATTTTTCATTGTCTACTGTCAGAGCTTTCTACAGGAAATATTTATTTGGAAGCTTTCACATAGATTGCACCGTGATAATCTCGTTAAAGGTACCATGAATGGTGCATTTCAAGGGGAACCTCAGACCTATGTTGTCTTAGCTGCTTGTTGAGTGCCATGATGTAGTTAGAAATTGAGCTCTGGGGGAAGCACGACTCAGGTTGTGAGTACTCAAGATTTATGCAGTCCAGAAAGCACCCTGAACACACACAGCAAGGCTTGTGGGTTATGTTTCTGTAACAAATTGCAGAAAAATGCTGTATAATTTTACACACTAGTTGAGAAGATAACCTTCTTCTTGTGATCCTTCAGCTGCAGAGGCTGACAGGTGTAGGGAGCTATACTTTAAAAAAAACCACATTATCAAAGCAGTAACATGAAAGCCTGGAAACAGCAGAGCTCCTGGTCCTGGGTGGAGAGTGTTGGATAGCACATGGCCCATGGTTGGTTTAGTACAGCCCAAGTACTGAGAAACAAAATGAAATGATGTGACACAAAGCATATTTTCAAGGAGACATTGGTGCAGTCCTCAGGCAATAGCATAATCAAGATAGTGACTAAATGATAAGCACTGCTTGAAGGCACACTTTTTAACCCAGTTGGTGAAATGGCACCACAGAGCCAAGTCCAGGGCTGTACTCAATCTTCTGATTGGAATAATTTTAAATAGCGCTCTCTCCTCAGACTGAGTACATGCAGCAGCATCCAAGCTTATGGTTGAGACAGAAATTGAGTTAAAATATTCAAAGTATATGGCAAATTAAACCGATGTAAAAATAAAATGGTAGCTGTTTAGCCTGATACATAGAGCTCCAGTTGCTTTATATTGCTTATGGATAGAGTGGTTTGAGTAAATGTCTTTAGGATTCCTGTGAAATATGTGAAGAAATATAGAAAAAATTAAAGAGGTTACTTTGGGTGTAGAGGTAAAAGTTATCTAAGGAAAAAATACTTTCAGTGAGCAGAGCAAAACAGGACCATCATTTTCAAATTATGTAGTAGTTTAGAAATATTAATTTGACTTTCATGAGATTTTATGAGTTCTTTACTGGAAGATGCTTCCATTAAGCAGCAATCATCCATGTCAAGTCAATATTTGTGAACTATGAGACAGGGAGGTCTGAAAATATGTTGACATGCTTTCTAAAACCTCCATGGAATCAGAACAAGAGTTGTAATTAGTACAAGTCAGAGGCCATCATTGTTAAACAAGACATCAAAAGGCAACCAGAGTACCTACCATGGCAGTGTCTGATAGAGGAACCAGCAGTTCATAGAAATATAAACATGTAAATAAGATTAAGAAAACGGATCAATATAATGTCCAAGGGGAGTTGAGATATTTTCAAGGAAATTATTTACTGTTTTCCCAGTAGTAATTGTTGACCGTAAAGAACCAGTGATATTCCCCAGAATATATTTCCAACATAGTCTGGAGAAGAGTAAGTAATATTAAGTCCATAATTTAAGAAGAAGAGAAAGTTGTCCTGAGGGTGGGGTACTGCCCAGAAAGGTCTTGGGCAACCCACAGTCAATGTAGAATGTGAATCTTGGGGTATATGGAGATAGAGCAAAAAAAGTCATAGGCCATTAAAAAGTTATTTATTTGGCAATGACTACTTGGAGAAAATAAATTTTATGTGGAAAGTATGAAAGACATTATTTTTCTTAACTTCCATTTTATGTTGTGAAGTTGTCCTGAAAATTTACAACGTTTAGTATCTGATGCTTGCTTGGTGTCACGGACCTTATTTTGGGATTTGGCAAGGCAAAATCCCAGTTTTAAGACGTTTACTTGTAAATCAGCATGGAACTGTTACCATTTTAATACAAGAGTTTTGAGATATTGCAGCACTGAGGAAAGGAGATGTCAAAATCCCCTTTAATACTGATAGGAAAAAAAGGTGAAGAACACTTCAGAAGCCATTACAGATTATTTAGGAGGGAATAGCTGTGGCTGATTACTTAGGATTGAAAAGGAATTATGTTAATTTGAAAACACTGTTAATGATAATTAAATTACGGTCAAGTTTCTGAAAATAAAGATAATCTGATTTGGAGAAATTGAAGTGGCTCTAGAAGCAACTTTAGAAGGTCTAAATAATTATAGCTTTCAAATGCATGAAAAAGGAAGGGGATAGCTGGTTTTTTCACTTGTTTGCAAAAACATAATTGCAAATTGGGACTGGAACAGATACCTTCTCTGTTATTACCTGCCTCTAACAATTCTTATTAGAATCAGGTTGCTTTTAAACGAATATAAAAGATCTTCATAGCTGCCTCTTTAAATTTAACCAAGAGATAGGAATAGGCTCAAATAACTACACTAGTATTTGTTGTTCATATCTTTTCATTTACCAAGAACAGCCTCCTTCAAATCTGTTTTGTATGCCCCTTTTTAAACATTTCCTTATTTCTGAGAGGCCATTGTATTTTCAAAAAGTTATTGTTTCATTTAATGTTCTAATTTATAAAACTTAATCAAGGTACTTTTATAAAATGAAAGATGATTGTGGTGACAATGATAAATGAAACAGCATTTGTTGAAGTAACCAAGCTAGACAGTGATTTGGAGTCATTAATGCTGTACGTTCCTTAACTCCTCACTTGCAGCTGTAAAGGGACAGTGCACAGCAAGTGCTGCTAAATATTTGAGGTACAGAGGCCAGTAGTTATTTTGGTAGTCCAGATTAATAACTTTGAGCTGCTGCCACAGACACTAAGGCTTAGCTCAGAAGAGTGTGTGATGATGGAACTGCTGACTGGAGTTGTTTCAGTCGTCGATTATTACGATGGTGATTAAAATTATTTCTATTTAAAATGTGTATTAAAACAGCTACTAAATGTTATTGTTACAGTAGTGATTAAAAATTACTTACATTGTACTCCATATGGTTTGAGTTTCAGTACACTGAGGTTTACTGGAAGAAAAAAGTTAAATGCTCAGTTGAAGGTTTATGTGCTGGGAAGAATGAAATTACTTGGTAAGAAACAGTGCTCTGGAAATCAAATATCTATTCCTTGAGGGCACAGGGCTAAAGCTGGTTTAAGCTTGATTTTGCTTCTCTTTGATGGTGAATTAAGAGGTGTCTAGCACAGCTGATGTGCCAGTTACCCTAGCTGTGGTATATGGAAGGCTTGTCCCTCAAGGACTGCTTTGCTCACTATGAACTTGCAGTCTGCAACTTGGAGTGGAGCCTGAGCTTGATGTGACCTAAGTGAAACCAAAGAAAAGGTTTGAGCATAAAAAGACTTCGGCTATAGAATTTCTTTTTTTTTCTAAGTCATTTGCATGGGCACTTAATTATATTATTGATTATTTATAAGTTACTCCTTTAATCCCTTTCTCTTAAAGATCTGTTTCTTTCATCTTGTTGGAGTTGACTCTTTGAAATTCATGCACAAAAATAAAACTGTGTCTAATTCTCTGCTGATTTCTTGGAATTAATGTGATTCTTGTTCTTGCATTTTTTTGCAAAGAAATAGGCTTCAGGCAACCAACTACATTGAGGGAATGAACAATTATGCTACACTTAATGAATTCACAAGTTTCATGTCAGGAAGTGGCAGCTCATTTTCAAAGTGCAGTTTCATGTTAATGTTGAGAAGAGGAAGAGAGTGTAGAACTGTGCTTTTTTTTCTTTTCCTCCTGCTTTCCCAAAGTCCTTTGTTTCTTTTCCCATTGTGATAGGAGATAGCTAATAGACAGATGCTTTATTGTCATATGAAACAACACATAGGCAACCAGGTCAAAGTGGGTGCACTGTAGAAATTGAGAGCAAAGTGTTTACAAGAAGCATCCATCAGAATGGATGTGAAAATCTGGGAATGTATTACAAGATCGAATTGCTTCTCTTTGTTTAAGAATTGCAGATTGCTAATTGAGCATAAAAATGTGGTTCTAAAGTGTGGGTGATAACTTGTTATGGAATACTGAGTCTCCATATTGTGAATAACTCAGTCTCCCTGAACTGCTCGTGAGAAGAAACCTCCACATGTACTATTCTGAGTGGTTGGTTAAAATAAAAATAACTTTTCCTCTATAAATTACCATAGAATAAAAATTTTTCTATTGTGTAATTCGCTGTCCTCTGAAATTTTTAGTGTTTCTGCAACTTTCTTCAGCAAGGACCAGACCTGCTTGTTATATGCCCTGTGCCTTGAGCCCTGCCCTGTGCCGAAAATTCTCAGTTCAGAATGTTTGTAGGTATTACATTTATTTGTGGCGCAAAATCCTGCAGTTTTCTGTCACAGTCAGAGGCTTGCCATTTGTCCAGTGGCTTCAGTCATTAGATCAAACAATTATAATAAAACCATTTGTCCTTTATATCATGCACCTAAGCAAACAGTAATTAGGTATTTGACCACTTAATGACAGTTTTAAATCCACCAGTCTTAAAATTCAAATAAGTTGCTTTAGTTGTGATTTTACTTGGAGTGATCTTTGCTTATGAGGGTGAGATAGTTACTGGGAGGGGCGAGGAGGAGTAAATTACTAGGTACTGGAAACATTCTTGTTCCGTAAAGGTTGTGAAACCATTGCTAATTAAACAAATAAAATCTCACAGACTGTTCCCTCACTCTATCCTTTTAGTCTGAGGTTGTTCTTCATGATAGTTACTCTTTAAATATCCAAAATGTTTGTCAATCACCACTGGCAAACTATTCTAATTAATAGTGAAATTCATTAAATAAGTACCTAGGAAACAACTCCATCTGGCTGTAGAAAATGAAATGAATATTTGGTAGTTTGTGAGTTTGTGATTGCTGTGTAAAAGCCACATGAATAGAAAGTGGGTTTAGAAACATTTTTAACAGTTTTACATATGAAGGTTATTAAAATGTATCTTGAGGGAAGTGAATCCTAAAAGTACTTAGTTTGTAAGGAAGGTTAATGTAGAATTACACTGTTCTATAATCAACAAAGAGCAAGTATGCTAGAGTAGATTCAGGCCCAGAAAAGTGAAGGGATGGGAAAATGGATTAGGAATGACAAACCTTACAAATATTCTGATCCTTGCAGAATCACATAATGTACAGTAAAGAAATATATACACGGAGAGCAAGGGAGGCTGATAAGCACAGAGAAGGGACAAAATTACAGGAAGAGGAATATTCTTAGAGTGGAAGCAGGAAATGGATGTTGACAAAGAGGAACAAAAACTAGATCAAACGCAATGGTAGAAAATAAAGGTTTGCTTCAAAGTCCTAAAAATACTTATTTTGATAATGTAAGACATTAAATGTATGTTACACTTGAGCTTTTCAAACTCCTGTTTCAGGAGGGGTGCCCTAAATCACAGTCTAGACATAACCGAGAAACATTAACTTGGAAGGCAATGGTGTATCTATACTTAGCAGAACCTGTGCTAGGTACACCAATAGGCATAAAGAGTTTTAAATCCAGTCTAGGCAGGGATTGTCACAGAGCTTCTATTTGGTGTAAATTAGTGTGAATATTCTCATTTTTCTCAAAGTTGAATTTGGTTAGAAAATGGTGTGAATAAAGCAACCTGACAGTGGTTAGTCACTTTAAAATTGCCATTTTAATGAACCTCTTGCCTCTGTATAATCTAAATTTAGCAGTGTAAGTTTTAGCAGAAGGGAGAGAATTCCTTTAATCTGACAAAATGTTCATGATCTAACAAGGCATCTATTCAAAAGCAGCATGTTACAAAAATCCTGCATAAAGAAGAGATTAAAACAGACAATGGTCTAACATTTGTCTGAGAAAATAACTTATCAAATAAATTTTTCTGCAGTTCTGTAGTGTTTTTATTTACTGTAAAAGACTTCTGCTGTTAGAAAGAGATTGGTAAGAAAATTTAGCTGAAATGGAAAATACCTCTCTTTAATAACAACATCTAAGAGGTAATTGAAATTAAAGAGTTCTTGAGGAGTGAGCCATGTGCTCCATTAGCTTGAGTATATCTTTTCTTTTTATTAGGATGCATTTTATATTTCAAAGCTACATTCACATTAGTCAATGAGTTAGATTTAAGTGTAGCATGGCTGAGTCTTTTTTGATTGCTTTTGATTTTACCCTACAGTTAGTTCAGTGTCCAGAAGGATTCCTCATTCTGAAGCAGCGTTTCCATAGACTCGGTGTTAATCATTGGTGGGATAACTCTATGAATTGACACTAACTTTAGTTTCTTCTGTTCTTGACATGCTTGCAAGTTTTTTTCCCATTTAGTGCTTCTTTCTTCTTTGAGTTGTTAATTCCAATATTAGTCTTTCCCCCCCCCCCCAGTGTTGACTCATTCATTTGTTTCAATTTACTGTGTTCTTCCAGTCTTTCTTCACTGTGCTACTCATAATCATAACTCATTTTCTCTGAATCCATAAATGGCTCCAAGGGACAGGCATTTCTAATAGAGGACATTTCGGAAGTTCAGATTAATGATTCATGAATGCCAAATTCCCAGGTTGCTGCTCTAGCATTTCACTGCTCTGGTGTAATATAGATTTCCAACACATGGGCCCAATACTTCCAGCAAGATGGCTTCATAAGGCCATTATATTACTTTATCCATTTCTATTTGTGTAGAGTGGCAAAAGTAGTATTATTTTTTCAAATTATTTCTGGTTTGTTTTTTGTTTTGTTTTGTTTTGGTTTTTTTTAAACCTCATTAATTATTGCTTTATTATCTCTTAATTTAGAAGTCACCATTTTCAAGAGAGGTCTACATGCACAGTATCACTAGTAAATGCTCTAAATATATAATGAAATAGAAATACTGCTGGATGCACAACTTTATTGGAAAAAAACAGAACTCTCACAGATTTCAAACAAATGTCTGAGATTTGAAGCATGGGTGTGTACAGAGTTTGTGCAGTTTGTTCTGAAAACCATTAGAGATGTCTCTGTTGTAGCAGGGTGAGAGAGATCTTAAGACAGAGGTCTGCCTTTTGGTAATTCTGTGTTAGGGGCTCTTACTGAATGTTACCACAGAATGACAATTCCTAATGTTTCTCCCTTAGAACTTGACATCTTTCTTCATGTTAGGAGAGAAAACACCGAGGAACTAACAGAAAGTATAATGCATGCTGTCACATACTGCATGTGCTTAAGCAATATCCAGAAGCATATCCACTAGATAGAAGAGTATTTATTATACAAAATGCTATTTTATTTATCTACACCTGTCAAAATATAACATTTCTGTCTTTTAACAACCAAAGGGCAGGCTCCCGTTAGCAGAAACTGAGCTGGTGACATGAATTTGCAAAGGCAGAAGATGCTATCCCTTCGAGTAACATATCACAATATTTAAGGGTAATTATTCATCTGAAGTTGAAACCAAGTGCATTAGAAATCCTAGTAAGGCACCTGGATATATATTTAGGTATTTGAATACCTTTGGCTGGTAGAACTAGCAGACAGCTTTTCTATGTGGATCAGCTGGAAACAAAATGGAGGGTAAACAACTTACTGCAACATTACACTGATGAGACAGAATATGCTGGTGCTGGAACATGTTTAAGAAGCCAGCATGGGGAGCCTCAGATTAGACAAAGCAGTGAAGGATGTTGGTGGAGTATATCGTGTTCATGTTTTCAGCTTTTTGACTTGACTTGTTCATGTGTATAATTTGAGTAAGGGATGTTCTTGCTGAGAATTCCATCTTGTAGAACTTCCACATCTAGTAGTGTATCATGGCCAGTGTTACCGATAGGCTGGAGGTAAAGTTTTGAATCTTAGATTTTGAGTGATCTGGAGCTTGGATGTTTTGTAAAGTATGAGAAATTGTGACTTCAGAAAGTGGATGCACTGATCTGTATACATATATCTCAAACAATCTCTTTCAACTGAAATGAGAAGTTCTCCTAGGAAATCCTAATTTCCTTTAAAGGAAAACATGTTATATGCTCCTGAAGGAGCATTTCATCTTTTTGAGGGTTCAGAGTTGTCTTTTTCCGGAGGTTGATGTAATTATGAAGAGTTTTGCTATGAAATATACTTTCAAATTTTTTCTCATTGCCTTTTGTTCTTCTGATAGTCTATATATCCATGTAAAGTCTGGAGGAAAAGAAGAGAGGAGAGCACTGAATTATGCTTTGGTAAGCTCTTTTTGTAATGACTTAATTTGGTTCCTCACTCTAAAACAGCTCACTGTCATCAGTTTGTCACTTAATGGCTGTACTAGATCCAAATCATAGGTGATGGTCATATTTTTACTTGGTAGTTGTACAAGTCTTGGGTCAGCATTGGTTGTGGATGAACGTGCACACATATGTAGTGCCCTGTACCCACCTAGGAAATGGTTAACTGCTTTCACTTGTGACAGGGAACAGCAGCTTTATTTTCCTCTGCCTGCTTGAGGCAAGTGAGATGTCAGCCCTTAACTGTTAGAACCCTGATTTTGGGATTTAGTATCACAATCAGTAAAAGAATTCAGAAAAGCATTTAAACATGCACCTCTGTGAAAATGTTATCTATGTTGCCTGTACTATTCAGTCAAAACAGACTATGGGCAGTAACTTTGGAAAAAGAGGTTAATATTCTAAAAGGAGAAGACAGTGATATGAAAGGTATGGAAGTAAACAAAAAAAAGAATAAAGAGCAAGGCAGCAGCTAGAGTAGCTGGCAAGTAGCTTGAGGAAGTTACACCTCAAGGGAGAATGTGAGGACAGCAAAAATGATGAAATAAGAAGAGGTGGTGCAGGATTATGGAAGAGGGAATGGCAAGGAGGCAGTAAAAGAAAAGTTTGATCATCAGCAAACCCTGAACAAATGAAATCAGGGTCACAAAACTGATTGAAAACACTTTTATTCTGTATTATGTGGAAGGAGTAGTGGTCCTGTGCAATCTGAGTACCCCTTCTCTGCTGTAATTTATATTAAGAAGCTTCTTGCACTGATTTGGTTGCAGAAGCTGATAAATCGGACAGAATCCAGAAAACAGACCCTTAGCAAGAAAAGGTGTGACTTTGTGTATTTGGAGGCAAGTGGAGTTCCTGCTCCACACTTTAGGGCAGGTCAGGGATGCTTTTCCTTTCTCCCTGTTTCCCTCCCCACTCTGTAGTTTGGTTGGTTTGGGTTATTATTTTCACCTCGTGTGGAGCACAGTGCTTTTTGAGGATCTGGGAGTTAATAACTGTCTGGGTTCAGATCAAGTTGCAACCTGAACTCAGTTTATTAACTGGTCCTGTAACTCTCTCTTTCCTGTCTAGTTTTAAGAGGTCCATGCATTTCTATTCTTAAGTTTGCTGTGTTTTGTTTTATTTTTATCCTTTCTCTTCCCCTCTTACACAGGTGCTGAAGGTTTACCCCCCAGTCTGGTTTCTGAAACTATGTGGAGTTTATCAAAGATCAGTGCTGAGGTGATCTTATGTTAAGAACATACAAGAATGAAAAAAGAGTAAATTGCTTAGATTTGCGCATAGAGAAAACCAAAGGTGAAATGTGCTGCAGAGCTGTCCAGAGACTGGGCAAGCAATTTTTATGGCCTTGGTGTTTGAAATGGGAAGTAATGAGTCTGGCAGAGAATAATTATCTTTTATTATTGCTTTGTAAGTGTTCACAACTACACCAGTCTGCTCCAAGGCTGGATTATGGTGGATAATCCAATCCTAAATAAAAGCATGTAGGATTAAGTTAAATTTGAGCACCTGCAGTGTTGCACAGATCAGGAGGACAGTTAAGTGCTGAGAACGCTATCTCAAGATAGTGTCCATTGAAAAAAAAGGGAATGACCTAAAAAGGAGGAATAAAGTTGATATATCCTCAACCTATTTCATTAGGAAAACAAGTTATATGTTGGAGAAGAAAGAATATTTTTATTTCTATGAAGGTATGACTGTATTTCAGTTGCATTTAAGATAGTCACAATGGGGACGGAATGGAAGAGAAGGAATACTTCAGGTACTTGGTAATTTTAATATATGCACTGCTAATTATTGTGCTGGAGAGAGCTTGGTGACACATGAGGTCCTTGAGAGAATTATTGGATTATTGGTTCAATGACTGGCCTTGAGCAGCTGTTAAAATATTTTATCTTCAGTTCAGTTTAAAAATTCTGTGATCCTGGACTCATCTTGTAGATCTCACTTGGACTCCCTGGAGGGAAAGGTAGAAGAGAGTTACAGTAAGAATAAAGAATCAAGTCACCTGGGATTTCAATTTTTTACACATGTGCTGCCTTCTTTATTTTCTTAATAATGGCAAACCACTTCTCCATCTTAGATTGATATCATGAGGAATATTTATCAATACCGATAGGATTTAAAGCCTTCCATAGATACTGTTACCAGGCAAAAGCAGAATTGGGCATTCTGCAATTCCCTGAAAAATATTTTACTACACAGTTCAGGTTGTGTTTTATTTCAGTGAATTTTTTCTTGATTCATGCCTTGTATTTTTTTTAGTATACAGTACTTTTCATCTCCTTCACTTATCTCTTGAAAGTGTACATCTACTCATCTTTTCACTCGTGAGCTCTCCAACAACATTTTTAGATTAGGTTATGTAACATTAATCACTTGAAAATGCAAACAGATAAGACAATTCATTAATAACTTGGAAGGCAAAGAAAGAAGGAAAACCATTTTTTTTCTGTGACATGGCACTTGTTTTGAGTAATATTTTACGGTTTCTTCTCTGACATTTTTGAAAAAAATTGCTGAACCACAGTCAAATAAGTTCTTACACTTTAGTGTGGCTACAGTGCCACAATCACTTTGGTTGTGCCAAACAGGACTGTCCCAGCCTTTTTATGCCTTTTTGCTGTGCCTCTTGTGGTGACCCTTCTGTGGTTGTGCAGTCAGACAGTTCAGGGGCCTGATTTGGGTTTAAATCATCACACACCACAGAGCCAAACCAACCAATCCTCGAGTGGGAAACTGTGATGGGACTGCCTCATCTGCAGCAGCCCAGGTTTGTGGTGGCTGAAAAAATACCATGAACCAGCCACCTGAGTTATTTAGTTAAGCCTTCAGATAATGTTTCATAAGCTTTGCTTTAGGTATATTTATAATCCTGTTAAAAGAGATGAACTTGTGTACACCTTGAGTATTTGCAGCATGGAAGCTTCATTTTGACACATTTGGGAATCTAAATCAAATTTTTTGCTTTTCAGTTCCATTCAAAGCTAAATGGATATTGAAATGGATACCTTTGAAAGGTAACACAGGCCACTCAGAAGATATAATCCTGCTCTGATCTCGTTTGGTTGCTGATCTATAGGAGGCTATGTGTGCCAAATGCAGTTTTCCACAGCTGCAAGTGCTCTTTAGACAAAGGCAGACCAGTTAAATATATATTCTTTCAATACTTTTCTCTAACTGTGTAGTCCCATGTAAGCTGTGAAAGTTTTCTCAGGAAGTGCTTGTGCTGTTTGTGCAGTAGAAATCATATGGTCTAGATGTGAACATCTTTGTAACTAGCAACAATAAAGAATGAACAAAGGAAAAATCAAATAGGGTTTTTTTTACTGTCTACTCTTGTTTCTTAGCAAGAATAAGACAAATGACAACATAAGATCTGAAGCTACAGAAGTAGTCTTTTCTCATAAATAAATATACCCTCAGAAATGACCCCTTCTGTCTCAAGAGTGTCCAACTGACATTCAAGTTTAAAAGCTTCACACATCAGTCAGCTGGACAACAATATATGTGGAATATCTTTGTTTTATTCATTTTGCACCTGCTCTTGCCTCCCTCCCTTTATATTATTTTGAATTTAGTAAGTCCTCGATGTAAATCTGATTTTTTCATTCTCACAACTGTCTTGAAAAGCTGTTGCAGAATTTATGCAAACCTGGCCAGATACTCCATTCACAGAGTGTAGTTTTCAATGATCTGCTACTGAATTGGAATTAGCCACGTTTCCCAGGGAGACTGTCCAGAGGTCTGTATCTTTGTTAGTGGTTCTACTGATTGAGCAGGAGCTACGCCTGTTATACCTGACAGCAGCATGCAGCTGGGAAGAACAGAGCAGGCTGGAAGGCAGGTCTGTAACTAAAAAAAAAAAGGCATGAAAAATGGAAGAAATGATCTAAAAATCAAAGCCTATGGTTCAGACAGAAGTATACACTGAGTTAGAATTTATCAAGCACATAAGGTAGGATTAAGCACATTTATCAAACACATAGGTTCAGGTAGGATTAAGTAGGAAATAATTTTTTTTGGTTTTGGGTTTACTTTTGGGGTTTCTTTGGTTTTTGTTTTGTTTTGAGTTTTGTGTGGTCTGTTTGTTTTGGTTGGGGGTTTTTTTAAGGGTCTGGTATTTGAGGCTCCCAAGCTGAAGAGGAGTGAAAAATACCATGCTGTTGTGGAAGAGAAAGTAAATGCAGTACTTCATTATATATACAGTGGTAGGATTTGTCAGACATAAGATATATAAAATAAAAAAAAATCCTTCTGAGCCAATTTCAATGGAATCAGATTCACAGTTTGAGGGGAAAAAAATCATGAACAACGTAAACCATAGGAAAAGGGTCCGGAGGAGAGCATAAGAATAATTCTCTTTCTCTGCGTTTTCCATAATTCTTCAGACACAGTAATGAAGTTTCTGTAGCCTATAGAACAAAGATATGAGGTAGAGGAAGGTTTAGGAGGAGATCTTAAGAATCTTCTTAGGTGTGAGAGCAGACTTTTACAGGGATGTGAGTTCAGGAAGCTGCACTGCAGTGCAGTAAATCACTCCATTGCTGTGCAGACAGAAAGCCTTCACAAACCTCTGTGCATTTCCCACCTGGAAATAAGATGGTTTCTCTCAGAATTTAAAAAGCCTGTGACTCCAGAAGGAATATACTTATTCGTTCTCATGGAAAGAGTAGCAAATAGAATATGTCCAGCAAAAGAGAGAAATTACCATGCAAGGATCTCTTTGTGCAAATCTCAAGGGAATAGTTTTCAGAAAGCTGTTTTAAGTTCTGACAAAATAAAGAACCTAACATTACCCACCCTCTTCTTCCAAATATGAAATGTCTGAAAGAGCAAATAGAGTCCCCAAGTTAACCTCTGTAGAAAAAATTTGGCTGCTTGCTTGTTTTCATATAATGTCTTTATAGATAAAAGTTAGTGGATTTGTAGGTTGTGTTTATGTATTAAGAAGACTTTAGATTGCAGTTCTTGACAACATGGATATACAGGATTGTGTCAACATTGCACAGATTCTGAGTTTTAAATTGTTAGGTTGATTTCAGTGGCATTAGTGAAGCGTATGTTTATTTTCTTTCCTCTGTGGGAACTACAGAAGATCAGAAGCATAGATGTTATGTCACCGAGGAAGGGCACATGTGCACTTCAGAAACACAGAAAACAAGGTGTTTGAAGCAAGTTCTGATAGGCAGAGAGAACAAAATTATTACTTTCAAATACTGCTCTGAAATAGCTTTCAAAAAGGGAAAAGCAGGAAGTTGGTTTCCCAAAATGTATCCTGCAGACAAACAGTTCGTTGCAAACCATTTGCTGCACTGGTTTAGGTTTTTATTTTGTTTGCAAACTGTTTTACAACAGACTTTGAATTTTACAGTTTTGTTCTCCTGAGTTATTTAGCAAATGCTTAATGAGGAAAATCTTCATCTTGCAGATTGTTTACTAATTGTGTTTTCCGTATGTTGATATGTTCAGCTTTTCTGTTGAGGGATTTCATCACTTTTGTCGTATGCTTGAGGACTGTTTTTTCCAGAAATGATTATATGTAGAGTAGTGCTGGAAAAAAAATATGTAAGCACTAAAATCTTTACTTTCTCTCAGATGGCATCTTTGAGACCTTGCATGCTAAAGATTCTATAGAACTTTGTTTCATACATATCTTGAAAAATACATCTTTTTGCAGCTTTTAACTCTAAAACCTGGTGATACTAAACTCAGTGTTCTTGGCAGCTTTCATCTATATATGGAGCTTATTCTCTGTCAAATATAAGCATTCATTTTCAAGGAATAATAGTCAACTACTGTGTCCACATGCCAGGCACTGTGTTTTATGCTGTGGGTCTGGAGCAAACTTAGGATATTAAACAGCAAAGAATGTCTACGTGTGACTTGAAGACTCTGAGTTCAGTTCTCTTCTGTTGCCTTTTTTCATACTCATCCTTGCATTTCCACTTCCCCGTCTCTACTGATTTATGTTCCCTGAGGCCCTTCTAGCTTTCTGCTACCCTTTTTCCATAGTGATCCTTTAGGGTGGCCTGCCAGGGTTCAGATGGGGGGCTTTTCAAGGTCTCAGTTCTACTGCTTGATAATATATTAAATCACCTCACGAACTAGAAAATCTCATCTGCAGTCATTTCCTGGTTCTTGGAAAAGTAATTGGAGAGAGGTGGATGATTAGACTGATTCAGCATTTCAAGTAGGCAACATGTTGGTGAATATGATTTTTTGCTATAGCTCTTTTTTTGGTTTTGAATATGCCTATGGTATCTTCTAGTAGGCAGAGAAAAGATTGAATTATGCTTGTTGTTGAAGTGAAATGGGAGTTTGAGACTATTAAGGGGTTTGGAAGCATTACAATTTCTGCGCTGATGAAATCCACAATTTCTTTATGAAACCAGTCCTAGAGCATAAGCCTAAGCAGTGTGAAAGCAGTTTAAAGTGCAATGCTTATTGATTTCAAAGCACAACATGACATGGCCATCCAACTCCCACTCTGTGTTTATTTCGTAGTAATTGGGGAAAAAAGAGGAAGAGAAGTAGTAGAACAGGATATGAGTCTACCAGTCAGTCAGATAACATATGAGCTGTTCTTTCCTAAATGAAGTCACTCACAAAGATCCACTCATTTCCATATGAATATAAATCAACCTTTGTGGAAATGGATGTTATGGGGGGTCTGTCTGAAAGGATCTCTTTAAAATTGCACTCTTTAAGTCTGAAGTGTGCTTCTACATAGTATTGCCTGGTT
Organism: Chiroxiphia lanceolata; assembly: GCF_009829145.1. Taxonomy (NCBI): domain Eukaryota; kingdom Metazoa; phylum Chordata; class Aves; order Passeriformes; family Pipridae; genus Chiroxiphia; species Chiroxiphia lanceolata. The sequence goes on from NC_045644.1 coordinate 32,635,795, forward strand.
CTCTCTCTGGTACAAAGAATATTCAAATGTATAAACACAGTTCCAATTAATATTATAACAGGAACAACTATAGGAAATTATTATTTTTTTTAGAATGGAAAAGTATGATTACTTGACTCCATGAGGTGTCATGTACTCAAGCCTTCTCTGTTTCAAAAATTCTGGTAAGGTGCTTTAAAAGTTTAAGCTACACAAGTTTAGTACACAAGAGAGGCTGACTGTAAGCAGGACTGTGCTGAGCAATACTTGAACCATGTCTAAAGACATACTTAAATAGTTGTGAGTGAAACAGTAGTAGGACAATTTCATGTCAAGCCCAGGTGCTTTCTACACAGGTGGAATTAAATTTTATCTTAGATTCCTGTACAGAAAATCTAAGGTCTGAGAGAACTGACTTATAAAAAAATTAAAATTAAATCAGCTGTTTTGGATTATTATCTATTCTTTCTCAGGTGAGGCAGATTAACATTACTCACATAAAATTATATCACAGCTGTAATAAATACATGAAAAAACAGGTTGGATGTCACCCTGGTTTTGATCTAAGCCTGGGAAGAAGCCTCTCCTTTATTTCAAGAGCTGGCATCTGCTCTGAGTGCCACCAACACATCTGCCCAGGTTTGATCCGTGCAAACCAATGGAATGCAGCAGAGCCTTCAGTAAGGCCCACAATAGCTCCAGGAGCCACAGTCTGACCGTATCTTCTGTCAGCATCCAGGGGTGGAATGCCTGGCAGAAGTGTCAGCCTCTGGAGAGGAGTCATTGATTACATGGTGTCCTTTCCTTCCTCTTGTTAAGGACGGGCCACCCTGGCAAGCTTGGAGGAGCTTGGTAGAATTTCAAGAAAGCACTTTGCTTAGAAACATTGTTTAAGATCAGTTTATTGATTCTCAGAATATTTCAGAATTTTGGGGGGGTTTTTTTCCCAGTTTTTGACACGTAGTATTTTTAACACATTGTTTTTCCAGGACGGTAAATTTGACTTTCAGCTTTCCTTTCTTGCCATGGCCGTGTATAATCCACATTGTTATTTTGTTATAAGTGGTCTTTTTTCTTTGTATTTTTTGTTTGAAATAAAAACTCAGAAGAATGTTCCTTAAACATTGATTTCTATGATCAAGTGGTTAAAACTCCTACCAGAAACTGCTTATTTGCAGGACTCAATTTTTTTGTGGTCAGTTGATTTAAGATTTGCTGACTTCTGTGACAATGCAGAGGCAGGGAAAAGAAATAGTGAAGTAAACTAATATAAAAGTGAAAACAAAAGGATTTTTTTAATTGACCTAAATTATGAAAATGAAGATACAAACAGAACATAATCTTTACATATCTTGTTTCATTACTGCATGCTTTTAGTTTATGCTTCCTTAAAACTTTAATGTGCTTTAGAGTTTTTAGCTGACAGTTGTTGCTTTTATATAGAGATTTTTCAAGTGAGAGATGAGGTTTGGGAATTTGTTGAAACAATAGTTTAGAGATTCAACAACCCAACCCTGAGAACACTTGGTACTTGCCACTAAAGGTTGAATATTAAAACTATCAGGTGTCTGAATTTAGATGCCAAGAAAAGAAACTCTCCATGTGGATCTAAGTTGCTGTGGGGTACTTTATTGGTGTTTTGGAAGATGATGTAACAATATGTAATCTATGAGAGTGTTTTCAAAACATTTCACTTAATTGGAAGATTTATAAAATTGGTGTGGGTTTCAGGCTTCATGTGTGTTTATAAATGCACATGCATGCAACCAAAACATAAGTGCACACACATATGGACATTCATGTTTGTCATGATTTGAGATAGCCCCAAAAATCCAATTCCCTAGCTCCATTCCCCCTCCCACATCTCAACCCAAGTGAGATGGGTTTTTCCAGACAAAACACAACCAGACTCAGAATGGGGGAAAGGGAATATATTACAATGACTGTACAAATAAATATCATAATACATTATACACACAATTACAACTATCTCTACCATGACATATAGTATTTACAATGGATCAGATCTCTTCTCCCCTCCAAATAAAAGTCCAGGAGGGAAAGAAGGACAGATCCCCTCCAGTCACTAAGCAGCAGCATCTTCTAAGGCAGCAGGTTCTCCTCATCTCATGCATGCAGCTGATAGCTGGATCTCTGCCAGCACTCACGAGGGAGGTATCCAAGCTCCCTCGGTCCCTTGACGCAGGCAAAGGGGTCTTCCGTGGGCTTCGTAACCCCAGACAAAGGTCGTATCACCACGTCATATCACGAAGACACTGGGGGTCTTCGTGACGGTCTGGTATCTCCAGGAGATTCAAGCTCCTTGCAGGGCCTCTGTGCCCTGTCTCAGGCTGCGAGCTTCTTTGTAGCTTGCAGCAAGGGAGGGCCCCCAAGGCCAACCTCCCACACCATCCTGGCTCAGCTCTCAGGACAACTGAGCTTCTCAGCTCCTCTCTCTCTCCGCTGCTGCATGTACTTCAAGGCTCCTCTCAAATAAGAGTCCATCTATTCCTCCTTCTCGGAGGTCTCAAAGGAGTTTTGGGGGGTCTGGTATCAGTTCTTACCCCCAAGAACTCTGTAGAACTCAGCTGCTGGCTTCTGCTGCTTCTCCGGTTCAGTTCTCTGTCCTGGCTCTTAGCCAGAGTCTCCGGACGCTGCGACTGCTGTTGCTGTCTCTGCTCACATTGAAGAACCATTCCCCAGTTCATAGCTACATCTGTAGCCCCCAACCGGGGCTGGGGGAGGGGCACAGAGGCCCCGATGGGCTCAGAGCCTCTTCCTCGTGGCTCTACACCATGGCTACCTCTTCCAGCAACCAAGAAACTACAACTCTTCTCTTCCGGTCTGGTTGTGATATGTTTACATTTTTGCAGGAGCGCCCATTGGGTAGAATTTCAAAACTTCCAGGGGTTTCCACCCCTTGGGGTCTACCACTTTTCTTATCCTCTGGGAGAAAACAAAATCCAAACCACTACAATGTTGAACACAATAATTATGCAGCAACTTCTTTGGTTAGAGAAACTTAGATTAAGTGGACTTCTTATGTGGATGCAGTTAAATAGTTCCAAAGGCCTGTGGGAGAGTGTAGTTTCAATGTCAAAAGGTAGCCTTCGTAAATACAAATATTAGCTGCTCTTTGTCACTACTTCTTCATTTTACTTATATGTTTATTTATTTATTTATTTATTTAAAAATCCCTGCACTATGCTACTTTTGATGTCAGGATTACAGGGGACATTACTTTGGCACCAGAGTGCCAAAAGATGTGGTCATATTGTCATTTGATCACTAGCCTAAACAGAGGAATTTGCCTGAGCTCAGCAAGACAAATTGCCATCACATTTTATGTAAATAGTCTCCTCTAAGTTCAGGACATTGCACTGTCCTTCAGGTCCCCACCAGTGGATCACATTAATCAATTTTGTTCAGCCTGTAAGGGCTTTAGGGGGCAGCACCTACCAGGTGTCCTGTGTTAGCGAGGAATTTAGCCATTGACTCAGGAAATACTGGATCTCTTGGCCATGAAGAAGTAAGAGTCATCCTCCTCGTTGCCTATGTGTGCTGTGACTGAAAAACAATTAAAAAAATCCCCAGACAAACAGAACCAATAAGCACAAATTTGCTCCTTGAAAACAGACCTGACAGTGATCTGTTTTCTGTTCAGGGACATTGGGGGTTTTTGGACCCTGAAGGGACTAAGGTCAACAATACAACCAATCATTTCCATTGTGAAACATCAATGTAAGTCATAAAATGAGCCTGTTAATTACAGCCATAAGACTTTTAAGATTAGAGGGCAAAACCAGTGTTGTGCTCTCTATGGTGCTATAGGGGGTATTAATTTCCCTCTCACTTAAACTGTTCTGACAGGTGGTGCTGTGCTGGGTGTAATCAGTTACAGTTAAGGTTACTTCTAGGGAAAATACGGCAAGGTAGTAAAGCAACAGATTTATAGCTGGTAAAAACTGAAAACAAGGATTGTCTAGAATTCATTCATAATTTTTCAGACATTAGATCGAGAGCTATCAAAAAAAATTACTGCAGAAAAAGGAGACATTAAGACAACTAGCCTAAAAATTACATCACATAAAAGCAAAATAAGCAGATGGGACATGTTAAACCGTGGAGGATCCACAAAAAGCTGCAATATAGCATCAGGTGGTAAGATGACCTAAATACACAAAGGTGAGCTTACACTGATAGCAACAGCAGTTTGCTCACTTTATAGGCTGCACAATTACACTACAGCCAAATGACACAGAAAGGGAGGAACAATAAACATAAAAAGAGAGGAGATGTACCGTGGGACTTACTTCTTGGTGTTTTTCTAAATACAGTGCACCTCAGAATTCTACTTCCCTCACTGCTGAGGGATGGCCATGCCAAAAAAAGCCAATTTCAGTGGTTGCAGTTTAGATCAGCAAGCAGAGAAAGAAGCAAGGTCTTTGTAATACAACACAAACTAATGGATTTTATCTTCACTGGAAGTTTTATTGTGGCTCAGATGAAACAGCTTGATACTGTTAAGGACAAATGGGCTAAGTATGTCAAGCCCTGTTGCTGTGCTGCTTTTCAGCTGGCATCATTTTACTTGGACAAGCAAGAAAAACATCTCAGTGAATTATTTTGTACCTACAGTTCCTAACTTACTCTAACAATGTCAGAAGTATGGAAGCAGGGGAACTGGCTTAGCCCAGAGGCTTCATTTAAAGCTGAATGACAAAACGCCAACTGTCAGACAAAAGATAATAATGACATTTATCGTCCAAGATATTATGTAAGAATGAAGAAAATCTTCTCAGGAATGATTTACAGGAAGAACTATCTTGAGAATTTATATAAAATACATGGAGAAAAATAATTGGTGATAACCGTGGGGGGGAAAAACACCAACACACACACAAAATCCCAAATCAACAGGTGTAACAGCCAGCCATGTGAATATGGAATAAAGAAAGTCACTACAATTGCCATGGTAAACCACTTTTCACAAAAAAGAGAAATATCAGAATATGCTTCCAGTATAACCATTCTGAGAGAAAATATTTACCTAAATGTCTATGTTACTTGTGCTGGTCTTCCTAATATGTTTCTTGTCTGTCTGGTGTTAAGCCATAGGTCGGGTTCGAATCTTAGGCTAAGGAGAATTTTCTGGAGAGGTTGTAGGGTTGTTTTGGTTTTGGTTTTTTTTTTTTTAAACTGAAGACTAAACCAAGCCATTTAATGAAAATTAATTGGGCATATCATTTAGCTTCCTAAAATCTATGAATTTTTGCTCATTTTTTTCTGCACATGTAAACATCAAGGTGGAAAAAGGTGGAATTTCTAGGAAGAGCAATCCAAATTTTCAGACTGTGTTCTCAAAAACAAATAACATAATTAATGTATGCATTAACTCAGCTTTGTTCTGAGTTTGTATAAGGTGGACAGTTTGATGAACCAAATGTGTTCTTAAAATTCAGTGTCCCATTTTGGCTTTGGCAGTGTTTGTTTTTTTTCTGAAAAATCTGTAGCACTGGTAACTTTTATCAGACAATATTGCCTTTTAATTGACTGGGTTAGAAATATAATTTGGGGAATGCATCCAGAAAGAAATGTTGAAATTTATAGAGGTTTTTGGATTGGTTAATGTTTACTGTTTTGGGTAAACTAAAGAAGGTGGTCTGAGCACTGAACTAGATTGTCTTTTGAGGATTTAGACTTAATTACACTAAGTCTGAAGGGGAAGTTCAGAAAAAGAATTAGATGTGTTCCTGGACACATGGACTCATCTCATGAGTCTTCATATGCAGCTTGCCAAAAAGCCATCCAGACATGCAAGACTCAAGAACTCCAAGTGGGGTTGTTTTGTAGGCATCCTGAGATAGCTGTGATTACTCCTAAGTACTGCTCTAAGTTAAGAAAATCTTTAATTACCAAGTAGGACATGTATTCAAATGATGTTTTAATTTCTAAAGGCTTTTTTAGCTTTGAAGAACCTGACCACAGCTGATAGACCTTATGAAGCCCCACATGTCTGTTAAGATTAAATAAGCAGAATTGCTCTTAAAAACTCTGGTAGTTGTGGTAATTATTTTTTTCCCATCAGAGAAAAATTCCAGAGACAACTTGAAAGAAACAAATAAAGGATGGAGGAGGATGAGGAAGATGAACAGAGAAAGGGATTGCGTGGGGGGGCAGGTGTGACATTGACCCCTATCATAAGTACTTGCAGACAGAGTTGTACAAAGGAGACAGAGCACATTTATGGTCGCAGAGCTCAGGCATTTCTTAAAAAGTGTACTAAATCTTAATAATTCAATAATATCAGGGTGTTCCTTGACAAATACCCTAAAAGCAGAGAGACTGAATCACTGCTATGAGGCTATTTCAGCCTTGTGTTCACTCCTCTAGAGGTCTTTATGGGTGTGTTCTGTTTTCTGTCTTTTTATTTTCCTTATTTGGTCTTTAGCAAAGATACAGACTTAGCATTTTATCACAATTGCTTTTTCATCAAGCAGGAATTGTTTTTTTACTGTGGATATGTATTGTCCAGTGTATTATATTAGCTCTAATAAGCGGCTCTAAACAAACAGAGATGCTTAGATTTCATAAATTTATATATCATATTTATTAATGACCAACAATATGATATTAAACATTAATAAAGTGCTACTATAAGATTGTAAAATTGGATGGTTTAGATCTGCTAAGCACCTCCAAACATCCAGAGAGATTAATGGAAGTTGGAATGTGTGTGAAGGGAAAACAAAGCCCACTTGCATTGACCCTAGGAACAGTGGTTTTCAGCCTGTCTGTTCTCCACTTTCATATAGCAATTTATACTGAAAATTTGTCATAATTCTTCAGTACAGGACAAGTTTTAAGCCATTTTTGCTTCGTGATAATGGGTTCCTGGAGTTCTTTGTTTTAGTAAGTTGATTCCTCTACTAAATAATCTGTGCATTTGACCGTTAAAAATAAGCTCTCTTACAGTTCCTCCTCAGAACCTTGTATTTTATAATATTTTATTTAGTGGAAATTAATTAGCTTGTTAGCAAGATTCTGTGAGATCTTGCTGAAATGTAGTCTCTAAACTCTAAATCAGTCATGTGTCTAGTTTCTGCCTCATTTAATCAGACTCTTGGAAATTATATTAGGCATCACAAAAAAGTTATACTGGATATTTCAGGTCCCTGGAGAAATAAAGATTGTGAGTCAGATCTGGTCAGGAGTTCTGGTTTAACTGTCTTCAACAGCTGTATTCTTACACAATGCTTAAGGCTTAATGAATCAGAATTTCTGATAGAGAAGAAAGGTTCCTCAGCTGTTGAGGATAGAGATGGACTCAGAAGATGTGGTTTTGGTGCTCTCCCACCTGCAAAGCATTGTTAAAATTCTGCTCTAATTATTATTTTGTTTAAACAGTGGAAGAGCTCCAACAGGAAAAATTTGGATAAGCCTATTTCAAACTAATTCAGAGGCTGGTTTTGTGGTGGCATTTATTAACATTGTGGGAGAGCCAAATTCAAATCCCAGTTCTGCCAATAAATTACGCGACTGTGGAATTGCTCTGTTACTTCTTAGCAGTTATTAATTTTTCCCCCTATTCTCAAAGCCAAGTTCAAGGATTACATTAGAACATAGTGTTGATTGTATAATGTAATTTACACAGTCAATAGCCAGAAGAGAAAAATAGCTCATCAAGAGAAAGCAGCAGAAAAGCACAAGTTGAAAGACAGAGTTTGGCCTCTTCTATACTCTCGCATGTCCTGTCTCTATAATACTTTGCAGCTGCTTCAGGCCAGCTGTCCTACCTGCTCTAAGCAATTCCTGCTCCTCTTGCTTTGCAGCGCTGCTCCTGATGGTCCTGAAAAACAGCTGTGAGAGCTGTGCATGTTACATGTGTTGGAGAAGTTAAAGAAACATTATATCATATTTAATATATATTTGTTTTAGGCTGATAAGTCCTTGGTTGGTGCTTAGGAATTGGTAGGAATGAGCTTAAGGGTCTGAGAATCCTTTAAGCCAGCAGTGACTGGCCCTTGATACACAGTACAACTAAGGTAAACTTATAATGGAAATAAATGCTCATTTGGGCGCTTCATGGCCTCACCAAATTTTGCTCTATGTGGTCAGGGACCAGTTTATCATTGTTGCCGTAATTATGCAGTGCATTATACATATGATAGCCACTTGCTCTCAGCCAGATGGCAGCCCTCATCGATGTTCAAAACTGAAAAAGCTTTTGTAAGGAATTGTAAACAATTGAATGCTGAGATAACCTTTGCATCGTAGCCAGCACTGCTGGAAGAAGTTTGGTTTACCTTTTCTTTTTTTTTTTTTTTTATAAATAGAGCACTCATAAGAACTGTTAATTATTCTTCTAATTAACTTTCTGTCATGGAGACATTTGCTTATTCAAGGTTTTCTAAAAACAGGAGTAAAAAATATTTATGCCAAGTTTGACTGGTACTGCTTTTGAGTTACAGGTAGTATTTGACATTATCAGGGCTTGAAAAAAAATCCCAAAAGAACACTTGCCTTTCCCTCTTCTGTATTGTTACGTTTCAATCAAAATTCATTGGGCAGGTGTTGTTTTGGTTTTGATATTAATTGTTAATAATTACTAAAATGTTACTCACATGCTACAAACAATATTGTCATTCTGCCGGATTAACCCATTTAGAAAATCAGGACTGCCTATGAGTACTGGAGTGCTCACTTTCATTAGGATAAACTGGTGTTAGATTTTGCTCTAATGCATTAAACTCTTGCAGTATTTTGGACTATACTGTAATTAATTCCAAAATAGTCATCTAGAAAAATGGCTGGTGTCATACAGAGAACCCAGGGTGGCCTTTCATATAACTCTGCTTGGGACAGACTAAGCTGCATGAGAACCTATTAGTTTACTCTACATTGCTTAGTTCCTTTTTGTCTTACTATTCTGGGTTTTCCTGGGACTGATTTTCAAGACTTGAAGCTGAGCAAAACCAGAATTTTACAGACCTCTTCAGAAAGAATGCAGAGAAAGAGTGAATGAGACAAGAAGGTCTCAGGAAAGGAGACAGTCCAGAGGAAAGCAGGAGAGGAGCTTGGCTCTCGAGGAAGGGGGGGCATGGGATATGGAATATTCAGCTTAATTCTGTGGAAGCTAAGAGTAGAGAGACTTTTGATACAACTCTGTCTGAACAGGGTGTTAGGATAATTCTATTAAAGCAGGGTTAACTTCGTTTCAGATTGCCTACTGGTACTGCTTGTCTGTCATCTGCTGTGGGAGAGCACGAGTTCTTTTCTGCTTCTTTTCTGGTTAAACTTACACACCTGACTAAAATCAGCCTTAGTGTGACCTGTACAATTCCCACCGAAATCTTATGCCAGGGAGAAGTAATTGATGTTGCAGGCTTTCACTGATTTATAGAGAAAAAATTACCCTGAATATTGATTTTGGTCTTCCATTAACTGTTGGGGTAAGTGTTTCTTTGTAGGGCAGTGACACTTGAAGTTGTTATAATAGTTTGAGAAAATCCAAAGACTTGTTTCACTTGATACTATTTCGTGGGGTTTGTGTAAACCTGTGTGAAATTCAATTTGTCAGTGAATGGATAAAAGTCACAGTCAAAGCAATATAAATCAGTCTGACTTTTGTGTTAAAATGTATAACATATCTGTGGGAAAAGCATGGTACAAATTAAATAGAAGTCATGTAATCTATAAAAGCTACATACCTCTTCTGCTTTGAAATTTCATTGAACTTTAAAATTTTTAATTTGGTAAATTCCCTGGCCCAACATGTATATGCTTTCAAGGATGTGTTTGTTAAGAGGTAATCAAATGATACAGTTGATCCTGGTTAATATTTTTCATTTTGCATTCTTGTCTGAAAAGAAAAAAAAAAAGAAAATTATGAGCATTTAAATAACAAGAAGGGTGGCTCAAGATTTTCTTTTTGGTTCTAACTGAGCCATTCCTTCCCAGTATTCTTAACTATAGCAGGAGACTTTAGCAGGTAAATAGCCAAAAAGCAGTGGCTAGAACTGGAAGCTTCAGGTGTGTTGTAATATTTATATTGAGGTTTGTAAATGAAATTACAAGAATTTTAGATGTGCTGATTCACACGCAAGTGCCACTTCTCTCAAAAGGAATCTGAAGACCCTAGGAACTGTAGGATGTTGCTGATTTTTTGAGTTTCTGTTGCATTGGCTTCTGTGAGGAATTTTGTCTGTCCTAATTCATGAAAGAGAAAGGATGAACTGGATTGGAGCTTCGATAGGCCAATGTTCAGACATAACTGTAGGACTCCAAAAAAGATGTTAAATAGCTGTCCTTCAGTTGCCTGAAGTAATTTCTCTGATGTAGTGAGTGCTTGTACAAATGTGCAGCCAGTGCCTTGGCCCCCCAAAGGCAGCTCTTCATTATGTGTTCAGGCTCAGGGGCCAATTCCTCCAGCCTCTGTCCACGTCCCCTCCCCTCCACAGTGGCTGTTGAGGTCACAGGTGCTTGGTCTGTTGGCAGTGGCCCCATTACCACAGAATCACAGAACTGTTTGGGTTGGAAGGCACCTTAAAGACCATCCCATTCCACTCCCTGCCATGGGCAGGGACACCTTCCACTAGCCCACGTTGCTTCAAGCCCCATCCAACCTGGCCTTGGACAATTCCAGGGATGGGGCAGCCACAGCTTCTCTGGGCAACCTGTGCCAGGGCCTCACCACCCTCATTTGGTTGTGTAACTTTCTGGAAGTAAAAAGACAGCTTTCTTCTGATCCAAATAGATTGATGTCATGAGAACAGTTACATGACAAGACTACAGCACTTCGAGCATTTTAAGGATGGATAAAATTGCCCAACATTACATATAATCTAATTTGACTAAAACAATTTTAGGTATTTTCTTCTACGAGTTCTGCTTTCTTGTGTTTCCCCAACTTCAACACTTAAAATGTGTGGTAAACATTATATTTTTTGAACCATATGTGAACATCAACAGTTGGGCTCCACATTTCTAATGGTGAACTTGTCTGTAAAGCTGCTTTTGTACAAAAGGCATTGAGATTTTTAAATTTTAAATTGCTTTTAAAATAGAATGCAGTCTCCTAGTCAGGTTCCTGTCTTTGGAAAGCTAACTACTAGACATATGATAAGAACTTCAGAAACTAAAAGAAAAGCTTCTGGAACTGGGAGATCTAAATTTGCACTTTCAAAGTTTTTCTAGCATTTAAAAATTGCTGCTCAGTTGAGAAAGAATTGATTTGTGAAAAGAACACTAGTTACGAATCAATGTCATGAAACAGTGCAAATTGTGTTAAGTATATACTGAGCCAGGGAGTAAAAGTGAAGATAATTAATCGTCACCTTTTAGTCCATATCTTTGGTGTGATTGGTGGGGGAGGCTGCTTAACATTCTTGAATACCAGGAATAAATTGTCTTGGGCAATTTGCAGTGGGAGTAAAGAACAGCCTCTTAACTTTTGGTCCATATGTGTATTAATTCACCAGACAACAGAATATGGCTCTAAGAATATTGCTGTACTATGCAGTGAATCGAGACATTTTCAGTCCAGCTGCTTTAGCCCAGGCTGCAGTTTTATGGCCTCTTGTCCATAAAACCAACAGCTACCTGTCACCTGTGCACTCTGTATGCTCCACTTTGTTAGAAGAGGGAAATACAGTTCATTAAGGAGATGGAAGGCAATAAAAATTTCTGAAGCTTAATAGCTTCCTTGTCTCAAAACTTTCAAGGATTGAATTTGTTTCTCTTGTATGTAATAATTTTTTAACATACAAAAGGGTAGCATAGTAACAGTAAGAAGGTATTCCTTTCTTTCCTTCATTCTGATAATTCACTTTGCTTCATGAAGAGCTTTTCTTTCCTCAGCAAACCCTACAGGATGGTGTGACTACCTTTGTATTATCTTTTGCTTTTTAATTTTTTTTTAATTGCCTGCATGAAGATCATATTTGGAGAGAGTTTGAAAAAGAGAGATTTCCCTTAGATAGGTACCTTTTCCAAAATTTTAGCTAAACCTTCAGGAGCGAGCCTGCCTAGTCAGCAACTTGCATTTGGCAGGTGTGACTTGGTTCCTTCACTGCTTTTTGGAGTTTTAGTTATGTAAAGGCAGCAGTACTGGATGGCAAAATCCATAAACAACTAGCAAAAGAGGTTTCAGAATTGTTGGCAGTCACCTTTGGTGCTAGGAAAGAACATCAGGAAGTATAGGAGCAGGGAAGAGGGCACGCGCCCGCCCAACAGACCAATCTGATGCTCTGTTGCATATGTGAAGAATTGCAGTCACAACAGGGTACAGCTCATAAAATAAGTGGTAAATAAGACTCTCCCATTTTTCAAGGTGGAGTAAGCAGAGAGACCACAGATTACTGATAAAGTGAAAGTAAAAATACATTAGAGGAAATGCTATGTGGCATTTACAAGCCTGGTATTTGAATATACAGTGGTTGTGACACAGCTCACTCACTGAAGTCTGCAGTTGTGGACCCCTACTTATCTGAATGTTTTCAGGTAAAAAAATCAATGAAAACAGGAAATCCAATAGATTGAGATTTAACGAGTTACATGACTGAGGTACATGAGGTTCTGAAATGTAACGGCGGGGCCCTTGTGTAACAAGGAATAATGACGCTCCTCGTAGGTGGTGTGGACAAAGAGCTTTATTTCAAACTTCCCGCTCCTTATATCCCTATATACCATGTGACTTTCTTAACCAATCAGTTTACTAACTCTGGAGCATGCTCTCTTGGCTCTGTGTGCCTTTAGACACGCCTCCCACACTGAAACAATGTGTTCACTGGTTAAAAAATTGAGCAAGAAAATTGTCATGAGAAAATAAAGCAAATGAAGGAAAGAATGGAGACTGCAGCAATCATATTTGTTGACAAAAATTAATCTAGGAGAGCTTGCTAACATTTGTGAAGTTGGACATAAAAGGCTGTAGGAAGTAGGGCAGTTAACAGAGAGGCAGATGTTAGCAGAGTAAAATGTAATCAAGATGAACGCTAAGAGGTTCTCACTCAGTATAAAAGCCAACAATGAAAAACATAAAATGTGGGAATGCTGACTAAGAAACAGTATTAGAGAAGCAGGATCTTGGGAATGCTAAACTGAACATAAGCATGCAGTATGGTGCTGCTACAAAAATGCAAATGTGAGCATATATCTGAAAAGGGACTTATAATTTCTCTTTCTTGGGACTAAGAAAAATGATAGTTTTCTTAGAGAACATTCTCTCACTGAAGCTGTAACAACCAGAATTGTTATGGAAACTGTTGGGTCACTTTATCAAACCAACACTAACCAATGCCATTAAATAACCTCAGTAGCACTACTCTGCCTTTCTTCAGAACTGACTTTTCAAAAGGATTTGGAGATAAAAGACTACCCTGAGTTATGATAATTCCCTACTCATGGCATTAGAGCAATTGTCCCTCATAGCCTCTGTTTCTGTCTTTGTCCTGCTTGCAGAGCACTACTCCTCTTCTGCAAATAACAACTAAAATTGCTGCTGTGTTTATTCTGTGTAACATATTTGTCATTGCATCTCTTCATTGAGTTTTCAACTTCCTCCTAAAGAGCATCCTAGAATAAGTATTCCTTCAGAGAGCTGTTTTTCCAGTTTTTCCCTGTGCTGCTACCTTGTTCAGCTGACCTTTTGTGCATAGTCTCTGCTGTTGAGAACTAATTATGCTGCAAGGAATAGAGATGAGAACTTACTTAAGACGAATGTTTTTGTTTCTCCTTAGGTTAATCTTCAGCTTTTCCATTGCCACTAAGTTAAAATAGGCCAGTTTTGGAATTGGAATTCAAAGGAGGAAGAAGCTGGATGTTTTTGCTGCTATTACAGTGATTTCTACTTTCAACAACTTTCATCTGATTCATGCTTTCTAAATGGTCTCTTGCAGAGATCTTTCAGAACCTTCTTTGCTTAATTTCCTTTTTAGCATTCTGTTGATTTATTTCCTCTGTTGCCATCTGAATCTCACTTTATATGGCTTTTGACAGATGCTTCTGTTTTTAACTTGCTGCAAGCTATGGCTGTTAGATTCACATTGTACATTTGCTCTGCTATTGCATATTCTGGATCGCACTTTCATATTATTCCGTTTTGGTCTAATAATGCAAAGACATCCGTGATTTTACCTTGAGAGTTATGAACTAAAATTCTTCACTCATAAACAGTTACTCTCTTTGAAGCAGTGGCTGTTCTTCCTGCGAAGTTGTCTGAATGATAGGATGCCTTTTCCTGCTTCCAGACTCAGTACCATGTATTTCATTGAACGACTCCTAATACAGGTGGCATATGAGTTCTGTGATAGGCTGAGGTCATTACTGTTCCAAAGAAATAAAACTATTCTTTTACTGTCGATGCCTTTTAATTATTTTTAAAATTATGTCTGTATGCAGTACTGTATAGAATTTTACTTCAACGTTATCTGTGCTGTAGTAAGGTAAGATTTAGTTACTCGAAAAAGAATTTGGAAGTTCTTAGTTCTTCTCATGGAATGAAAAGTAGGTAGGGTTGTTTTTTCTCTGCAAATCCCTCAGATATATGTAAGCTTCTGGGATAACAGCTCATGTCAGATACAACTGCTGAGAAAAAAAGGACAGATAAATCAGAAGTAACTGCCCTTACTGATAACAGCTGTGGTCATGGAAATTAGGAAAGATTTTTCAAAATGTTGGATTTGGGGACAAGAGGATCAAGGACTCTCTCAGAGACAACAGATAGTTCTTGAACAGCAGACAAGGACGGCAACACTTGTGCCACAGCACAATTCAGATCAAACATATTGTCAGGAACTGTGCAAGTAAATTTCGTGCTCTGGTTCATCTAGTTCTTGATTCTTGAGTTGAGGAAAGGAAAATGGATGAGAGAGAGACAACAATAAGTTTGCCAAAGTGAGGAGGACAAGGTTTCTACTCATGTAACAATTTAATACCTTTTCTTCTACAACAAAACTATAAGGCTCTATCTCACTGGTCTTTGCAAATCAGGCAGATGAGGTGTGAAATGAGAACAATTAATGTTGTATAGTAAGGCTTGCCCTCTGGAAATTTAGCTGTGAAGAGACTGTGAGGGACAAAGGAACTTGGTCATTATGGGCTCAGCTGTATGACTTATGAATCGAGCTGCCTCTTCCATTGAACTGGAATTCATGTTTTAGCATGAAATCACCATGAAATAACAAAAGATAAGAAATATAGGATTTGGAAGAAAAAAACAATCACATTTACAATAGAGGAATTTGCTTAGTTTATAACAAAAGGGATGTTTTGATCTTTTCATTTAATGATGATTCAAAAGGGCAAAGTCTGCAATCAGAGTTTGCTCAAGACTATGATGAAGATATGAAGGCATGAAGTACATTGTTGGACTTGCCAGTGACTTCAGTGGAAGTCAAATCCACAGTCCTTTACTGAAACACTGAATATGTGCCACAGTAATGATAACAAAATAGTAAAAAGCACCTTGTTTTGGTAATGATGTGGTATATGGCATTGGAGAATTTGCTTCATGTGCTTTTTTTAACCTGCACTTCAGGTTTAGGCTGTAATTTGCTTGAGGCAGGGCTGTCTCCTACTGTGTGTAGCTACAGAGTCTTTAAAATGGAGCTTTGATCATATACAAGGCCACAAGGTACTGGCTCAATTTGTTGCTGAATGCAGGTACACTGGACAGAAATCGGTGGGGTCAGTGCCCTCCTACAGCGAATCACAATTGCATCTCGCTCTCAGCAGTTGAGGAACAGAAGAATACCACACTTCCAAGGATGTTTTACAAAAATTCCTAAATTAACTGGATTTAATGAATCGCAATTTTCCTTCTCAGTTCATTATTGTCTAGACACGTGCTTCTGTACTTGCAAATCTTGGCAAAATACCAGTTTGTCTAGAAAAAAAGTAATGTCAGAAGATCAGGCTGGCAATTAAAAGCCTAAATTACATCTATAATATGCTTTTGCTGGATTGTAATTAAAAATCATACACACATATTTTTGTGTTATTATTGAGTAAATCTTGCAGTCTGAAGTCTTCTTTAAATCCATTTTAGTGCAGAAGGCTGCAGAAGTCGTAAAGAGAAGAAAATTTACATAATTCTCTTCTGTAATTCTATAAATTGCCATACCATGCTATTTCAAAAGAATATAATTAGATGGAAGACTTCATTAAAACAAATAGTCAGTTGTAGTAGAATGTAACTTCAGAAATGGAGTTTATCTGCTGCCCTTTGATGACTTCGATTATTCTAAATGAAAATGCATTTTGGAGAATGGTTTTGTGGTGTGGATTTTCATTTTTTAAAGTTCTAAATTTGTAAGTTATTCCTAAAATTTAAATTGGACTGTGGGAATAGTAACTTGTATTAGAGCAACAAATATAGCTGAGAAAAATGAGATGTGCTTTCAGGAACATGGGGGGAGAACATCTCTGTTTATACTTGAGACATAGTTATTCCAGTTTGAATTTTGATGAATACAGTGAAATTTGAGTGCAGGAAATCTCTTGCTTCTAAAGGAGAAAAAACACATAAAAAAATCTTTGCCTGGAGAGCTCATAATTGTCTCATGTTTTCTTAAGATTAAATTGACACCATCTAGCAAGATTGGCACTAGCAAGATCTTTCCAGTTCATTGCACCATCATGCTGCATCCAAAGTTCCCTCTGCTTGTGTGAGCCCTCATTTTGAGCTACTCCTTTTCACTTTCTACCCTGTCTAACTGTATTCTCCATTTCTGACATTTATGCTGGTCTGCTCTGTAATCTGCCTTCTTGCTTAGAAGCTCTCTCTTCTGAAGTCCATCCTTTGATCCATATAAAGTGTAAGATCACACCAAATAGATGCCTCTGCTGTACCTTTTCTCTTCCACATCTTGTGTTTTCTCTCACCAAGACCTAATTTTTTTCCTTTGATCTCTTTTGGGTTTGTTTTTATTTTCTCTAGTCTAAACAAACTGTCCTAAAGGCAGTTTTTTTCTTCCCTCTCAGCACAACACACTTCCTGGCCTTGAACCCCATCTTCTTCTTTCCTGCCAATTATTTCTCTTCTATGCCACAGGTTTAATGTATTTAAAGTTAAAACGTGTGTTATGGTACTTTTTGAAAATAGAATGGTCCAAACCAATCTAGAAAGCTTCCTTTTGACCTGTCTCTTCTTGCTCTTTATGTGCAATGTGTCTTTCTCTGTTTCCAGGCTTTTTACTGCCAAGGGGGAACACAACAAAAAATCTAAGCCCTTTTAATTTTACTACCTCACTATGGGCTTACGTGTGACAGAAGAGCTTAGCATAAACCCTGTGAAAGTTACAGTCCAAGCTTCAGATTTTTGTTTAGAATTTCAGTACCATTAGCAGGGGACAAGAACATTTCTGTTGGATAATTCAGTACATCATGAAAAGCAAAGAGGAAGTTGAAGTAGGAGAGATGAATCTCCCCCTGCACCAAAAACAGAACGACTGTCTTTCCACCCAGGAAAGCATGCCCTTACTCTCCACCTCTCCTGTGCAGTGTGTGGGCCACTCTTGGCACTCCAGGGACACATAGAGCTTTGTGTTCTGGCACCTTTTGTCTGGCAGGAATCTTCGTCTGTATGCAATTTTGGGAGTGGGACTGACAGTTTGAGCGCAGGGCTGAAAAAAGCAAACAACAGCCCTTCTCCCCAGCAAAGAAAGCCTGGAACCTTTGGTTTTCAGATGCAGTTGGTGGGCCAGCCTGGGCACTCCATGGGCAGCAAACCTCTGTGTCCTGGCACTTCTTGTCTGTGAAGAATCTTCGTCCATATGCAATTTTGGGAGTGGGACTGGGAGTTCGAGTGCAGGGCTGAAAAAAGCAAACAACAGCCCTTCTCCCCAGCAAAGAAAGCCTGAAAGATTTGGGTTTCGGGTGCAGTTGGTGGGCCAGCCTGGGCGCTCCATGGGCAGCAAGAGCTTTGTGTCCCGGCACCTTTGGTCTGGCAGGAATCTTCATCCGTATTCCATTTTGGGAATCAGACTGGCAGTTTCAGAGCATTGCTCCCGTAAGCTGTGCTGGTTTAAAAGTTAACCAGCAGGGGAAACCAAACCAACTCAAAAGAGAGATTACAAGTCAGAATAACAATTTAATAAAATAATACAATAAGTACGACCACACAGACAAGCAACCGGTCCTAACCCACAAAGCCCAAAAGTACAACCCAGCACCCTGGGGCACAAACAAAGCGGTGCTCCCTGGGCCCCCCCTTGAGTCCAAAGCAAAGGGAGAGAGGAAAAACCTGCCAGCGGGAGAGTTGCTCCGGCCAAAAGTGGTGATTGCAGTCCAGCCGAGGGTGGTGGTCTCAGTCCAGCTGAGAGCGGTGAGCTGCAGTCTGACTGAGAGCGGTGAGCTGCAGTCCTCCTCTGGATCCCACGAGTGGTGGAAAGGTTCTGAAACTCCAGGTTTATATATTCTCCAGCTCAGGCAGGAATGCTAAGTCCCTCCCTCAGAATGGGGAATTCCATAAAAGGATGCTCAGTCCTTCCCTCAGAGTGGGGAATTCCATAAAAGGATGCTCAGTCCTTCCCTCAGAGTGGGGAATTCCATAAAAGGGCATGAGGACAGGAACATCCCCCCACCTTGCAGGCCTCTACTGACAACAGTTTCTAGGAAATGGCATGGAAGGCTATAGAATACACAGTTTTGGGCTACACCTATCCAGTGATGAATCGGTCCCAGCTGTTCTAACTAGGACATAAGCAAACCACTGTGTTTCCGCCCAGGTAAGAAAGCCCTTACCCTCAGTGTCCCCTGTGTAGTGTGTGGGCCACTCTTGGCACTCCATTGTCAGGCGTCCCTTCCTGTCGAGGCACGCTATCACACTGTGCCATCGGCCAGGCCTGTAATTTAAGTACCATGAATGAAGAGTCATCAAAGTCCACATCGCATGTATGTGCAGCCCAACTTCCAACCAAAGCTCGAATGAAAGGTTCAATCACACACATCAGCTTTTGCAAGTTTTCCTTCCTGTCTCCCTTACTGGAGGTCTCACGGATGAGCCTTAACTATGAAGATGCTTAAGCTTTTTACTTTGAAATGGGAAACTAGTCTCACTTGCCCTACAGGAATCCATCTGAAATGGATTCCATTTCTTTGCTTGTTTTAAATTTGAACAAAACATTTCAAAGGCGGTGTAGAACTTGCAAAATAGAGAGCTCAGTTATCTCAGGGTTGTGAACCAAACAACAACTTTAAGCAGGAATCAATCTTCAGATGTCTCTGTATTCATCTATTCTTTTTTAAAAGAGGAGGAAAGCAAAATGAAAGGAGTTATAGGACATAATGCCAGTAAATTAAGGACATTTTTATTGAAGAACATCTTTCAAGTTAAATCCACAGAAACATCCTTTTAGTGGGTCATTTATGTGCTTTACATACCATGGGTGACTAGCAGAATGCTCTAACTATTGTAAGGTAAAGCCTTCTGGAATTATCAATACTATGCAATTTGGATTTGGGTTTTTTTTATAAAAGATATAAAGATGTTACCATAAATGTCATGAACCATGTGTTTGTAACTAGAAAATAACAGAAAAAGGACAATATCCTTTCTGCTAAGAAAAAAAACACACAAAAAAATTAATGAAGAACAGTGAAACAGCTCTAGTTGCCAAAAAATTCTTAGAAAGAATTGTGATTTTTCTTACCTTGAGCTTGCAGAGACCACGTCAGGGAGGGGTGCTGAAGGAAGTCTTGTGATGCAGTCATTGCATACGCCTGCAGAACTTGATGGAAAACTGGGGATTGCCAAAGGAGAAAGCCACACTGTGACATTTTCCTATCAAATTCTCTTTTAAACGATCCTTTCCTAGGTCCAAGTGCATTATTTCAGGGACCCAAAGCCAGGCCTTGGAAAGGTGTCAGCTATGTTTTATAGGGTGATTACATCTATTTCAGCACCTGCAAATGTGGTAAAACAGAAGTTTTGTTGGGAAATTACTGAATTCTACGTTCTCATTTCAGTCTCTAATTCACGATGTTCACCAACAGCACATTTTGTTTGTTTAGGGCTCAACTCAGTGGTGCTTGAGCTGAGTTTGACCATCAGTGAAGTGGTTGGGAGGGAGAAGGAGGAGGGTTTGAAGGTATGTTTTTACCTGTGCACTGAAAGAGATGATGTTTTAGTGGAACACAGCTAGTGTGTATGATATGTCCTTGCTGCCCAGTGTTTCCTGTTGATCACCACCCACTCTCCACACTGAATGCACGTTTGTTTTCACGCAAACAGCATTTTAAATTCCTGATCACGGCACTGAGTTACTGTTGCAACTGTCTTGCATCATTTAGCAGTTGGATTGATAAAGACATGATCAGGTTCAAAGCAAGACAGGACTGCACATGTTGAAATACAAACTGTGTGTGAACAGAAAACCACAGGACCATTGTAAGCAAGCCTGAAGCTTTGCCACCAGAGATCAGTCCTTCTGTCCATCACCGGGGAAGGAGCAAAGGAAAATTTTATGGAAATCTTCCAGATTTCCATAAAAACCATCTCACATGGATAATATATTTTTTTTTTACTTCCTTTTCCTGTCATAACCAGGGCTTCAGGATGAGAGATGTAGAAACACTCATCTGGCATTAATCAGTCTTTAAACTAAGTGTTGAATAACATGCAATAAATACTTTGACACATTAATGTGCTTTATAAAGAACAATAAGGATTAAACAAAACAACACCTGCTGGGTGCTTAATTGACCAGCATTCACTCTGAGCAATAACTGAGGCTGGAGTTCTTCAGGAAAAGCAGTTGTGATTATGTAATGAAAGATAATTACAACTCAAGCACAAGGGAATGGGTTTGTTTGCAGAGATACCAAATGTCAGAACTAATATAGCTTTTGCACTTATAGGATTAAATAGACCCTTGATGCTGAACAATGACTTTCTTATAATCTTACAAAATACTTTTAATCCACACTTGTGGAATTCTTCTTCCCACATGAAAAGAAATAATTTTTTCTTTCGGGCGTGAAAGGGTGCGACTCTACCAACCAACTTCCCTTTCCCTTTCCCCGATGCTTCTTAGCCTCTCTACCTCTTCCTTGAGCTCTGCCACCAGGCACAGCAAATCATTCACCTGCTCGCATTGTACACAGACCCCACTCACACTGTCCTCAGTTACTAAAGCCAGGCTTAAACACCCTGTGCAGCCACAGACCTGGACAGCTGCGTCCATCCTGGTGTCCTTGGGGAGTTCCGTCTGTGAACACACCCCTTGTGACAACAGCAGCAACGGCTTTCACTTTTTTGGAAACCATTGCTGGCTTTAGTTGAATTGTGGGAAAAAAAGAAAAAAAGAGCTCACCCGAGAGAGCTGGGAGGTGGCTGTGCCCCTCCTGCTTGCCCGAACTGCCATGCCACATCCCCGTTTGCCTGCTCCGGGTCACCGGCACTCCCAGCCGCCATTTAAATCCCCCGTGGATGGGCAGGGTTCCGCCTCCTAGTCAGCTAATGAAGTAGTATTCTTCAAAGTTGATTCTGTTTCTCTCAGGCCAATATTCTGTTGGAATGAGGCTTCTTGAATGTCAACAAGAACCTGGAGCACTCAGTCACCTTTGTTACTGGACTTACTTTCTCATTCAGGAGAATATGCAGACCCTTCATATCCCAGCTCTGCAAGGTGATTAGCTGCACTGTAAACAAAGGATCTACAAGCAGGCATAATATTCTATTCCATTTTAATGTGACTGCCCCTAGAGTATACAATTTAAGTTTTAATTGGTTATTAAGAGTAGATAATTCCACGAAGAAAAGGGAAAACATATTACTGGCAACTAATCTCTGTTCCATTTCAGCACCCTGAAAACTAAGAGTTGCCAGGAGAATGAAAGGGAGGAGGAGACACAAACATTGGTTGAATACACATCATTTCCCCCCCCCAAAATGTCAATAACAGCTAATTCAAATTTGTTTCCGAGATTTCCAGGGCATTAAAAGTTTTTGCACCCATGGACAGTAACATGGTTGTTGGATGTGAAAAACTGTAATAGAAGGAGATGAGAGTTACAACCCCCAATTATGTAACAGAAAAATACTCAGTGCAGAAGCTTGTTGAAATCTTCTTTTCTTCTAGGAGTAATATCATGGTGAAAGTTGTTTTGTAGCATTGATGGGGACACTGCTGTTTTAGGAAACAGGTTTTATTAGGTTTTATTTTTGATACTTTCTGAGAGACTGAGAAGCAAACTTTGTGGTCCTCACTGTAAAAGGTTACAGGTTTTTTAAAAATTCCTCACCGTAAATACGCTATGAGGAATAACCTGAAGCAAACTGGTATTCTATGTACTAAAGAGTTTTAGTCAAGAGTTTCGTAAAACTTTGTGATGGAAATTGCCTTTTCACAGTGTTTGTAAAGAAAGGCAGATACAAAATGACCTGGACACCTGTAAGATTGACAGGGGAAAAGGCAATTCATCTGAAGAGTTAGGCTTTGGTCAAGAAGGAAGTCCAGAAGGCATCACTGGCATGATGCTAGGATCTCTTAGGGAAATAATCTTTCAGGTTTCCTATAAAAAAAAATTTTGTTTTATTTATGCTGACTTACAATCAACCTACAGAAACAATTGCCATTCTAAAACACTCACTGCATTCCTACATAGCATGAGGGTCCAGAGCCAAGCACAGAAGGAGTGGACCATGCAAGTCAGCAGGCCTTAAGACATGCTGGAAATGAGATGGGCTGTCTAAAACATGATGCAGAATCTGATAAGATAGTAAATATTTTATTCACACTTTGGTACTCTGAGCTCTTTCATTGTTGAATATTAAAAAAAATAAACCAAACAATTGGAAGTTTTGTGCTTGAAATTATTTTTTTTAAGGGATAAGCGTAACTTTCTTTAGCAAACTGCAGGTCCTGGGGTTTGAAAATACCTGGGAATGTGGTGAATTTTACAAGCAATGACTAATGTAAACTAGAAAGAAGGTGTTTCTATAGTACAAACTAAAATGCTCACTGTTGTATCTGGTGCGGGACAGGACTTTTGCCTCCAGGTAAACACAGAACGCTATCCTTCAGCTCCAGTAAGTCAGCATCATTCCTCCCAGACTGAGTGTTTTATTAAGATATGTGTCTCTGATCATTGTGCTAACAGAGTCTGATGTTATTAAACCTGAATACCTGCCTGCTGCACAACTCTGGTTTTACAGTGCCATGATTCCATTGTTTTCAATGGAGCTACATGATTTACAATGAATACTAACAGAGATCTGAATTATCTCCTGCATTTTTTCCTTCTTAGTGATACAAGAGGCAGGCACCTTTTGTTCACTTCATTTAGTCATGTGTTAAGATTTAAAATTCTTAGAATAAAAGACTTCCTGGAGGACTGGAATGATTATTTGTATTTGTGTTGAACAACAGGAGTTAGAAAAAGTTTCTTCAGACTCAGTTGTCTTTGTTATCTCCTGGAGCTGAAGCAATTAGGACTCTTTTTCAGCTCAGTAAAGGTTCCCCTGATGATTGCCTCTGCCTTGGTCTTGAGATGAGTCAAATCTCCATACTTTCAAATGCTGTGCTTTCAGAACATTCTCTCTTCCTCACTACCTACTTCCTCACAGTATTTGAACCTTACAGTCTTTCAACTCTCCAGGACCAGCCCTTGTGCATCTGGGAACATTATTGCCTTTCTGTTGTTTGTAAAGACAATCATTATGACCTTCGAAAAGAAATGGGAAAGTTTTCACCTCATAAGACTGGTCCCCAAACCTTCTAATGAGCTCCTCCACACTCTCCCAAACTTCCTTTTACAAAGTTATCATAACGCCCTGTATTTGAAGGCAGATTCTGTGTTTCACTGAGTCTGCAGGACTCTCTTCTTCACAGGTATGGGGTTTTTAGGAAGTCCCTCAGGTACACAGGCTGCTTTTATTGTACAAAAGTACTGCAGCAAAATCATGCCTTGGAGAGCACAGCCATCTCACTTCTGAAGAAAGGCCTTGTAGGAAGAAAAGAGAAATATTAGTTTGAGGGCTCTCTTATCCTACAGGAAGCTAAGGAGGCATACAAACATTCTGAAAGGGATGTGGATTTGCTAACATATACCTTTTTTGTTCTTTTGGGGTTTTTTTTGGTGGTGATGTTAATGGGGGTTGTGGTTTTTTCATATGGATCAACTAGGAAACAAAAATCAATAAAGAAGGGAGAACTATTCTGTTAGAGTTGAGCTTATTACATATGAAGTTTTATCAACCAGCTAGTGAGGACACTGAATGCTGGAACTAAAAGAATGAAGGATACACTGCAAGGCAGGACTTACGTTTCAGAGTGCAAATGCTGTTATCGAGACTGTGTGAGTATGAAGATCTTGGATGGGAATGGTAATGATTAAAATATAAAGTACAGTGAAGAATCTGATAATATCATGATTTCTTTCGATGCAACTTGGTGGTGTACTTTGAAATTACTTCTTAAGTTTTAGTGTCAGTGATATTCCGTGGTTTAGGTTATCATTAATAATTTACCTCAAGTACCTTCAATGAACTGCTCAATTTCTAATCTGAAATTCATGAAGTCTTTAATAATACTGTGCTGGAAAGTAGTGATGAAAACAAAAAAAAAAGGATATGCTTCTGATCTTCTAATGAAACTTTTTTCTGCAAGGAAAAATGTTTTTTTTTAGTAAGATTCAGTTCTTACTTAAATGATAAAATAGGGAAAACACATTTTATGGGCACTACATTTACATAGTTGTCTCATGTTATTGTTTTTACTTGAATTAGCCTTCTGTCACCACCCACTTTTCAGTTAGAGAGGTATTTTTGAAGGGAGATGTTCTCTGCAGTGTCTTAGTTAAAATCCAAGGAAGAAGAATGTGCCTTTTTCTGGTGAATATTTTTTACGTTATCTTTTAGATGTTTTAATAAAAGATCTAGCTGCAGCAAATAGGAAACATTGGACACAATATTGTATCAACATAGGTGCAATTTAAGCCATCTGAAAATGCAAATGATGAGCACATTTGTACTGATCATGTAGAGTTATGCACTGGAATGTCTTGAAGTATTAATTTCTAATGGTTTAGAGTGGTGTTAAAGCATTAACCTTGCACTGCACTGGTGTTCCAGGCCTCAGTTCTCCATCATTAAATAACGGGGAATAACTCCGTCCTTTTGCCCTTTTGTTTTCTCTTTGGTATACAGCTTAAATGTGGGGATCTGGGTCCCTCTCCTCTGTGTTTGCTTCATCAGCAGGTACTTTTCTCATACCAGCCCTCCTAAGAAATAATAGCTGTTACTTATTCAGCCATCAGGTTTTCTGTTCAGTGTTAGGAAGGTTTTTGATAAAGCCCTTTAAACATTTTTTCATTACTGTTCTGCTCATTCTGAAGATCTGTTTCCTATACCCACTACACTGGGCTTTTATTTGAGTTCAAGCTTATATTAGCTGACAAGATTCAGTAACTTCTTATGTAAATCAACCTGTAATTACTCAAATGAATTTATTTTCTCCTGAATTATTCTACCCCTTTCCTCTCTCCCAGTAGCATGTTTGTGCACTAGGAAATGTATGGTGCTTTCTCAGGGGAATATATAATAATGTTAGTTTTCAGAACCATAGAAAGAAAAGATGCTTAGAGCTCCCATCATAAAGAATACACAAAGATGGATTTGCCCTCAGCATGCACACAATCCTTACACTGTCAGTTATGGAAGTTCATAGACAGTAATTTCTGACCTAACTTACTACTCATTCCTGATTTCTAGCAGGCAAATAATCAGTGAAATCTTTAAAGATACAGAAAGAGTACCTGCAAAAAAAAAGAATATGAGTGCTAGTGATTTGAAGCAAAAATGATTTGCTTATGCTCTTTCACAGTAAAATATGTTTTAATTTTTTCAGCTACATTGCTGCAGTGATTTGAAAGCCAGATCAAGTTTACCAGGGGCGTTATTATAAAACTGGAATTAAAGCTCAGCCTACTCAATTTATATGTATCATAAAGCAGTCAAAAAATGCTGATGGCAGTTGAACTATTGATAGTTTATCAAGTTTTATGGACTAATGGAGTGTAGATCACCCGACTTGTGTTAATAATCATTTTATAGCACTGTTTTTAAACAAAGATAGTGATTAAAGAATATCCAGATAATGATTAAAGAATATCCGTTAAACAATATGTCTGGTAATTCTCTAGAAAATATTTCTTCTTCCTTTTTTCCCCCTTTAACTGAATGCAGAAGCCTGAAGAGATGCAGTTTACTTTCTGAGGAAGAATGTGTCAATAACCATAAATCTGAGAATAGCTAATAAACATGCATGGATCCTTTTAATTAATTCTTGAGTGCATCATATCAGAATAACAGTATGTGTGGTCACTCCCTTTGCCTCTCTTTATATTCATCCATGTGCATGTACCTATCCACCCAGGTACATATTCTATAGTAATGCCACATTTACTTGATCTAAACTGTAAAGCTACCTATTTTGCATGATTTGTAATTTTTTTAGAATCTGCAGATTCTAAGAGCTGTTTACATGACAGCCATAACTAGAAGCTAAATGATGATGTAGAAGACCACAATACTCCAATGGAAATTTTTAATTCCAAAGTTTACTATTATACCTTTTCTGCAAAGGTATAATAAAAAGGTAAAGTGATATTTTTTTTTCTTTAGACTCTTTTGAACTGAACTGTAGAAAAGAACCCTGAAATCTAGATGACATACTAAGAAATGTGTGATATACAGAAGGATTTATTTGCTGTTTTTTTCAGTCAACTTAAAAGATGTCCTATTTTTCAGAAGTGGCTCCAGTGGGAGATCTGTATTATAAATGTATCCTAAACCATTTGGTGTTGTGAAAAAACAAGTTCTGTCATAGCTATCTAGATAAGGACTCTCCTGCAAGGAGAGCTAAATATGGGAGTTTTGTCAGCCAGCCTTTAGGACAGGTTGTTCCCAGGCTGTGCAATCCCTTCCCATGGACAAAGATCCCTCTTCAGAGACTGTGTGTGTGCTGGGGCCTGTTCTGGTCATCTTACTAGTCAAGGACTGCCAAGTTTTTGGATGCTTACAGAAGTGATCAGTAATATCATCTGAGGCAGGTTGGGGCCTACCTGAAAACCAAATTTTGTTGCTAGAAACCAGAATTCTCAAAACCCACCAGAACAGGCGAAGTATGAGACATGTCTTGGTTGATATCTGAAATGAGCACTATATATGGCTCAGTCATTGAAATCCTTTCTTCTATCTTATGTCTGACATTTCTGAGTAGAGCATTGTTTAAATCCTTGTAAGTGTGAGCTAGTTTATAAGAATCAGTTCTTGTCATTTTACTGGCACAAGGGAATTTATAAGTACCTTCAGAGCTCTCAGCTGTGGTTTCTGATTGCTAGCACCCTTTTTTTTTTTTGGCTAGGGAACAAATGGATTGTTATTTTGGTAAACAAACTTTCAGTAGCACATAATTAAAATAACATTAACTACAAATCTTTTGTACCACATGTCATTTGTTTTCTTTCTTCACTGAAAAGCAGTTTCTCACTATCAGTTTTGACTTTATTTTATTTTTCCTATGCCCACCTTAGGTTTATTGTGGAGTTCAGTAGGATGTGAATTTTTTTTTTTTTTTGTTAATAATCCTTTATTGTTGGATACAGCTTCCAGGCATGTTGGGTATGGTTAATGTGCTTGGAAGTTGTATCCACTAAAATACCACTCAAGAAAATATCTTCCTTTGGTCCGTCAGAGGAAATAATAATACTAATGGCAGTATAAGTACTGTCTAGCTAATACCTATGCAGTCAAGCACTCAGTTTTTATAATTTGAGAAGTAATTTTCAGTTTGGATAGTCCTGTACAGTGTTGGCATGGACTAATTTACTCCTGTAGTGAAACATGCATGCACCTTGGCATTTAAGGAAATTATTTTTATGCAGAAGTAGTTCTTCTAAAACTAATCTGCATTTAATACAAGGATAAGCTAATAGTTCATCAAATCACAGCATATTCATCAGAGGCAAAGCTAGCTTGACTCAGGGAATTTTACTTAATTTATTGGCAGTTAACATGAATTTAATTAACGATCCATATATTGAGAAAAAAACTCAAACAAACAATTTAACCCTTAGAGAAGCACCCTCGCTCGCCTTTCCCCGGGCTCAGCTTCAACCAAGACCTAACATTTACTGCTTCTCATAGTTAGTCTTTTGAGGTCAACTAGAGAGTGTAGAGAGCATTGCCAGGACGGAAAGACCTTTGCATTTCATTCACTGTTCTAATTTGTGGTGCTGTAAGGGCAGGAGTACAGTAGAAATAAAAAGATGGGAAAGAAAGATGTTTTAAGTGAAATTAAATGTTATTGTACTGAAATAGCCAAATGTTACAGAAATCACTGTCTCCTCCCCTCTGATAAAAGGTACGTCTTTTCTCTGTAACTTCAGAAACTGTGAAAGAGCTTTTTCCAATATTTTAAATCCTTGGAGAAAAACAATAGAAGGGATCAACTTGTAGCTTTAAATTATGTAAATAGCAGGCTGTTAATTTAAAACTACATTACATGGCAGCATCAAGCAAGGGAAGGGATCCCCTCTTCTCATAGCATATGCTTTTTGGATGTCTACTTCATTCCACATTTGCCTTTAGATTCCTAACTGTCATCTCCTGCATAAGTCACAGGTCTGAGAACTGAACCCATGTGGCAAGTCTTAACACTTTTCTTTCTTCTCTGTTGTTCACAGCTAGAGGAAGGAGACGAAAACTCAGGCATCCACAAGTAAGCAAAAGTCCTGATCCATCAGAGATAGAGGAATTTTTCACTGACTTCAAAGTATGCTTTGAGAGACTGATGTTCAGCATGAGACACAAGTCTCAAAATTGCTGATGATATTCCCTAAAAGATTTCCTGTGCAAATGTCTGAAGACTAAGCCTGAACTAACTTATTTGTGTGATATTTTCCCATTAGTTTAAATAAGTGAAGAGTCGGTCCTGCAGAGGTCATTGTGTGCCTAAGCCTTTCACTGAGACCTCCAAACATGATATTTTGAAGATACATATTGTAGCAAGTCTCTAACTTTCTCCAAGGTCCCTGGATGGTTTGGTGCCTGATCACTGTAAGAGTTGCCTAAATCAATGTTGTCACCTCAGCTAGTACCTGCTGGGATATTTAAACCTTGACCTTCTTAGACCCAAGAGGAACAATTGTCGTGGAACAATTGATCGCAAATGGTTCATTAATTCTTTACAGGCGTTCCACTCTACCCAGTGTGGTAAAAAATTGAGAAAGGCATCTGGAGAATAGAGGCTAGTACTGGTAGGAAAGGGTGCAGGTAGAAGATGAAGGGTCGCTGAGGTTGCTGGATGTGAGTCCAGGTAGAAGGCTGTAAGGGGGTTGAAGTCAAGGGCTTAGAAGACATTTCCTCTCTTTGTTTAGGTTTTTAACTGGTTTTACGAGGTTAAGAATATATTCCAAGCCTGTCTGCGTATGAAAGCTGAAAGGTCTCATTGGTTTTTCTTGTCTGCAGAGTAGGAGTTGTAAGGACTAGTTGTGGAAAGGGCATTAGGAATCCACAGGAGATGGATGAATTTTCTCAGGCTGTCCTAGATACCTTTCTTGAGTTAAAGCAAGCTGACTATTAGAAATAGTGAAATTTTGCAAAACCAGAGTGATACATGGATTCCTGTCCCTTAAAGGAGTGCTTCCCAGACCTTATTGAGTTCTTGCAGGCAGGGGAATGCTGCTTGTTGGGGTTCTAAGTTGCAAAGTTTGAGCTGTTTGCCTCTACTAACTTAATAATATTCCCTAATCTTTAATTCCCCCTCAAGCATTTCATGTTGGTTTGTATTACGTGTAAGGTGACTAGGTTTTTTTAGTTCAGGTTTTTCATGCTGTACTGCATTTTTGTGCTTTTATAATTTTTTTACCTTTAGTGTGATCTGTGGATGTGAATTGATGAAATGTAGATAACTCAAGGCTGTATATGACTTCTGAGTTACCAGAAGATGCTTGAGGTTCATTGGAGTAACTCACGTAAGGTACTGAAGGCCAATTTCTTATGGATTTAATTATACTGTCTGAGTATTTCTGCAGCAGTTGATTCCAACAAGTTTAATTCTACCTTCACACCTTTAAGGTTTGATGATAGGTACTTCAAGATATTTAGCAGTAAACCTGTGCTAAGCAGTGGCACTCTTAAGCAGTAGCTTCAGTTGGTATATTAAAGGCAACATAAAAAAAAAGTGTGTCAAGGAAAAAAGCTAGAACAAAATATGAGAAAAATAATCTAGAAGTGATGGAAGTGTATTTAATGGAAGTTAACTGAAATTATATTTGCACATTTATTAAGGTAGAACGTCGCACAGGTCAGGCTCACCTCAGAAGTCATGTGTGTCAATGCAGAGGGCTTGGTTGGTTTTATAGTGTTAAGGAATGAGAGAAGGAAAGCTCCTAAGAACAATAAAAAATTACCTACCTACCTACTTAGGTGAGCTGCAAAGTCAAAATATGCAGCTTAGAGCTGCTATTGGTGCAAAACTACACTTTCCTGACTGTTATCTCTGCACACATACTGTGATGAATATCAGTGCACCTTAGTTGGTATTTAACTGTGTGTGATCAGACAAGAAGTGCTGACTCGGTACTGTCTCCTCTATCCAAAATACTGTCAGTAAAAGAGGAAACACCTCCCGTGCTTGAGTTTTGGTCAGTTTTGAGAAAGGCAGGTTGTGTTACTCTGGATAATTTCAGCAGTAAAAAGAAATAAATCAGGAATTTCCAAATATCCCAGAAAATGATCTATGAAGTTTGCAAGGCAAAAGTGCCTTCTGAATGTCTTTATGATTATGAAAGTTGTTTCTTAGGGGGAGGAAATGCCTCCAGATTTTTTAAAATCCTTATGTTGCTATTAATGCAAGTAGTCTCTTCCTCCTCTTTCTCTCTCTGTCTTGGGTTGTGAGGTCTTATTAAGCACTGAACTATATTTTCTAAAGATGGCTAGTGCCATGGGTGCCAAGAGAGTTTCTGTGTCATTACCTCCAACAATTTGATCAATATAATACTTTTTGGGGTCTTCCAAAAGTGTAAGTGAAGTGAATTTATTCCAAGTGCGGTTTGATTCGTATCATTCATCTTTACTTCAGTTCTTTGTTCCAAAGGTAAGGATGCAGGCAAAGAAAGGTTTGCAGGGTTGAGTTGTTTTTATGTATTTTTTGTTTCTACAAAGAAAACATAATTCAGGATCTCCAGAGGAGAAACATACTGTAAACATTATTTAGAAAATAACTTAAATAACAATGTTTGCTATTTAGTTACAACTGTTTAAAAATAAGTGGCCAATGAAAAAAGCTCATTATGTAGAGGAAAAATATATACTGTGAATCCTCACAGTTGCCTTACTAAAGTGTTTGTACTTGTTCAAACTTACAGGATATGGCAGTAAAACTGCTTTTTGGTACAATGACTTCATGTAATACTCATAGAGTATCTCATATAATCTGCTCTAAGCATAAAATATGTTTTGCAATTAATAAAATCACAACATTATTTTTACTTATAGATTTCAGAGAGTCCTAATGGAGTGTGTGTGGGTTTTGTCTTGCTGAAGACAAGGGAAGTAGGGCACAAGGGGTAACAAGGACTTGTTCAGTGTCACAGGACAGGTGACTGTCAGAGCAGCAATACTATGGGATGCTTTTCCTTATGAAGCAAGTAGAGCAGCTGGTGAGTAAGTATTGCTGTCAGGTGCAATAAAGACTATACATATAGATTATATTCCTGTACATAAAGATTTGGCATGTATTGCTCCAGGTTGACATATCTTGCTTTGTCCCAAAAAAAGTAATTATGCTCATAGAACAGGATTTCAGTCTGTCAAAACAATCCATTGCAATTCTTCCACAACCTGGTAACCCATGGAATAGCATTTGGACTGCTGGATTTATGCTTACTTATTCTGTGTTGAAGAAAGGTGACAAAACTTAGGAATGCTGAATGAATTTAAATGGCTGGTTCTGATCATAATCTAATGATACGAAGCAGAAAGTCTGAGTATTAAAGTAAATTATTCTAATATCTGCCAAAGGCTTTAAACAAAGTATGCCACTCTCAAGGTTTGTTATGACAAATAATATGCCAAATAATTTCTGTACTATGAATCCTTGGAAAAGAAGTTCTGGCTCATAAAATCTCTTATGCAGGGCGACCCAATTTTTAGCAAGAATAATTTATCTTATCTGGCTACGACTAGAATAGACCAAATATACATCCTAACAGCACATATATTACAGCAGCCACATACAGTGATGTTCTTATTAACTTGTCTGTATAATCTGAGGTAACAGATGAAGCTGACTTGCTGGGTGCGTTATTCCTTTGTATCTCCTGACAATTCGTAAAAATAAATAAATCTTGAATTGTGGAAATGCCTTGCTGGCTATATAGTATATATGGCCTTTATATAACTGATGGACAGACAGACTCTGTTCTATTCATTTCCATGGTTACAATAACATGAAATTCCATATATTCAGCATTTATTCCACATGCATTCTTTTTTTTTCTTTTAGGCAGTAATTTTCCAGGAAGGAAACTGCTCTTCCACTTATAATTAATCAAATATTCTTGTCTTTTGAGGCTTTCAAATTTTATTTATTTTCAGGAATACCTTTCTTTTTATTTTAGTTTTTCAATTCAAGCAGTTATTCTGCTGGTGGCCTCCCACGTTTTCAGGGCATTCCATGTTAGCTAAATGACCATCAGCAGACCTAAAATCTGCACTGACATTGATAAAATAATGTCAATAGACGCAATACAGGATTAATTAGAGAGTATGGCTTTTAGAAAATCACTTTGTATACTCTTTCACTGCCTACATTACCATTCTTAATGAGAACTACAACAGGCTGATAGCAAACACTTCCCATTTGGAGAGGACTTACACTGCCACACCTTTTTTCTGTATAGTCTCCCAACCTCACATTCAGTGAATTTTTCTGTCTGACCTCGGATATTGGGAATGCTAACAGGTGATGGTGGGGTGATTTTAAATAAAGCTCTTGCTAACAAGTTGTTCTAAAAACCCCTCAAATACTTCTTTTTTTTTTTCCCCCAGTCTGAATATCTCTCTTGGAGGGGCACTGAAATTCATTATAATCCAAGGGAAAATGATACTCTCTAGGAGTTTTGTGTGTGAGGGGAAAGGAAAAGGAAGGAGGTTGTTTTGTTTGTTCCCCTCAGGATCAGAGTCTTAAATTTATTAGGCATAGTAAGATAAAGGTAGAAAAAAAAATCCTTGGAGCTCTCTGGCAAGACTTTAACCATTGAGACTCTCACAACAGTAAAACACAGGAGAGCTAGAACTTTGGCGAAAATAAAGGATTGTTCAAAAACAAATAACTTCTGTTATGTTATAACATTCTGTAGCAAAAGGATCCCGAGTTTACAATATCCAAGGGGAGTCCATATAAAGAAAATTGGGGAAACAGAGAAGAGGTTGGGAGGTGAATGCCTGCTCCTACACATCACAGTCCTTGAGGAAAATACTGGCTGTTCTATAGCAGAGAGAATTTATTCATCCAGCTTCTAGCTCTGCATGTTTCTTTAGGGTAATAGCAAGAGAAGTGATTTTAATAGCTTAAAAGGTGATGTTTTAGGATGATATTATAGAGAGAGACCAATGTTTATTTTATAGTAATTTTATTTTCCTGCAGGTTTGCAAGGTCAGTGAGTAGTTTACCAAATATACTCCTTACACAGCACTCATGTTTTGAAGTGAACTCTTCCTGGGGGAATGGAGCTTATTGATGGCAAGCTTTCAGTGGTGTAAACAAATCACACAGAAACAGCATTCGTTACACATCCAGGAAATATGGCACATGGTATTACAGCATAATTTAAAAGAAGATATTAGTAACTGAAAACTGCCCATCATCATTTACTCCAGTGCTTAATGGAGGATAAATGTTCTGTATCACAGAGTTCTGGCTCCCATTTTGCTGTCAGTTTATGGATGCAGCAACTCAGCTGTGGGTGAGAGTGAGCTTGTGAGGTGGGGAAGTGGAGAGGAATTAGAGTTCTAAAAAAAATTTTATGTAATTTAAGGTCTTTTGTTGGGGCCAACTAACTGCAAATAGATTTACAATCTGAAAAGAATCTCTCACAGCAGGAACATAATTTCAGTAATATGTTAGGGAATTTTTATTGTGCTCCTTGAGGCAAATTAAACACACATTTGTGCTTATATCTATTTTTAAAGTGCATTGAACAGAGTCCTACTGCCATTGATGGTTCTACAAGGAGTCTGCCAAGATGCATCACAATCTGTCTTACAGACACTTGCAGTAGCACCAGTCCAGTGAGCATTGGCATGGGGTGCCTCAGCCCAGCAGTTACCATCTGAATTTCCCCTTCAAGTACTTCAGCAATGACACTAAGCCTAGCTATATGAAGTCTCCTTAAATAACTAAAGTGAAAAAGGAAAAAGAAGTGAAACTACTATGTTGAAACCAAAGATAACCATCTAGCTCGGGATTTGAGGCCTATGTATTCATGCCCTTTCCATGCTTTCTATAATCGGTAATGTTCACACTTTTTGTCAATACTTAATTAAGTTGTGATATTTGAGTTGTATCTGGACACATGCATCCATGGTGTCCTGGCGAGGGAAGTATTTCTGGTGTCTTTCATCAGGCTGCTTTTATTTGAATTTGCCTTTGCTCTGTGTTTTATGCTTGTAGTAAGATACTTGTGAATCTTCATATTTTTAGGGAAGACCTTGTTTGACTTTGAAACTGTGAATTGTGACCTGTTGTATATCAGAATCTTACATCTGTTTGCACAAGTTAGAAAGTTGTCATTCTGGGAAGCTATTGGTGATACACAATGGATCTCCAAAGTCAGCATGACATCACTGATTATTCCTGAAAACTAGGTCATTTTCCTAGAAATCGGGACAACAGGAACAGGGGTCCATGAAAAGAAGCAGGTCCATGAAAAGAAGTCAGTTGCCTGTCTGAAAATTAAAATATCTCTCTTCCTTGTGATCTGTTAGCTCAGATCCTGGAAACTATTTTGGTATCTTTTTCCTTTTCTTTCTGCTCATTTGCATCATAATGGATTTCCTTGAAATCAGCCATGTCTTTTTTCCATGATTAGCTGTGGTAAATTCAATCATGGCCCCTGGAGCCGCTTTCAAAGCAATACAGAGTTGACAGTAACATCTGGAATATGAGGAGGGAAGAAAAGGCAGCACTAGCGTGTGGTACCACCCTGTGTAACTCCATGTGACAAAAGTAGTGACACAGAGAGTTTAAAACCTAAATATTTAACTACTAATAGCAATATAAGACTGCAGGTTTCCACTCAGTAATGTAAGATGCACAAAGGCACTGTGACCAAAAGCCGTAGTGAAGCTCCCTTGACAAGAGGTTTACAGCTTGAAGACTGACACTCTCCAAGTGTCACAGGCAAAATCCAGTGGCCAGCTGGGCCTCACACAGCTGCTCACTCACTTGCCCCCGGTGGGATGGGGGAGAGAATTGGAAGGACAAAAGTGACAAAATGGGTGTGTTGAGATAAAGAGAGTTTAATAGATAAAGCAGAAGCTGCGGGCACAAGCAAAGAACAAGGAATTCATTCCCTATTTCCCATGTGCAGTCAGGTGTTCAGCAATCCCCAGGACAGCAGGGCTCCATCAAACATCATGGTGACTTGGGAAGGTAAACACTATCACTCTGAATGTCCCCTCTTCCTTCATCCCTCAGATTTCTGTGCTGAGCATGACTCTATATAGTGTGAAATAGCTCTTGGGTCACTTGGGATCAGCTGTCCAGGTTGTGTCCCCTCACAGATTCTTGTGCCCCCACCGTGTCCTTGCTCGTGGGGTGGGGAAGGAGGAGAAAAGGCCTTGTCTCTGTGTAAGCTCTGCTCAGCAATAACTAAAACATGCTTATTTTACCACCACTCTTTTCAGCACAGATCCAGAACAGAGCATCATACAAGTTGCTCAGAAGAAAATTAACTCCAACCCAGATGAAAGCAGTGCATCAGGAAAGAAGGGAGAAGAGCTAGTCTGAGTTACTAATTCAGAGGAAACATGCAGCAGGGAATTTTACTCACCAAATCCATGAGTTTCTCTTTGGATCTGCTGTTGAAAATAGCAGTACAAAACATTTTCAATGTGCAGGTTCCAAATCAGTGCAGAAGACAAATCTGTGTTTACTTGTGATTTCAATTCATTATTCTATTTTCTTACATCTACTTTCTCCTCATCAATCCCCAACTCCTCTTTGTTAAAAGGGCATTGCTTCACATTGGATTGTTTGGCACTGATGCAGCATGTGCTGTCTTGACTGCAGGAGGGTATTGTCAGAAATTTTCTCCTCTAATTATCAGAAAGACTAGCAACCTCAGAGGATGTCCTCTGAAAAAATTTCATTTTTAATGAACACTGTATTACCAACCTGTGCCTGCTTGCATGTTCTGATTAAACATGGCATCTTGAGGCTCTGTTGTTAAAATTTTGATAGAAATTATTGCCTCTGAGGGTATACGGGTTTTTTCTTCAGCTATCCTGACTTCTTTAATAGTGTCGGCTTCTGTTACACAAAGAAGCCAAGCAGTGTGGACCTTCTGTTCTCACCTACTGGCTAAATTCTTTGCCATCCTCTACCACTTCCCACTTCATCACCAATATTCATGTTGGTCATCATTTTTTTTAAGTACTAAAGACCCCTTCAAACCTAATTCAAGCAGGAATAAGAAAGGTGTCCAGCATAAGGCAATTCAACATACAGATTTTGTGGTTACTCGTCAAAGTAGGCACGGCTCTGAAATAGCAGCAAGATCCACAGCTCCTGCTTCCAGAGGGTGCTTTTCCGTTCAAATTCCTGGTCCCATTTCAGGTGGAGCACTGCCTCCCTTGAGGGGAAGAACCAGTTTTCCTCCCAAGTGCTCAAAGCACTGCACTCTGCAGAGCATTCTGTACCTGTGTTGAGACCATTAGGAATATTCCAAGAGAATCCCAGGGAAGAATACTCCCTACAGCCTTGCTTTCTTGCAAACTATTCTGTTTCTCTGCCCTAGCCCCTTCTTAACATATGCTCCAGGAATTTTCAGTGAGTAAATAATGGTCTGCTGTCATTGGTTCTTGGCATCAAATACCTCAGCAGTGAGACAGATCTGCCAGAGAGCTGAAAGCTGTTAATCCTACACACAGATCCACCACCCATAACTTCAGTCAAATGTCTTTTCAAGGATAGACTGACAGATTTAAATCCTAATGGGAGTCTATAAATTCTGCAAGACAGGCTTTTAATATCCTGGGCTACGGCTATACTTTCTAATTCTTGAGAATACTTCAATCTATTCCTCCTTCCTCATCCACTTTCTAAGAAATCATCACAGGATCTTGAAATCCTATCATTATTTTACCTAGGTGCTCTAAAATGGATCCCCTGTACCATTTGATGCAAATGAGGTGCTCTAAAATGGATCCCCTGTACCATTTGATGCAAATGAGTTTTCAGAAACTTCTCCCCAATTAAGGGTAGAAAATGTTTTGAATTTTTTGATCAAAAACTTCTCATTTGGAATAGTGCTTCTTCTGCTGAAGAAACAAGTTAATTCTCAGGCTACAGGATATATATACATCTATATCTGCATCAGATCATTGCATTAATTGTCAGCAAGTGAAAACCAGTGTCAGTCAGTTCAGAGCCCTGCTTTTCATTTTTCTTGTGGCCCATTTGTAGAGATTTTGCTTCCTGTTAACAGACACATTGGAAATCAGATGACATAGGACCTTCTTGGTCTGGACAATTACTTGTTAACAAAGCACTGTTTCTGCCTTAGTGATGAACTCAGTATAATTTAGGGTGAAGTAAGATCATTGAAATTACACTGTACTCTTACCTTAGCATCTGGAAATTACAGTAGTATTCACCTCTCAGTGTCATTTCCAGGCCTCCTGAAACTCAGCAGGTAATTTTGCCACCAAACATAAATTAAAACTCCCTCAAGATTACACCTCCAGGTGTTGTATGAGATGGGAACATGACATAGCCTGCCATGTTCCCCCCAGCCCTTGCAGAATAGCACTGATTTTCTCCTGTCAAAACAGAGAGATGTTAACCAGTTATCCACGCAAAAGTCTCAGGGAACAAAGTCTTGAGCAAATAATTCAGTTTATTTCTGTGGTTATTCATTTGGATTTTTAATCTAATTAATGTTGAGCACTTTGAAATAATTCTACATTTACTGTTCTTTTCTATCTGGGGAATCAATTTCTCTCTTGTGAATTCTCACAAGTAGCCTGAGCAGGATCCGACTGTGAACTACAAAATGTGTAAATCAAAATTCCCACTGCTCTTTTTATCTAAACTACTCAGTAAGGAACAGAATACAATTTAATTTCACAAATGATTGCAAAGAACCTGTTTGTGAAGATAATTTCTGAATGTCTTATGCAAATTAATATTGATTAATAAATCTATTCAACGATTTTTCACAAGATGTGAATTTCATCACATTTATGAAATCATTCCTTTAGAATTCTAAGGTTTCCAGTAGGAATTGTGAATATGCAAAGAGAATTTGCTGTTAAGGCCATGAGCTAGAACTCTGACCTCAGTCTCCTCCGTATAAAATTGACTTTATCACTACAAGCTTTTTCTCAAGCTTCAAATCAGGGCCAGTCTTTTATTCTGTGTTCTTAAAATGCAGCAGCAAAATACCTCTGTTTTCCACATAATTCTTTTAATAACTGAAGAAAAAAGAAATTAAAAAACAACACACTGAAATGAATTATCTGTTTCCCCAAAATTAGTAAAAATGTTGTTTACAATAGATGCCTTCCCAAAACATCTTCACACTTAAGAATGACAAATCCTATTGAAAAGTCAATGGGAATTTAGAATACCAAATCTCTCATGTAATTTTAAAAAATCCTTTAATATATGCTTAGAGTTGTATAATTATAATGAAATAATAATTTTATAATTATGATGTATTTGAGCAGTGTTATGCTGAACCACTGAGTTCATTAGTAAGGACTTGGCTAAGTAACCTCCTGATCTGTTCCACTGCAATGTTCTTTATCTTCTATCCAAAAGAGAAAACTCTTTCGTGTATTACATTCAGAAGTTCAGCAAGACATAAGAAGTTTATGAGGTGCCATGAGAAATACAGGGAGCTTTTATACACCATTACATGAAATAGGATTAAAAATTTTAAGGAAATAACCTACAATTAAGCAAAAATACAGAAAGCATGCTTGAGGTCAATTGTTGAAGAAAGCACCCTCAACAAAAGCTAATTTTTTTGTTCAGGAAGCTGCTGCTTAAAGTAAAACACTTTGCTTCTAAAATTTATGCTTTCTTCATGTTCACTGTAGCAGTAAATTGCAAATTCATTATAACTTATAGTTCAGAAAACAATTCACTTTTGAAGTATGGTAGAAAAGAGGCAATGAGAAAGAAAATAATGAGTACATACAATTATATATGCATAACACAAAGATAACATTTTAATACGTGTCCTTCAGCAATTTAGAGCAACACTTTTATGTGATAAATCCTAGGGTTTTAAGGCCAGATATTGTAACTGTTCTATGTGGAACTGTCATGCCTTTACCCCAGCCAGCAGCTAAGCTAGTTCTAATTTTTAAAATAAATTCTAATTTTTTAATGAACTTTTTACTCTCATACTGTCTCATCTCATCACACCAACTCTGATTGGGTCCAGCTTGTTGCAGTTCATCTTACAGAGCAAAGTTTTATGATAAAGAAAAATTTTGTGTAACTTCTTTTTGGTATTTCACGCTCTATGGAATTTAGGAACTGTAGCTTGAACTGTGCTGAAGTCAGAAACGGGGTGCTAGAAACCTTGTGGAATTCAACATGAGGAAATGCAGAGACCTAATAAACTGAAGCAAGTTCAGAAATCCACCAGGATTGATCCAGTGCACCAGCATCTCTGGAAATCACTATGACACAATGGATGCTGGTCTAAAAACACAGATATTATTTTTCATATAATATTTAGGTGAGAGTTTTTCTCTTTTCTTCTGTCCATTTCTAAATGTCTCTTTTATATTTTTGCACAAACCTATTTATGCCATGGTTTTACTTCATGGAATTTAACAACTCCTCTTTACATCAGCGTCTAGAAACACATTTTTCACATGCAGAAGCTTTAAGATGTAAAAAAAGAACATCAAAAACTAACCCTCCAAATGTATTCCATTCTTTTCTAACAGGTTAAAAGCACAGCAGTAGGAGTTAGCTGGCTGATAAGAAGGGCAATCATTAAGGGTGTTTTTAAGGGTTTTATAAAGTTGAAGGGATTTTTTAGATTAGAGTTTTCACTTAGACAAGTCTGTAATTCACCTCCTCAAATCAAAATTCAAGGGGAAATAAATATACGGCTAAAAATATGATCTTAAAAAACTAACTCTTAGAACTTCTAATTTTGTTTCAGGTGCACTTATAAATGGAAAAAATTAATTTGGAAGGACTGATGTTTAAATGTAAGTAGACTTAGGAGGCAATGTGACAAATGAGCTGGTTGTCTGTGTGTCAGGCTGCCTTATGTTGTGTACTGTAGGAACTGCCTCATCCAGCCCTACTCTTTTGTGCTAGGAGAGCTTGGTTTTCTTGTGCTCTTCTGTGTTCTTATTTATATAGGTGCTAGTACTTTTCTGTTTATCACAGACTTGCTGTTTAGCTTTCAGTGTGGTAGTTGAATATTCAAAGAGCTCTTGGTGTTTGGGATTACAGATACAGTGTTTTGGTAAAGCATTTTTGCTTGAATTCAATGCTTTTACAAAAAATATACACTTAATCAGTAAACTTCAAAATTTAAGAGTGTCTTGGTTAGATCTCTTGCTAAGAATTGTAGTATATTTTACTGTTTATTTTTATTGTTTAACTGGTCATAATTACTGTCCTCATTTTTAAATGGAGATTATCCTGTAAAATTTTATCAGCTGACCGTGTTTTTCAACCTAAATGTAGCAAACTATCAATGTGGCTCCTGCATATTCCTTCTCTATCTCTCCTGTTTGATTGGACTGTTCCAAGGTGCCCTTTCTCTACTTGTTTCAGTGTTTTGCTTGTCATCATCATTACACCTGCAATTTTCTCCCAGTAGAGTGTGAGATTGTAATCTTAGATTCTTCATATCAACTGAACCTTTATTTCATGAATCCCATCTCTACTACCAACCAATTATATGATGCAAATCACAGGAGGAGATGAAGCACATTCAGGACAGAGATAGATGGGTAGAAGTGCTTTTTTGTGTTATTTAAGCTAAACACAGGACAGTCATATCTCTTCACCAAATACAGTAAACAAAAAGATAATTTCAATAAACTGTTAAACCCCAGTTAATCGTAATATGACCTAAAATCAGCATGGAGTCATGTTTTATGAGATGCTTGCCTATGAAAAAAGTTAGAATTACTTTTTCTTTGTGTTTCCATTTAACTGTTAACTGATTTTTTAAGTACTCTCAGAACACATACTCATACCTGCCAAAAAAAGACTACTGTACAACATTTAGGATTATTTCCTCACATTGACTTGGAGAATTATAACTTTCTATTGCAAAGAAGCAACTCCAGTTTTGCTTGTAATTTTTTAGAAATGCTGTCAGCCATTGCATTTTCTCTAGCTCTGAGATACTCTTGTTAATGTCAGCTAATATTGTTAACAAAAGAAAGACAGTATTCCTCTCAGTTTTTAAGCAGGGACCGAAATACTGCTAAAAACTATTCATAAATTTTTGAAGAAACACACATTATGCTCAGTAGCACTGCAGAAAACTGGCAATTCAGAACAGCCTTTCCTTTGAAGACAAAGTGCTCTGAGCCCACAGTATAAAGCAGAAGATCACCTGATGGGAGTGAAGGGGGGGAAAGATATGAAATCAAGTCACTCAGAGATCCTCTGATCAAATTGACAATAAACTTCTTTCCTGTTCAGTAACCACGAGCAAAAAGCCAAAGTCTTGCAGGAGAACCATAAGCATCTGTTCAACTCTGCTGAACAGTTTCCTGAAGTGCAGTGAGAACAGACACAGAAGTCAAAAATAATTTATGAAATGATACTAGTACTGACTAAAATGCTGAGCAGCTTGTCACAGGAAAAGATCCTTAAGGAAGGTTTACAGTGCTCCAGGTTAGGAAGGGTTGTAACAGACAAAGGTATTCTATGATTTTAAGGGGGGTTTTCTGTGCTGGTTTTGTTTTGGTTTTTTTTTTTTCAGTGATCTGTGTATTACGTCAGTTACTTTATTTTTAGATCCTTATTTTAATATGATATTTAACAGAGTTTTATTTGGGTAGGAAGAAAAAAAATCCCAGCATGAAAGGGAAGTAGAAAACGTACCCATAGTGTTCCCTTCAGAGGAATGGTGGAGATGCCACCCTTCTAGTATGCGCTCCCCTTTCTGTGTAACACAAAATTACCTGTTCCACAGGTCAGACAGTAGAAACACAACTGAAGTTTGTATGGCTCCCCAAAGCAGAAAGTTTAGAAGTCTTCCAGAATTCCCCTAAGGTGGAAAGTGGAAAACAACACATAGAAAGGTTAATCTAAAAACTATTCCAGAGCATATGGGTTATTTAAGTATCTAAACCTGCATTTTTTTTTTGGTCAGGCCAACACCAAAAAACCATACTGGAAGGAAACTGGGACTAGAAAATGCACGGATAAGACACATGTAAAATTAAGTTTGCCTTACCAACAAAGGGTATGATTTGATTAGGAAGATTTAGTACATCGTTATTAACGCTACATGTTGAAGGTTATATTGGTAATTAATTTGACAAGTAGGACGTGTTTCTTGCCCCTTGTTTGCAATGTGTTTATCAATAATCTTTGATTCCAAACCATCTGAAAATCATTTTCTGACCACTCAAAAGAGTAGCTACTTATTTTTCCTGATCTTATTCTCTCTTTAATGACTGTTGTGGAAGGAAATATTTTATCATCCACCTGGTGACTCTAAATAGAGTTTCCTTTTTTTCTTGAATCAGAATTAAAGCAAAGGATTATGAAAAAAAAGGTTTTGACTTCTGGTAAGCTTTCCATATTATGGGAATTTATTGCAACAATACATTAACCTTTCCTTCATCCAGAATGCAATAACTCAGGATATCCACTTGTGGTGGGTTGAGCCAGGCTGGACACCAGGTGCCCACCAAAGCCACTGTCACTGCCCTCCTCAGCTGGGCAGGGGAGGGAGACAGTGAAAGGCTCATGGGGAAATCAGGACAGAGATCGATCACTCAGCAGCTATAGTCACAGGCAAATCAGACTCAGCTTGGGAAAAACAGTTTAATTTATTACCAAGGTAGTAAATCCAAATCTTAAACCACTTTCCCCCCACCCCAGGCTCAACTTCTCCTCTGAATTCTCCACCTCCTCCCCACCAGTAACATGGGGGGCAGGAATGGAGTTATGCTCAGTTCATCTAATGTTGTTTCTGCCACTCCTTCCTCCTCAGGGAAAGACTCCTCACACTCTTTCCCTGCTCCAGCAGGGGGGGGGGTCTCTTCCATGGGGCACAGTCCTCCCTGAACTGCTCCAGTGCGAGTCCTTCCCACAGGCCGCAGTTGTTCATGAACTGCTCCAGTGTGGGTCACTTCCCACGGGGTGCACTCCTTCAGGAACAGGCTGCTCCACCACGGGATCCCTGCAGGATCACAAGTCCCAACGTGGGCTGCTCCTTCCACGGGGCTCCTGCCAGGACCCTGCTCCAGCACAGGCCTTCCATGGGGTCACAGCCTCCTTTGGGCTCCACCACGGGCTGCAGGGACACAGCTGCCTCACCACGGTCTTCATTCACCACAGGCTGCAGGGGAATCTCTTCCAGCAACTGGAGCACCTCCTCCTACTCCTGCACTGACCCTTATGTCTGCAGAGTTCTTTCCCAGTCTCCTCTACAGAGGAAAAACACTGAAATCAAATTTTGTAGAGGAAAACTCTAGTATGCCAGTAGTCCCTAATAAGCAGAATTTGGATGATGTACATATGAGAGAAGAGAGAGTAAGTACAGAAGGCAGATTTAAAACTCTACAAAAAGTATAATGTTACTTTTTTGCACAAATATTTATGTAATTATTTATTCCATCCTGCCCTGGTATAATACTTGCAGCTGA
Source organism: Chiroxiphia lanceolata (assembly GCF_009829145.1). Taxonomy (NCBI): domain Eukaryota; kingdom Metazoa; phylum Chordata; class Aves; order Passeriformes; family Pipridae; genus Chiroxiphia; species Chiroxiphia lanceolata. The sequence goes on from NC_045644.1 coordinate 32,679,884, forward strand.
GAACCCTTCCAAAGTTTAAGATTGACTATAAGAAATATTTAATAAGGCAATTTGTTTGTAGGAACTATGATTAAAAAAGCCCAGACTATTGCAATATTTTGAAAACTATTATGAAAGAGAAAAGAGGGGTTTTTTTCTTACACCATTTCACACACTGAAGAGGGCAAGACAATTAACTTCAAACTGTCTTTATAAGCATAGAATTTTAATGAGAAATCTAATGTAAACCAATAATCTAAGCAAGTATAAAAATCAACAGCACACATTCTGTTCATGCTGGTCTTGAAAAAAAAAAAGTAGCCTGTTCTCTTTAGCTCAGTGTGAATTATGAGAGGTGTGTATGAATCACATCAGGCTGATCTACTCCAAAATTTATCTAGTTTCCTATTTCCAGCAAAGACTTGCCCATGTAATACTAGGAGCCTTCACAGCCTCAAGACTCTCCAATTCAATGACTGCTCCGAAATACAGGACAGAGCTCCCTTCTGCTGCATTGAGACTGATGACCACACTACTCTCTGTTTCCTCACAGCTGTCCCATATTGTGTTAAAAGAAACAATGAACGCCGTGACAGAGGCATGACTTTTGATATCTGGATCCCTAGGGTGTGTTCTTATTCAAATTCTTTTCTCTGTGGGCCAGTAAATGTATACATTTGACCGTGGAATGTGGAACAGCTCTCACAGATAAGCATAACAGGTGGAAAGCTCAGACAAAAAGTCATAGGTTGCATGGACTATAAAATAGTGATTTTTGCAAAACTATACCGAGGAGATTTTCAAAAGAAAAAAGTATTACTATTTTATAACTACTCCTCTGTTAAAAAGTGTGTCCTACCCTGAGCTTTTTTATACTATTTATTGAATGGAAATAAATACTGAAAGTAGATAAAAGCCAACAAGCAGAGTTGGCAAAAACCTAAGGTGATTGATATATAAGAAGGTAACTTCAAATTTCAGAAGGTAACTTCAGAAAACTTCAGACATACAAACATCCTATCACCTAGTAGAAAACATAACCCTAATCTAGCCCTGTATATTCCCTGTGGATGAGTGTTTCAGTTGCCTTGCTGAGTTGACTCCTAATTCATGAGCATCTCTTCAGAAATAGCCCAAATAAAACCAGATTTTTTAATCTTCCTGATAAATTAACTTTTAATTTAATTTAAAGAAATTCAGTAGGTCGAATATCAAGTTTCAACCTCATCTTTTTGACTGAGAACTTGTTTAAGACTGGAAATGGACTTAATTTGTTTCTGGTTATATAATTCCATGACTACAGCTCCTTATGTGTACTACTTATTAAAATAAGTCTTAGCAGAGCATCAGTACTCATAGTGAAATACTGCAGCACTGTCAATGTAACTACAAACTAGAATGGTCAGCTACTCAATGACATCAAACCAAGAAACATTTCTGCTTTGTTTATAAATGAAAGCAGATATTTAAGATTTTGCTGCATTTTTACTGTTGTCTACAGCAAAGAATAAAATTTCATAAGCACTGGTGTAACTAAAATTTCTTTTAAGATGTAAAGCACTATTTCTTTTAATGTAAAGCACTACATAGATCAGAGCCTCTTATTGTATATTCAGACCAAATGAATATTCCAGCTCGACTGGGAAAGCTTCCTTTTTGAATGTTTAAACTTTAAGAAATCTAAAAGCCAAATTACCTTGGACAGCCCGTAGTGCTTGTAGAACAGATTAATGTATCTCAGAATGAATACATTAGCAATGAAGTCCCAGAATGCCTGCAACATTTCATGGTATATTAAATAATTGGTGCCAGAGAGCAAAGCAGAAACATAGAAGTGTATTTCCAGAAAGGTAGAAATAATGCACATAAGTCTGTATTACATGTGCACTGCTGTGCATTTTAAAAATTCAGTGGATTGTGGAAGCACCATCCACTAAACACAGTACATTCACTGTACCTCAAATATAGGAAATAAAAATGGAAGTCAAAGGTATGACATGACTCACAAAACACCAAGAGCAGCCTGTGTGATCGAAAGCTTTATTGTTCCTACCTCCAAACAGGTAACATGGTACCTGAGCAAGTCTACTTGGATGCTTGGTAACTTCTAGATACAAACTGCACATTGAAACAAATTCTGGACGTACATTGATTAACTTGATTAACAATACTGTTGAGACTTGGTTATAAGAGGGAAACATGAGAAACAAAGACAAACAAACAAGCCAAACAACACACACACTCAACAAATTCAAAATCTAAAAAGAACTCCACAGTTAAACTACACATAATAACCTAAGGAAGTTTGGGAGGGAATAGCTGGGCAGCTGCCAAGGAAGGCCTGCACAAGTACATTAAATCATGAGAGGACAGTGGAAAGGAACTGGAGGAAAAAAGATTAGGCATTAGAAGGAAAGAAGACAGACAGACTGACTTCTGGGCCATTGGTTAAAGACCTAAATAGGGAAGTGAGTGACTGAGGATGAAAATCAGGGACTTGATTAGGAAAAGAATTACATTCCTTTTCTTTCCATGTAGGGAAAGTAGCATTTTAAAAACAGAAGAATACAAGGAATTGACAAGGTAAAATAAAACACATCTGGGACAAGAAGGAACAATTAGTCAATTATTACCCCTGAGCAGATCAATCTAAATTTTCAGTTTGTAGGCTCTTAATATACATTTTAAAACTGTGTAATGGAACATCATCTCTTTCTAGTGCCTGACTGCTTCTTTCTCTTCTGCCCTCCACCAACCCCTAAATAATAAAATCCAATGTCAATTGAAATCCATGTTAGTACACTGGATCCAAGACTCAGTATCTGCAAATGGCAGGTACAGAGATGCACCTCTGGATACTGTTCCATCCTTTACCTTCTTCGTTGGAAGCTCTCTCTTCTCTTTCCAGAGCTCACAGAAAAGGTGATGGTCCTTTCCTGCTGTCTCAGGACACAGAGTTGTATCAGCATCAATGCAACTGGAGCACAGAATTTCAGCTGAAAAGCAGCATCCCAAAGAATATTTGCAATAAGAGACAGTGACAGATGTAATTTTTGAGCAATGTTCTTTGTACCATGCCCATCTTCCAGCTGGTTCTATGGATGTCAGCTGTAGCTACCTTTGCTTTAAATTCTTCTAGGTTTTTGCCATTCTCCCATCCTATTTCTTTTCTGTTCCTCTACCTTCTCTTTCTAACCATTCCCCGCAATTTGTTTTATGTTATTTGCTTCCTCTATTTTTTGCTTCCTCTCAAATATTACTCTTTTTCCCTTCCCAGATGATTTTTTCCAGATACTCTATTGCTCCTCATTCGGTGAGACAACCATGGAAGGTAATGTTTGCAACTGTTACCCTCCACATATCCTACAAGCCTCAAGTTCAACATGCTTTAGTAAATCTCAGGGTCAATAATTGGTCAATCTTTTTTTTCCCCTTTATACTCAGGACAGGGACAATCATCCACCACAGATAAAACAAGGCCTTGACAAACAGTTTCTGAGCTACCTGAGTTGCATTTCCCTGAGTTATTTAGTAGCCAGCCTGAGAATTTCATAACACTACAGAATTTCATTTGATTTTTGAACACACTGTGTGTGTGTGTGTGTGTTACCTGTTATTTTGGCTTTCCAACAAAAGGTCCTAATTAATCATTTTGCCAGTATCAAATGCATTGCTTAATTGCTCAGAAATCAAAATTCATTTATGCTAGCATTAGCTATTGAAAATTGGCAGAAACACCATTAACAGATGAAGCATCATTTAAATTAAATGCTTCATTTGTAATTTTTTTCCTATCAAAATTAATGCATAGGAAATGAGCATACCCAGCTTCAGAAATAATACTTCTTTTCTGGTGAGGAAGAAAGTGAAAATGAATTTCTCACTGGATTAAACTCAATCACATTTGTTTTTTTACACGTAATTTTAGAAACGGAAACGAACACTTGACCTACTAATTTTCAACATAAAGGCAGGCACTTTTGAAAGAAATGTAAGTGGTTTTCAAGATGAATTTAGATATCTAACTTTGGATATCTCAAGTTGAAAAGCTCTTACTAGCATTTTCTACTATAGCATGTATGATTCAATATTTGTATGATTCAGTATTTTATTATAATCTCATCAAGTGACAGGTTAAAAATAAACAAAATGAAGGGGGGTTTATTCAGCTTATAATGTTGGAATTTACTGCCACAAAATGTAGCAGTAACTAAAAATATAAGTGGGTTAAAAAGGAAAAATATTGGAGGAATAAAAATATAAAAAGGAGAAATAGGGTTGCCTCATAGATATTAACATAATGGGTGGGCAAATCCCTTGATCAGAATTAACTTCTTTCGGGGATATTTTCCTACTTTCCAGCAAAGAATCCTGTTATATATGTCCTGCTCATACACAAATTGCCTTTGAATTTGCTACTGCACAATTTCACAAGGTATGAGCCAGACAAAGCTCTATTTAGTCAGAGCAGAATGGGGAAGTTTTATAATTAAACAATAACGTCCAGATACTACAGTAGGACTAAGCTACCCTTGTAGAAGGCACAGATACAGGGAATTGCAACAGTCAGAATGTTCTGATAATCAAGAATAATGTTTTGTGTCCTTAAGGTAATGTAGGTAACGTAGCTGTTCGTAGTTGTGTCACCCTCAGTGGCACTGAAGAGTTTCCTTCATGTTGAACCTCTGTAAAGCAGAAGCTGGGGATGTTTCAGAGGCACTGCAGAACTGTATCCTGCTCAGGGATTTCTGTAAGGGCTGTCAAAAACTGAGCTGCGAGATTATGTTCAATAATTAGCCAAGTAATAGACAATTTTCATTGCAGTTATACAGATTCCCTTGGGGTTTTATTCCTAGCGGGGAACAGGAGGGATTTATTGTAAGAAAAAATACCTACCATATTCTCAGGCAACTGTATATGAAAGAAATTAGATGCAATGTAAGTAAATTCTAATTATACTGGAGGGTCTTAAAATCTTAATAAAAACCTCAATATCAAGATCAAATAAGGGTCAAATTAATATATCAATAGGTTAGCCTCGATGTTGTTTGAGTTAAATGGAATAAATTAGAGCAAAAGATTAATACCATGAGTAATCAAGCTCTATAAACACTAAAGTTGACAATAAGCTAACCTAGTTGGCTGGTTATATACTCAGCTAAAGAATTTAATTTGTTTTGGTCATAACTCAGCTTAGGAGTTTATTAAATATCTTAAAAATGAAAACAGAGTTAAGCCAATAACAAAACCAGCTCTTCTCATGTAACAGTGTTTTTGCTCTAGCCCCACAGTCTCCCTCCCCCAGCAGGAGCAAAAAAGTATTAAAAGTAGTCTCTAAAAAGCAAAAATGTTATAACCTTTGTGACTTCTACTGGTAGGACATACCATAATGAGAACTTTTATGACACACGCTCCATAGGAACTTTTCCCTATTTTCCTACATCAGTTTGAAGCCAGTTTCTGTAAGCTCTGTTCAAATACCAGCACTCACATGCACATGACTACAGATTCCTATAGTAAAGCTGATGACTAAAAAAGTCTGGACTCTCTCTCACTGTTTATATTTTTAAAGAAGTTAAATAAAATGGCCATGAAATAGAAACAGCATGACACTGACCTCTGACAGGCCTCTTGCCTGGGAGCACAAACTGCAGCTACAAAGCATATTCTCCTGGCACAGAGCATTCTGATCAAAGATTTTTTTCCCCAGAAGGAGGGACACAGGTCAAATACTCAGGAATAAAATTTCTAAATTTCTAAATTTTCACCACTACTTCCACCTAAGGCAGATTAGGTGTTCTGAGAGATTATGAAGTTTACCAGTATCACTTGACATTTTTCACTACTACAGAGGGCAACAAGGGAATTTTTCTGTTGTCAAAGTTTAACTTGCTCTCAGTGATGCCAAGGGCTTCAGGGAAATCTGGTAAAATGCTACTCTGGAACCACAGAACTTGGTACAAACCGGAATCAGATCAGCTGCTGAACTTCTCAGCTGTCTTGAAAGTAGATTATTAGTGTCTATCTCTTCCTTCCAGTGGTATCTTTGGCAGTCTCATATAGGAAGGTGGATAGTTCATGTGTTTGTTCAACTATTTGCTGAAAAAGACTATCAAAATGGAAATAACATGGAAAATACAGACCAAAAAATGGGTCAAATTATGGAAACTCAGGTGCAAGTTCCACCTTAGAACCTCTAGCCACTAGAGACATCCCTAAAAATTATTTATTCCTCTCACTGGATTTTGGATTTTAAAGCAAAATCCAAACATATCACTTTCAATTAGCTTACCAAAATCTCTGGTTACATATGCTACAAAATGAGCATTTTAAAATTTATGTTATTTATGTTATTTATGTATTTATGTTATAGGAGCTATTTTGCTTTCTGTGTCATCAAGTGAAAAAAGACCAACCAAAAAATGAAAACAGTTTTTGCTAGTGATCCGAAACCGACAGCTGTGTAAATAGAAAAAACACCACTCATTTCCATGTCTGTAGCAAAAATACTGTTTGCAGCGTCTTGCTTGGTGGGAGGTTTGGTGTCAACAAGCCTGCTAACAATGGACAAATATTTGAATAATTATCTCCCTTCCTGCCTACCCAGAGAGAAAAGAGGAGCTTCAACCTGAGCTTTATAGGACAAACTCATCATTCAAGCCAGAAGTATGACCCCGTGGCTTTGTCTGTTTTTATAAAAATACTCCAGATACATCAGTGAGAAGCGAAAAAAAAGAAAAAAGGCAATATTGTAACTAAGATCCCGTAGTAAATAAAGGCATGAAACAATACTGTTGTCATTTAATATCTCTCATTGTATTGATTACATGAAGGTTAACATTGTAACTCACTGATTTTTTGGCAGATGTCAAGCCAGCACTTTGAAGTTCTTAGTCTGTTTTTATAAAAATATTCCAGATTTACAGGGGTAAGAAAGGTCACAGGGCAAACCAATTTGTTTTTGAAAACTACATAATAAAACAAGCCAAGAAGGAATCACCAAAACCAAACAGATGTTTCATATACATGTTTGGCTTAACATCCAAAACTGAACAAAAGCAGTTCTACACAGAAAGGCACCCTGGAGTTACCCATATTTCACTGACTGCTTTATCAAAGCAACAATATGTATTTGTAAGTAGAAAAGCATTTATTTGAAATTTATATTTGGCAATGTGATCTGGATTTGAACTTTCTATGAAACATGCCAAAGGACACTGAAACCATATGGTAACATTCTAATAAGCTGGTTTTGTACGTCTGCTGGTTTCTGCATGTCAAGTGTTCCAAATAACTTTACTTGTGTCTCTTCATCACACACAAAATTAGTGTAAAAAACCAATTCAATGAGTACATGTAACAACACCTGGCATATATCCAAAGTTGCCCAATAGAGAGCTCCTACATTTATTTTTATTTTCATTTTTCACTGAGTGTATCTTCACTGCAAGGATAGGTTACATATTATTTTATATATAAATATATAACATATAATATATCATATATCACATTTCATATTTCATATATCATATATAATGAGTGCCTAATTTAATATAATCACCTTGCAGGCAGTTTTAAACTGACAATTTAGTAATGTTCTCTTTTGATATCAAGAGATTATTAACATAGAGTTGTAAGTATCCTACAGCCTGAGAGAGACAAACCAATCTCCCTTTGGAAAACAGGGGTTTTGGACAAGCTGCTACGCCAAACATCAGTTTTTACATCAAAATGGCTCCCATGTTTTCCTCCACTCTGTTCTTGTTAGAATGCAGGAAAACTCCAAAAGCACCTTTTGAGTTTTAAGACTTGAATGTTTTAGCACTGAGGCTCCTATAGGAGATTCTCACAAGAGCATTCCCTCAGAAGGGAGAAGGAAAAGACTCAGAGGCAACTGAAAGGAGGGCTGGGAACAGTGTATTTTTAATAATAAAAAGTTCAGAAAATTATGGCTAAGTGTGCAAAATCCAATGTGGTTTTTTTAACTGTAGGCTGTCCAATCTGATTTTTTTTAAAAAATGAGCATCCCATTTCTGAAAATATATGAGTTTGTAAACAGCTCTGCAACGTACCTGAAAATTTTGTCATGGTTCTGGTTTGAAGGCTAAAGAGAGAAATCTCAAAACTGCAATGTTTCCCTCTAGAGAGCACAGTATTTCCATTGAAATTACCATCACACATGAGAGCACACATGCTATGCACATGCTATAAGAAACCAACTAGGCCCCATAAAGGAATAAAGGCCAAGACAACCTAAAATCAATACAACTTGAAAGCAAAATTTAGCAAATACCACAGCAATGAAAAAAACCCCACCCAAAACCAAGAAAATCCTCCCAGCTCAGACAGCAGATGAAATGAAGGTGTGTCATGTTTTCTACCCATTTAATGACCAAATGGTGCATGAGGTAGAGGCTCAGAAATCATACAGATGAAGTAAAAAATCACACAATCAACAGTTCTGGCATAGATATTCCTAAAGTGTGATGCACATTCAAACAATAACCTGAAAGAGAATTTCTGAAAACAATCAGAGGGGTGGTGGGATACCTCCAGGACTAGCCCCAGGCTGACATGCTTTTCCCTCTGGACTGCAATGCTGCCTCAAAACTGCCATTATCATCCCTCTACTGTTGGAATTAATTTTATCTGGACTTCAAATGCTGGTACGAATCTTGTATTTGATTTCTGTTTCAGGAGCAGAACCATGGGGTAGATCAAAAGTGTCAGTTAGTGATAGATAATTATTTAAGTACTATTTTTTTCAACTTTCTAACTGAATGTGGACTCAAGCTGACTTAGTGTGCTGGTTTAAAAGTTAACCAGCAGGGGAAACCAAACCAACTCAAAAGAGAGATTACAAGTCAGAATAACAATTTAATAAAATAATACAATAAGTACGACCACACAGACAAGCAACCGGCCCTAACCCACAAAGCCCAAATGTACAACGCAGTACCCCGGGGCACAAACAAAGCGGTGCTCCCTGGGCCCCCCCTTGAGTCCAAAGCAAAGGGAGAGGGGAAAAAACCTGCCAGTGGGAGAGTTGCTGCAGTCCGGCCAACGGTGGTGATTGCAGTCCAGCCGAGGGTGGTGGTCTCAGTCTGGTTGAGAGCGGTGAGCTGCAGTCTTCCTCTGGATCCCACGAGTGGTAAAAAGGTTCCGAAACTCCAGGTTTATATACTCTCCAGTTCAGGCAGGAATGTTCAGTCCTCCCCTCAGAGCGGGGAATTCCATAAAAGGGTATGAGGATGCTCATTCCATAAAAGGGTATGAGGGTGCTCAGGAACATCCCCCCCCCACCTCGCAGGCCTCTACTGACAACAGTTTCTGGGAAAATGGCATGGAAGGCTATAGAATACACAGTTTTGGGCTACACCCATCCAGTGATGAATCGGTCCCAGCTGTTCTAACTAGGACACTCAGGAAGTTAGAAGTTGGATTCAAGTCCAAATCTCAAAACCCTGTAAGATAAATTCTCTCTGGAGCCAGCACTCTGGTTTGCAGGTCTCAGAGTCTGTGAGCCTTGTTTTGAAGGATATCTTTGTTGTTTCAGATAGCTGCTGCCACCAGCCTTCACAGCTCTCAGCGTAAGAGATCAGATACAGTGTGGTATTCTACTTGGAATAGTAGGTATCAGTCTAGATAGCATTATTCTTGAGGTCCATGTTATCCATTTTTACATCATCATCAACACTAATCCTTGCTCCTATAAGTAAGCAGGAGGGAAAAATGAGTATAAACTGCACTTCAAATCAGTCTAGTGGCATTTTCTGTTGTAGGCAGAGCTCATTCTGATACGCAATCAATGCAGCTTCTTCTTCGACTAGAAAAACTATTTCTTGGTGACAAATAGCAATTTTGGTCTTTAGATCCTGGCTACATTCATTATTCTATCGACATCAATGGTTCGGTGAACACTTGTGTTGCCAATACTCTTTAAAATTAAAGCACACTTTTGAAGCAGTGGTTTAGTAACTATAGGGTTTTCAGTTCTGTGTTTAAAAAAAAATAAAAAAGCATTCAAGAGCCTTTATCCAAACACTTTGCACATATAGTAAAAAGGAATAAACATCTTTGTCTTATTTGACATCTCAAGGATACTCCCAACATTTGTAATAAGAGTAAACCATGTGGAACAAATATCTGAAGAGTATAAAACAGAATATCCAATCTCTCCTAATTACTTTCCAAAATCTTTATGTCTACTTCGCATCTGCCTCCTCCATGCAAGCTGAATTTCCCCCCAAGTAAACCTTGAAGCAGTTGTTGCATTCTCTGACTACTAAGAACTGTGACATATGGATCCGAAGTCAGCCAGATGGCAGTTATTCATTGAGGACAAAATTTCACTTCCCACTTGACCTGCTTTAATCCATGATGCCAACCCCAGCAATAAGGGGTGTTCGGCTCTCCTGTGCTCTTTGAGTTCTCCTCTTTTTTGTCCCTTATGCCTCAAAGAAAACCGAATTGTAACGCTGGTTCTCTGCTTCACAGAGTCTTGCTCAGGAGGCTGGATAAACTCTAATGTAGAGGAGTGGTGATTCAGAAAGAGAAAAGCTATGAAAATAAGACCAGATTTCTGGTACTTAAAACCTTTCATCACTCACATTCAGGTGATAAATAAATATGTTCCTAGAAAAAATAATTATGCTCATTAAAGCATCTATACATAACTGTCCACAACAGGAGCAGAAGCAAGTTCTTTGCCTTTCCCAATGTGCAGGAAGTCAATATTCTGTTAGGGCAGACTGAAATGCTTTACCTGATAAACTCAAAGAAGAGCAGAACTCACTGAGATTCCCCTCTATGCTGTCCTTCCGTCATTAAATTATGAAAGCAGCAGTATGATGATGGAAGATTAGGGTTAGGCTTTGAGAAAGCATTTTTGCTTTATGATGTAGTAACTTGGACAAATTCAGCTATAGTGGTTATTGAGTAAAAAAACCCAAAAAACAGACCAAATTTAAGAAAACACATTAATGGGTGAAACTTGCACTGCAGTAACTGCATTAACTGTAAAAGAATTTTTAATTGATTAAAGATAGCAGATATGTCAGAAAATGTGGCCATGAGTCACATCAAAATAATTTAAACACATCAGTAAAGAACACTGGTATTTTATACCACTGCAGGGAGTCATGGCTACTTCTGCATTATGAATGAATGAGTTAAACAGTTATATTTTCAAAGGGAGAGATTCTTATGTTTTACCACGATGAATGCCAAAGTTGGGAAAGATGAAGAAAAAAAAAGTCAAAAATGAAAGAAAAATGAAAGGAAAGGCTAGTAACTACTGGAATGCTGTATTGGAAGCCTGTCCAAGCAAAGCATTTATAACCTGACACAACCAAACCTGGTACAGTTCATGACTCGTTAGCTGTACTCGAGATTCAGAAGGTAGAAGGAAGAGAAGTCCTTGACATTACAAATTTCAACTTCATGTAGGTAACAGAACACAGACTCTAAAACCTATTTTTAAGCACTTTCAAAACTGAAATAAAATCGAAATCCAACATAAAGTAGCAGACCAAATATTAGTAAGAAAAAAGGTCCCCTCCAAAATAAGCTACTAAGTGTTGTTTAATTTTTAAAAAAATATAATTAGAGAATAATTCATAGAAGCTCGACAATAATTTGAAAAATCTGCAATGAGTAGATCAAAAGGCGTATGAAGAATCAGAAGATGTCGAAGCAGTTGACTCAGGATACTTTTAGCACTGTCAATGTAGTGTTGCTGAAAACCTCCCATCATAGGTACTCAGTCAAAGGTGACAGGATCTGGGTAGAAGAAAAGCAAGTAATCACAGACAGAAAGGATATTGGCAGAAACTGTGCAAAAAAAAGAGCAGGTGGGTGATATTGATTGAGCAGGTAAAGCTGAACCACCACCATTACAGTCTAAAGCAGCACATGCTGCTAAAAGAATGAAGAATGGAAAAGTTCAAAGACAAGATGATGCACCGATAAAGCTTCTTGGGCAGCAACAGTAGCAAAGTTGCTTTCTATACTCCTGCGGTTGTGAGAAACTGGAGGGCAGCCAGATTCCTGGAAAAGATCAATGTACATTCCAGGACCTAAGAAATAATACTGAAAGAAACATACAATTACAAATCAATCCCGTTGATACTGCATGAAAGCAAGGTCATTATTCTGGAAAGGATTCAAAAGTTAAAAAACCAACTCAGAATATCAATGTGAATTGGTATGACAAACCTCAAGCTCATGATCAGTCACATTCAAATATTTCAGTAATCATCTCTTGTTTGTTGACTTCACTAAGGCATTTGACTCACTGAGAAAGGATTGGCCATGGCTGACAATGCTTGAAATGGGTTTTCTATCACACCTAGACAAGTTACTGTTTCTCTCTTTGCTATTTTCTTTTTCACTACTATTTGTATTATCATTATACTATTTTATTACCATTATTAAACTCTTCTTTTCTAACCACACAGTTTTTCTCACTTTTGCCCTTCCACTTCTCTTCCCCCACCCTGCTGACGTGGAGTGACCCAGCAGCTGTGAGGGGCTCAGTTCCTTGCTGGGGTCAAACCACAACAAGAAGAGATCATTCTGTGGTTCTGAAGGAGGAGAAAGAGCATCAGTGGGTTGAAGAGTTTTCACATCTAGGCTCAAGCACTGACCAAAATGATTCCCACATAAATACTATTTGAATAAATCAAGTACAAGAGAACAAAAAAAAGACAAATGTATGGGAAAAAAATAGGGGCCAGTATGTAAAACAGAAAGCTATGCTTTCTGAGGACAATAGATTGCTAAAAAACATACCTATAAGAATTGGAGTCTGAGGCAAAGGGTCCTTCAGGGATTGCATTTTGAATGTTTTTTGTTTTATAGAAAAAATAGCAGAGATATTTAGGAGATATTTAGCAAGATCAGGTAAGATTGATTTCAGATCCAAGACTTCAGAGCTGCTGTAAATACAGTTTCAGCAACAATCTTATAACTGGATTTTAGAAAAGAGTGTCATGACAACAGAACCGGTCAGTATGATTAGCAGAGGAAATTACAGAGATCGTGTGATCAGGAGGGGAAAATAGGCAACAGCCCAAAAAAGATAACCATTCAAAAATAAATTGCACTGAGGAAGAAGAGAGGAAGAGCACAGATAAAAGATACAGAGTGATAGACTAAACTGCAAATCAATTAAGTAAAAAAACTAGCAAGAGGAAGACTGTGGAAACTACTGGTTTGTCATGACAAAGTTTAGGAGAAATCATATGGATAAGAAAATTCCTCAAAGAGAGTGCACACAGAAGCCTCACCAAATTCCAAGGTCTTAAATAAGAAGACCCTTTTCTTCTTCTATCTGCTTAATAAGATACAAACCCTAACGTCAGCTGTTCATCCAGGTGACCTGATTGCACGGCTGCAATGCTGTGCAGAGGTACCTGTGCTGCCTGGACCCTCCCAGCAGGAATGCTGGGGTGCCCAAGGAGGCCTATTTGGGTTAATGTGTCTTGACAGACCCAGAAAGCCAGTGCGGACCGGATGCCAATTTTCTCTTCTACAGGCACTGCTCTTGACTTTATTTTCTAACTAGCTTTTCTCTGTCGGTTATTCACCTCATTGGTACACTCTACATGGACAAATAGCAGTTTTAAAATAGAGAAAATAGTATATGCAATGAAACAGCATAATGATATTGGGATTTCAGTGAGAAGTCCCAATAGTTCAGTGACAGTAGTTAAATCCTAAAGCCTGCCATCCTGCCATGCAGCTTCAACTAATCTCACTAACAGCTAGGACTGGATATCATTTGACCTTTTAAATCTCCACATTTTATGATCCTTGAAATTTTTAAGTATCCTGCAAGTTGTTGAAGATTGATTAGTTGAACACTATGATTTCATTGACAAGAGGAATTTTATGATGCTATTCTACAGGTATATGTATATGAAAGATGAATTTTATGATGCTACACATACTATACTTTGCCTTTAACTGTAAAGCTCAGTTAAATAATCTAATTTACGTTTCCCTCTGTCCAGTGACAGTGCTACTCAGCCATTCTGACTCACACTTAAATTTGAACATCGAAACAATCACTTCTCATGTGAATATAAATACAGAAGACAACAAAGTTAGAGGCCTGTGTGTTTAACCAGGTCAGATTGCAAGTCCTCATAAAAGAAACCAACCAAAAATTACAATGCATAGGTTTTCTTTCAAACCCACGGAATAGAGTATTTTTCTGTTTGTTTATGGATGCATCCCATAATGCACATATAAATTCTATATGCATCCATGTATATTTAAAATTTATAATATTTACATAACGTTATTATTGCATGATAGGAAATCCATTTCCATAACTTAGCCTTACCAACTGAAGTCCTAAATAACATTTAATTCACTGAAATAAACAGTGTTTTACAGTGATCATAAGCAGGTCCAAAGCAGTTCATATTTCCTTCATTACAAGTGGTACTTCTGAGGTTGTTCTTCCTTCCTTACCTTCACCTGTAACAGAATTGCACCAGGTATTTGGAACAAGCACCATCCCAGCTCTACTATGGACAGAATTCCTGTTAATGTTTATGGACACTTTGCTATTAGAGTACAAATTTGCCTGAGTTTTAGCCATTCTTTGCACTTAGTGTGGCTATTCAATCTTCTCATACCTGGACGAATAAGCTCTAACCTCATTTCCATCAGTATCTGGAATAGCTCCAACAAAGCAAAAAATAGTTACCCTTTTTTATGTACCAGCATAATGAAGCAGAATGTATGCCAGGAATGTGCCCATAAACTATGTCAAAGGTCTCTTAGCATTACAGAATGTATGCCATGGAAACAACTTTCAGCATACCTTCAATAACATGTTTGAACGGAGTCACATGAAAAGATCACATGCAGCAAGTCTCAAGCTGAGCTATAAGGAATTAGTAACATGCTGTCACAGCCACAGGTCTCGAGGTCAAAAGAAAAAACACCAGGCTAATTGCTTCTTAGTTATCTATTAATACAGTCCTTTATTTTGTTTGTTCTGCATTCAGAAATGTATTTAAGCAATTACGTAGATTCAAATTTGTTAATAGCCTCATTAAATTCTCTGGGCCCCCTCTCATACTGGTCATTTAAACCTCTCTGGGTTAAACCTATTTGGATCTGGGACCCGAGACAAGTGAAGAGGTGAAGAAGTCAGCAGAGAGAAGGTTATGACACTGCAACACTTTAAGAATGATTTTATCATCCATTGGATGCAAAATATTCAGCAACATGAGTGAGTCACAGGTAGGGAGTGAAGCTCTAGTGGACCTCGATTAGATTCCAGGCAGTACAGCTCTGTTAAAGTAATAACACAGGAAATATCTAAACCAAAATTATACAGGCAAAGACATCTTTGGACTACAAGAAATTTGTGTGTAATATACACATGTAACATCCTTTCTTCCTCAAACAGAAATTGATGCAATTTGCCAATTATTTCAGATGAAATACTCATTCCTTAAGTATCCTGCAGCAACAATCTGAGAAGATCTGATAAGAAAGCAGACAATAAAAAGGGCATCTTCGACTCCTAAAATTAAAATGAGCAAATGTGACAAGTCAAGTGTGAGACAAAAGAGCAAACATTAAGAGAATGAAGAAGTTTAACAAATAAAAAGCAAAAAAAACTGAGCAAAGAGAGAAGGATTACTTAATTAATTTTTTAGAATAAATGAGGAGGAAAATGTGTCATAGTAACAAATTGTATGACTTTTTAATGTTTTTTACCTATTCCTCTAAAATAAATTTGCCTTCCTCTCTCTTACTGAAACATCCCTGCTTCTGAGAATATTGAAATTTTATATATTTAAAGAAAAATTATTCAAACAAGACCAATGATCCTTATCATCATATTTATATATTTCCATGTAGCAATCCCCCCAAAATGCAGTAGACATGATATGTCTTCTAAGCAGCAGCTGCTTGTGTGAAAATAGAATTGTCCACCAAGGGTTTTATAGTGATCAAAAATATCAAGAGGTTCTTTGTGATGCACAGTTTGTCAATACATTCATGCCATAGGTGAGCACAAGCAAAACAAGCTCCATTTTACTGCTACATTTTAGCCCTATCACAGTATCTGAACGGTGCACTTATCTTATTATCACAAGTGCACTCTTGTATGAGCAGAGATCAATCCCAGACCAGTAAAACAAAAAGATTCCAGGACTGAAAAAAAAAAAAAGAAAAGAAAAGAAAAAAAAGTGCGTAGAAAGAGTAGTTTTAAGAAAATACCAGGGTAAGTCAAAGTAACCCATTTCCATTTTCACAGTGATTGTTCATATGCACATCTTGGTGAGTGCAAACCCAACCTGCAGATGTTACAAACAGGAAAATTTCCTTAGGAAAACAGTAGCTGGAAAGTCTCCATCAGAAAGCTGTGTCAGGCCTGGTAGCTTCCACAAAGCACGGCAAAGGTGTGCACAAAGCTTCAGACAAGTCTTGGGAATGAAGACATTCATCAGAGGTGCTCTAAGGCTGCCTGTATTCTCCTGAACAATGTTCAGGTTATGGATGCAGCTTGACCTTTCCAGAAAAGGCTTGATATAGTCCTGCTGTTCAGTGGAACAGCCTCTGAGCCTGGTTAACTGAATGCTACAGACACCAAGAAGTTAAGCCTCTCCCAAAATGGCTTCCTCCTATAGGGGTAGAAATGGAAAGCATCACCAAATATACTATAATTCTATAATTTTTTTGGTAGTCAGGCAGCATAAGGTTTAGGGATACAGTGAGTTGAAGAGTTTTTTCACTTCAGTGATAGATCTGGTGTTGGCAGAAAAGAACATGTAAAGAAGATGCATTGTTATGATACCCTTCAGTGTCCCATATCTACAATGTTTGGTGATAGTAAACTAGAGGGACTGGAAAGTATCTATGCATTCTCCTCCACAGGATTACTTTTGAAATAAAAACAGGTACACAAAACATTACTTGTTTTGTTCTGGATCTTAAGAAACCTTGACCCTGTAGGCTCATTTCAGGGTATTTAATTGGGAAATCTACTATTTTTACTCAAAACAGTTTTAGGTAAGTATTAACTTTATTCTACAACACTTAGGTACAAGATGCTCATCACTGAATATAGAACTTTGTAATTTTCTTGGGAGCCAAAACCTCCTGGATCTGCCACAGAATTAATGTGTGACTAGGTGAGCTGTTTAAACTACATGTCCTAGGGTTCAGAACTTAAAACTAGGGCTTCTATCAAATCTCCGATGTGTTGGGGAAGGATTTAATTAACCTTTATGGGAAACACTCCAACATCCTGTGTAGAGAACAAGTGATATTCTTGACCAACCCCCAGGACAAAAGCAGGACATGCCCTGTGTAGGCACCAAAGATAAAGCCCCTGACTTAAATGCTCAAATATGCTCAAACCAAATATGCCCAAATATGAGAACATGGACCACCAAAGCTAATGGACCGTCTTCTAAAGCTAATTTTTATTAAGACATAAACCAAACTCAAATCTGTTCGATACTAGAGCACCTATGAGTGACTTGCTGGTCTAATAAATCCATTATTTTATTCTCTTTAAAAAAAAAGAGGGAGAGGGATAGAAATAAAGCAATGAAAGTAGTGCCTAAGCAAAACTCTACAACCAGTAATTTCTACTTAATGGTATAAAAATGCTTTAAATTCTGACAAGCCATTCCAAGTTAATACAGTTTGACAGAAATTCAGGATGTATTTTAGCAGGTCAGTTGAGTGGATGAGGCTGCAAGATGCCAACAAATCATGGTTAGAAAATAAGCCAGATCTCAACATTTCTGTTTAAAAACCACATCATAGTGAGTCCTCTCCATCTTGGACAGGTAAGTATTTCAATCCGTGGGGCCCCTAAGACTTGCTTTTGTAATAAATCTTACCTAAGCTGGCATACAGAAGGGACCCAAACTCCTCTGACAGTAGCAGCTGCAAAATGAGAATAGAAGTATAACATCAGAAAAGCAGTACTGTTGTGAGAGCCAATATCCTGCCTCCAAGAGTGGCAATGAGCACTTTAAGGCAAAACTCCTATAACTCATTTAGCTTTTAAAGTAGAACTCTCCTAAAAGTCAACTATTTTTGCCCTGGGGACTTCCTGACTTGGATGGTGTTTCTATAAATTTAGCATCTCTTCCCAGACATATCTTCCATTAATTCATTTCTTGAACTGATCCATAATTTTAGAATCCACAACTTCTTTGCTCGGGTGTTCCACAGCTCAATTACTTTGGGTACAGGAAACCGTGGCTACCTCTTTGTTTTGAAACTGGCTCTTACCACCTTCACTTGGTCCACCTCACTCTCTGAAATTAGAGCAGCAACAACTGATCCCAGTTCACACTCTTCTTTTGGTTTCATGCATCAGCACCAAATCACCATTGAGTTCTCTCAGTATATTCAGAAACCCAGAGAAAGGAATATGCAAGTCACCTGTAGCACTCAAAGGAAATGAGGTACCACTGTGTCAGTGATTTAATTTATCCCCAAGCTCTCAGTGCCAGCACAGCCAGAGCTGGCCACGTGCTATACCCCCAGCACAGTAATTGCTTTCACAGCCCGTGGGAGTGACCTTTCCTTCATCAGAAGTCCTGATTATTTGATGCATTTATAATGAACTTTTGACCCACTACTCTGTTGATTTTTGGTTTTCAGATTGCTTTCTGACAGATGAAATATGAATAAACTTGGGTTGCTTCTCCATTTTTCTAATTATAAGACAGTTGTTAATGATTTACTTGATCCAGCTGCCTATTTGCATTCCTTAGTGTATTTGGAAGCTTTGATTTAAAGAGGGATTCAGACAAAACAAAGTGTGCAAGCCCTTCAGTGTTTTATCACTTACTGGGAAAATTTGTACCCCCTTCATGCAAAATAACTGAATGCACTGAATTTGTGCTGCAATTTTATAAACACAAATAAGACAAAGGCATAATAGCCAGTTCCTCAAGTACTGAACAGAAAACTGCTCTTTAGGCTGTTTAAGGCAAAGCTCTGGTCCATGTCCGTTGCTGTCTGTAATACAGAGTATCACAGACACTGTGCTGGTGATGTGGAAAAAGCTTTCCTGAAAGGGCAACTTCCTTGAATTCATAATGTCAGAGATATGCCTATGCAATAAGTGGTTTTTAACAATGCACATAATGAAATAAGACTGTTTTTAGCCAAGTTTAAAATATCTGTTAAGTTTCATGATAGCATTTTTTCTGATTTTAGAGGGTAACACATCCCTTAACTGAAAACTGAGATTTATAAAAACATTTCAATAGACTGGCATTGTATTTCCATTGGAAATTTCTCCTATATAATTCATTCCCCAATAAATAACTAACAAATTCTGCAAACCAGTTCTATATGCTCACTAGCAGACTTGCAAATACATACGAGCTATTTCCTCCATTCAAAGCATTTCAAATCACTTAACTGCTTATTCAGAAAAAAACAACTCCTAACCCATAGCCATGACATTCACAAGCCAAATACATTTAATCAAAAAAGAGTGTAATTGCTATTAATGGAGAGCAAAAAAAATATCTTCCCTAAAGGGGGCTGCGTTTCCACAGAAATAACCTACATGTTGTTACATACACCCCCACCTGCAGAGTGTCTCTGCATCTTCTGCTGAAGCTAATACACCTCCTACTTCCACCTTTTCCAAAACTCATAAAAAATGCAATTTTCAAAATCAAATTTAAACAGGAAGATGAATCTCAAAAACCAGAAAAAGACACCATTCCTAAAATTGTATCAGTTACTGCACTGATTTGAGTGTGACATGTAAAAGAATCATGTAAAAATGCCAACCCCATACTTTTCAGGAGGAGACTATTCATTGTCTTCTTGTTTGTCAGTGAGCAATAAAATACAAAGGTAAGAGTGACTGTAACATTTGTTTGAGAAAAAAACCACAACCACAGCAGATACAATTATTGTTATCTATAAACACGAGAGAAGTACTGGGGTCTGAAAAATGAGCACAGTGAGGTTGCCTGCTTTTCTCATCTGTCTCTGCTCATCACTGCAGCTACTACAACTCTTGACTTTTTCATGGCCCTTGGGTAGAAATCATAGTGACCAGTATCTACAAGTTTCTTTGATTCAGGAACCATGAGGAAGTCCCAGATTCTTACAAGTTAAAAATAACTGAAACAGCACTGAAAATATTTGCTTGCTCAAAGGATAATTTGCTTGACTTCAGTACTATGAGCAGAAATTAAAATGGCCAAAGCTATGAAATGAACCAAATACACTATGAATACTTTCAAACTTTCAAAGATCAGCTTTGGACAACCAGATTTTAGAAATACATAAAAACATTTAAGACCAGAAAAGACTGGCTCTTACACTAGCTGGCCCAAAGTCACTTCACGGTGGGTGTGAACCACGAACTGATCATAGCACACTAAAAATGCATTACTGCAGTCACTGCACCTGAGACAGCCAGAAAAATGCCCCTGACATCTCAAACCTACTAATTTACTTGAACTCTAAAGAGAGGGAAGTCACTGGTGAATATAATTAAAGCTTCCTGCCAAAAAGGAGAAATTTTTTTCTGAAGTTGGGAACTTCCAGAAAGGTCTTGTACTGAAAACAAGCAGGAATTTGTGATGGGAATCGTGAGGTTGCTCTGCTATTCAGTTACCCACAGAAATAAAGAAATAATCTTTTGTTTAAGCACTGCAACAGAAATCCAGGAGATGAGAGCAGCAGTCAGACCTATTTATCTAAGAAGGAAGGAAGTGAAGGTAATTGTCCTGCTTCAGGGTCTTCCCTCTTTGACTGATCTTTGTTTGCTTGAAGAGCTGTTTTCTCTTTATGACACTCAGATTAATAAAAAGTCACATCTCCTGTACAGGTAAAGAGCTGAAAGGTATTGTATGGACCGTACCAGGTATCTAATGCTCAGTCTGCAGTGACAATGCCTGTCCCTGGGCTTTGTCTCTGCACTGTACTGCTACTGTTCTAATTAAGTGTGACAGAGTGGTTTTCTTTGCTCAGGCACTCCCCAAACTGCAGTGAGCTCCTGCAGGAGCTGTCTCCATTCTCACGGCTCTGATGCCGTGCTGTCTGTAACGCTCTCTTGTCCAGTTTATTTCATAAAGCCATCTGCCAACAACTGAGCATGAATAATAAGATTCAGTCCATCTCTAATAGAAGTGTAGTGCTCATCTGTACCATTTCCACTCATTTGCTTTCCTTCCATTTCTGTTCAGCATGGGAAGAAGATAGTATTTCTTCCAAGTACAAACACATATATTATTTCAAAATTCAGCCTAATCTAAACATAATCTCTTTTATTTACTTCAGCCGAGTAAGACAGAAGGAAGGCTGTGGGCTGTGCCACCTACTAAGAAGTGAACGGGGACATGGTGAGTTGGAATAAATCTTACAGGTAACCCTATGTCTTTCATATGACACACACTACACCTGGCAAGCCCATATTCCAGGGTTCAAGATACTATTCACTTCCTGTTATTCCAACCTAAATTGCAAGAGGAGCTGAATAATATTCAGCAGGAGAAATAACTTACATTATTGGGCAAGTTGACAGTATGGTTATAGGAAGAAACCCAGGAAAACCTATTCCACACCAACATCACTGTGTGCTGATCCAGTATTTTACCCTATTTTAATAAACGATTTTGAATCTACCCATGAAGATTCAGGACCTAGAGAAGCACTAACGATAGCAGTAAGAAAAAACATTAGGCCAATCCTTCAGTGCAGCATGAAAAACCCACTCACAGTGTTCTGAAGATGAAGCACTTCCTCTCAATGGGAATGCCAGTGCAGGGGCTGGGTGCTTCTACCAAAGAGTATGAATTACACCTTCAGCCATGGGTCAGCTCTTGGCACTCCTGGAGCAATTTAAAGATAGTATGAATAAGGATCAAAACCTGTGAGACATTTCTGATATAGATTCTGCTGGAAAACTGTGTTCTGCTGTTCTAGCTGCTTGGACACACTATTTTCACATTTTCTGCTACTTGTATGTCAGGACAGTCTAGCGTGAATATGAGACACACATCGACTTCTCCGCTGTAAAGAAGAGAAAAGTTAATTTTCTGCTTCACAAAACAGAACTGCTGGTTCAGGAGGTCATCAAATACCATTCTCACTCCTCTCTTCCATCTGCTGTTGTGCAGTTTTCTTCTTCCTCTTCTTAACTGCTTTATCCCAGAGGCACTGCCACTGTCACTGACGGGCACAGCCTCGGCCAGCAGTGGATCCATCCCAAAGCTGGCCGGCATTGGCTCCGTCAGAGATGGGGGAAGCTTCCAGCAGCTTCTCACAGAAGCCACCCTGCCACCCAAACCTTGTCATGCACATCCAGTGCATCAGTTCTTTACAGTCAAGACAATTTATCCAACCTTTTTTAGATCTCAACATCCAGGAGTTAAAGATAACATATTTGAATACTTTAGGAATATTTTACTCTTTCCTTATGTGCATTCTGTCCAAGCTATTTGATGATGATGATGATGGTCTATACGTAGAAAGACATTGATCAGAAACTTTTTTTTTTCTAGGAGAGAATTTCTAGATCTCTCTTGCATCAAAGTAGAATGATCAATTACTGTAAAAACTTGAGGAAAAACAATATTTTTAAAATATCTTCAATGTAAATTAATAACAAGATTTTGAGTAATTGGTTATAAACTTGACGCTAGGGAGCATGTACATGTGGAGTTGGTTGTCTGAGGCAAACAGGGCTTTGATTTGGCTGTGCTGGCAGTGAAGATCCCTGCAGCCCATGCTGCAGAGGAGCTGGGGCTGGCTGTGTCAGGCTGGTGTTCGCTACAGCCCCTGAGCCCTCCCGAGAGGCAGGAGGTGTGAGCACAGGCACAGCACACCACGAGCACGTGGGCACTGTGCTGTGCAGGGGTACCCATCTGCACTGCCATGGCCTCTCTGCTGCCGTGTGCACTCGGCTTTGATTTGCGTTTTCAAAGTGAATTCCGAGTGGATTTGGGTTACAAAGAGACTTCAAGAAGTGGTGACCGAGACAGACGTCTAAATCTGGAACAACAGCTTGAAGAGCTGTGACCTACTTGTCCTTTTCATTGCAGAGTGGTGCTGGCTCTGCTGCAGTGACAAAGGCAGTACCATATAGTACTATTCCTTACAAAAGGAAATAGCGAATGAAAGAATCATGTCCTTGCTTGAGGCTATGTTTAGGAACAGAAAAGTCCTCACAACAGTTTTACCACTGACCAGCTCCTGGCTGTAAGCAAGGTTAGATGGGAAAGAGGTGATTTAAGCCTCCTGTTCAGTCTGCTATTGGTCCTGTATCAAGATATATCACAGAAATATTTCACATCTAAAACACTCTGTAAAAGTGTGTAGAAGAACTAGAGGAACTGGAACCAGAGAGACCATGAGACAGCTATTATACAAGAAACTTGTCTTTTAGTTGATATCTGATAATACTTATAATTTTTTATAGTGTAAATGCCTGATCTATATAACAAAAGTCTGGCAGAAAAGTTGAGGCGTGTAGCAGTTTGCAAGAAGTACCAGCAATACAAGCAGGTTAGATTTCAAAGGTTAGAAGTGCACGGGTAGGACAGGAATTACCAAGAATCTTTAGTCCTTGGTGAAAGAGAGCTTTCTCAAGCATTCCTTCCAGCCCCATCCAAACTACTTCCTCACCAAAGAGGCAGTTTGCCTTTTGAATCAGCTTAATGAGAAGTTACAGTTTTGATGGAGGAATAGTCAGTGAAGTTCAGCAGATGTCTTGTGAAGAAGATCAGGCAAACTATCTAGCCATCCAATTCTGCCATTCAAGTGTCTTGGGCAAAACTCTCCATAGCTCTTAAGGTTTGCTTGCAGAGGGGATCATTTACAGTGAAATTTCAGTAGCTAAGTACTCATTACACATCTGATCAGGCTTTAAATTTTGTTTTAGCTTTACTGTTGCCAGCAGGCAAAGGGTGGCAAAGAACCCTGCCATCTCCAAGGGTAAGCTCAGTGTGAGTCAGGATGTGGAAATCTCAAATTTCTGCTGCACTGAGCAGAAATATCCTACACTGGGGAGTTTGAGGTGTTGTGTGTCTACTCAGGACACTCATATTTTGAATGAAATGGATATGACCATAGTTATCTACGTGTGTTTTTTCCTATCCACTCCATCTAGGGCTATTCATCTTATTCACCTCTTGAAAGACTTTGGCCTACAAGTGCTTCTAATGTTCGTGCAGCATCAGTCACTTCTGTAAAGCTCTGTCTGCAGAAAATATCCCCTTAAATTGCCTTCCATTCGCTCACTGAAAGCCACATTCTATTGAAGAGAGATTTGGACTGATTTGAATAGAGAAGAATGGTAAAACTGTGAAAACAGATTCACAGATTATTTAGACTTCGCAAGGTGTGTGCATTGAAGTAGTAAGTCAGAGCTGTATTCAAGTAATACTACAATCAGAAACATATCTTGACTTTGAAATAACTATTGCTGCTGTAAAAACTGCTGCTCTGTGTGTATTTATACGTGCACTCTCTCCCCTCCCCCTGTGTCTTCTCAACCTTCAAATTTTCTAGGTCATTCTTTGTCTTTTTGCTGGTTTTAAGTATAGCTAGTTTGAAAGTTTTATGTTTCTAAAACTTCTATTTAATGTAGAGCTCAAAGGCTAACTGGAATTATCTTAGGCTGTATTATGAGCAAAATACACTTCAAAGTAATTTTCATATAGGTTAGCTCAATAAAAATGACTCTTGCACTTTAAAAAGGAGTGCATGTTCCATCATAATTCCTTATTTCTCTCAGGATTTAGGTTTATCAGCCAGATAAGGTAAAGCAAGTGCTTCTGGAGACACAAATTTATCATTGTTTATATGGCTTTGTTGCATATGACAACTACTAAAATTTCCAAGGTTCATAATTAATAATGCTGGCACTGAGAAAGAGGGAGAAAAGTAATCAGGAGAGGTAACATTGAAACCAAGTAAGACTGGTAAGGAGAAAGGCTACTTGAGGAAGAGTCATTAAAAAATAGCCAGCACGGAGACATTTTCATATTAATCTCAATAAAAATAAATCTTGAAGATGACAGCTGAGAATTGAAGCATTGGAGTCAAGAAAATGTCTCAGGAATAACTAGGTTGGAAAAAAAAAGGGGGGGATATGTTTAAAAATCTTAACAGCTGAGAATCAGTAAGTTAATATTTTATACAAAGCTTTTTCACAACCTCAGTTGCTATTATGGGATTAAATCAAGACTGCTTGCAACAGATAAAGTGTTGTATAATTTTATTTATAAGAAACCCTCAGCCTCTTTCTCACCATCTGTAAAAGATATATTAAAGGATTTACAGGTTTGTATAAATTTAAGAGACAACAGGACATCATCTTTTTATAACTTGTTAATAATATGGGTGGTTTACAGTTTTTCAAAAAAGCAACATTATTTTCATCATCAGTCTGCCTCCTCAGACACTGTCTGTCCAACTCTTAGGACAGCAGTGGGAATGCTTAGTTCTGTTTTAAGCCAGAATTTCTAAAATACTGACCATTTGAACAGGCATGGTAGATATATTTTATTCTTCAACATAAGTTGGCTACAGCTACTTCAATAGATAGGGGCAACCATACTAATATTGAATATTAGCAGGATGCCAGTTGTCACTCACTGTTTGGTCTCTTCAAGACCAAAGGCACAGGACTTCCTTAACAAGTCTTTCCAAGTAGTTGGACAAGCTCACAATCAGTAATGTTCTCCATGGGTCACAGTAGCATTGTAAGCACTTGCACCATGATTTTTTAAAGGCAACTTTGTGTTTTGCTCTTTTGTTTTCTGATTGTCATGCAATTGGTTAGCCTTCAGTGTATCCACTTCATTCCCAAAAATACCAAATGTTACACAACTGGCAGGTAACCAAGACCTTGGATGTCCCTGGAAGCTAAAATAGCTCTTCTTCTTACAGCTTAATTTAACAGCCCTCACATACTGTCGTGTGTATCTTACCTTTCTTCTCACTGAGAGAATTCAACTCTTCCATTTTAAAAATATTTTGCATATATTTTAATTATCATAGATGAGTCATGTACTTTTCCACTGCTTCACAATGCAGCAAAACTCCACATGCTTTCACTAAGAATTTACCTTGATGAAGCAAATCACAAGTTGCCCAAAGACATTTAAGTTTGCAATATCATAGGGAAGTTTCTTCCATCTATGTATGATTTGCAAAGTTGTTTTTTTTTTTTAATTTATTAATTAATTTCTTTATGATATTAAGAAACCTGCTTTTTCTAATCTTAATTCAGTCTTTCTTATGTTGCAGTACCTTTTCAATTCTAGCTTTGGTGTTGCTGAATATTTTGTTTGCTAACTGTAGTGCTGAAGGTATGGAATCTTTAACCAATAGGGCATTTCCTCAGTATGTTTAACAAGCAAATTCAAAGCTCTTTCTAAACACTAAGTACTTTGAATCCTACCATCTTGCTCTGCTTCTTCTCCCTCAAAACAGGCAAGAGTTTCATTTTTTTTATTGCAGTCTATTCTATACTGCTCAGAATTTATTCTTTACTGCAAGAACATCTCATTTGTTGTCCAGTCATCAGTGAATCATCAGGGAATGAAGACCTGCCACGTCACATTAAGGCACATTCCTTTTGCCTTACCTTCTGTCATCTTATGAGGGATTTCACCTAAACTTTTGGTTTATATGTGGCTGGTTTTTAGCTGAAATATGTTCTCCATGGCTTTATTCTGGTTTTTGTATGTGTGTGAAACAATGTATTGAATAAAGTTCATTTAACTTCAGAGACAGTTGGAAAAATGAGCATGGTGATAATATAATTTCCTAATACTTAGTTACAGCAGTTAAGGCATCCCAGCAATGGTGGAGTGACTGTTTACTTTCATGAGGAACTCTATATAGTTCTTATATATATATTTTGCCTGTATATTCCTGAAGAGAGAGAGAAAAAATTATTTAAGGTGCAGACATATGGAGTAAAAACATCCCGTACAAACGGTTGCAATGCCAAAATTACTATTTTTGCTTTACCCTTTAAATTTAATTTTAATGGTTTTACAGGAATCAATTATATACATTTTATAATCACATCACTTGTGTTGCCTTATAACAAATCTCAGAAAGGCCAAGTGGCTTTCCTAAGGTCATATGTAAAAAAAAAAATGAGACAAGAGTGTCAAATTATACCTCACTTTCTGGACAAAAAATAAGGAGTTTAATTGGAAAAACCTTGCTACAGAATAAAACTTAGATAAACTGTGTGCATATTAAAAATTAAGCATAAAATCTAACACAGATCTGGTTATTCTTTGTACAGTCTTGTTAACATGAAAATAAGTGCATGTGGGCAGAACAGACAGACAAGGACTCATTTATTCCAATGTCTCCCTCCTCCAACAGTATTAAACAGAATAGGGTGAATAAAATTTGTAGTTCTTCTACTGTACTGCAATGTTAGCACAAAAATCAATTTCTTTTGCTTTGGAGATGCCAGGTGCTTTCTGACTATGGTACTAAGTGATCCTGCAAAGATAGTGGAAAAAGTGAAAGGGATGTCAGGAGAAAATCCATCTTTAGAGGAAAAATCAATGGGTTTAATTCATTTCAATTTCTTATTTTGCAAACTTCATTATGTCCAATTCTATTATAAAAATCCAGTCTCTCAATATAGCAAATAATTGGAAGAAGAAAGTTCAACCGGGTGAGATAATTAATTTATCTTAGTCTTCAAATGTTGCCATCATGTTTCAGTAAAATATAACAAAATTACAGAAGCTGATATTATCAGTCCAGATAAAGTCTTGTGGGCAAAAGACTTATCCAAGTCAGTCATTCTTGCCTGTACTTTGTATAAATTCATACTAGACTAATTTGTCACCACCAAAACAATTTAAATGTTTGCAGGAGTTCACACAGTTCCAATATACTTCCAGTCTAGCTGTTCCTAATCCATTCCTCTGTTGGAATAATGTACACTACACCTTAGGAGGCAAGACATGGCCTGCTGCTTATGTGGCCCAACAAAACATGCAGTAAAATTATCTTGATTTTGAGACAGAGTACAGAAATACTGGCTTTGTTTTGCTGCCATGCATTTAGTAGGAATCCTTGTTATGTCCATATTTTGCTCTCCCGCAACGAAATGTCCACAGTTGTCCAGTTCCTACCCAATTATTCTATTCCTTGGAGATAATACAAAGTTGTTTTGGTGTGCCTGCTGTTCTGAAAGCTGGGAACACAGTCCCCTCAGCTGCCTTCCTGCTCCTGGAAACTGGAGCAGCATGAGGTCAGTTGGGCAGGAGTGGGAGGCTGGGTGGAAGCTCACAGACCACTCCGGAGCTGCAGGAGGAGACGCTCTTCCAGTCATCTCCCTTCTCCTTCTCACTTCAGGCAGGCACTAGTATTTTGAAAGCTCCTTTGTGTCTTCCTTAACATGTGTTAGAGAAACATGGTAAGATTACCAAATATGCTAGAGGAAGGGCTTTCCCTTCCTCTTAGGAAACAAACGGGATCTGCTCATGGTTTCTTGGCATGGGAGATCTTGGGAGGATTGCCTACATCCTATTGGCATTGTGATGGAGAGCAATAGGCAATGGCCCTTTTCCTATGCCAGGTGTTTCTTAGAACTGCCCTGCAGTGTTGAATATCTGTTACATGCTTACCTATCTGGCTAAGAGAGAAATAAAGTGGCTCCCTCAGAGAGGCAGAAGAAATGAAATAAAAAATAATTTTAAAAATCAAAATAATAATAATAATTAAAAAACAAACCAAAACCAAACCAACCAAACAAACAAAAGTAAAAATCTGATGGTCTCTCAGCTTCTGGAAGGAGCTAAGCTTCAGTGATCACAGAATATTGAAACTCAGAGACAGCTACAGAAGTAAGCACTGACATAGAGGTGGCCGAGGTCTTCTAGAAATTTCTTATTATCCCCTTTGTTGCTGTAACTCAGGTTCCTTTGAGACCCTGTTGGGTTAGCTTATCTAACAAGGGATTGCAATGCAGTGGCTTCAGGGGTCCAGTGAAGAATTCCTATTTTTAAAGGAGAAATCTTGTTTTTATTCTCTCTATCTAAAATTCTTCTTTTGTTTTTTGACACGTGGTTTGCCATCTGTTCTCAGAGCACACAAGTTTAGGGACGGGAGTTTAAGCACAATAACCTTTTTCTAAACAAGTAATCGCTGTTGCCAAATCACAGATCAGAGGGGGAGAAGTTTTTGGCCACTGCAGTTAGTTTGTTGGCTTTGCAAGTGGAGCCTGCCCTCTTTGCAGTCTAAAGTTCTGAGTCTTTTGTAAGGTCTTCTGTATGTGCTGCTTTAATTCTTTATTATTTTGCTACTAATCCCTCTTTTATCCTCCCTTTAGATATTAGAATCTTTAGGCTTTCCAGTGGGCAATTAACACAGCTTGCCAAAGCAGCTTGCCGCTTCAGTAAAAAAACAAAAGTTGGAGTCTTACTGCCGGGGAGGCTGTGTTGTGAATGATTAAAATTAGGCTGAAGCTGGTCAGTGGATCTTTTATTTATTTATGGAGACCTATTTGTAAGGGAAAAAAGATCTCTTGAAGAAATATGGGGAGTTTACATCTACCTGCTTCTGCCAGGTTAGAAAAGCAGGACGGCATGGGCAGGGCAGGATCATATGGATTTGACAAGAGGGAGAAAGACCTTTCACTCCAGAGGCAGGGAGAGGATTCAGGTAAATATTGGAGCTGTATAAATAACAGCAGTATTAAAAGCAGACCAAAGTGATCTGACTGCTGTCCCAGCTCATCTGCTTCTGGCAGGTTTGTTCATTAGGTTACTTGTTATCCAGTCCTTAAGGATGTGACAGTCCTAACACTGCCTTTCTCCTTGGTGAAAAAGCAATGTGTCCCTTGAATCCCATCTTTACAGAGTAATTCAGTTAAAGTGAATTTAGGAAGGACATTGGTGGTTATTTTCAAAATCTTTACTCTGTGATGATAATTGGTGGCCTCAAAACGCTGAGTACAAGCTGGGCTCATGTAGGAGACTCCATACAGAGATGGGGTTTTTCAGAGGCATTTCTGGAGGAAAATAGCACTTTGCTTCCTTGGGAAATGCTGACTTAACTTCTGGTTTGTAATTCCATTTTTTTCATGTTATGTCATTACATGCCCAGCTCCAAGGGGTCTTAGTGGTCCTGAGTCTGGTTAGGGACTGAATTTCCAAAAAAACAAACTTCTGTTTTGATAAGAAGCTGAACCCATTTTATTCTGAGAACTATATCTAGGAATATCCAGTGATAGGCAGTGTCTTACAAACTGAAAAGGCAAAATAGAATAGAGAATGTCTGGGACAAGAGGAGTGAACACAGAACAGTTTGGCAGTTTTGAGTCTTGAATGTCATTCCAGTGACAAGGTTGCCTACACTCTATTTTTAGCCAAGATTATGGTTTTAATCTTGAATTGATAAACTTGCTGAAATTTAGTACATTTGTACAGGCTGTATTCCTTCCAGAGCCCTGAGAACAAGAAGTTCTTCCGAGAGGAAAATAAGGAAGAATAGTCGGGGGACAGGATACTGGGAGAAGTCATGGAGTCAGAGAATATGCTGAGTTGGAAGGGACTCACAAGGATCATGGAGTTCAACACTTAGCCCTGCACAGGACCATCCCCAAGAGTCACAGCATGTGCCTGAGAGTATCATCCAAATGCCTCTTGAACTCTGTCACTTGGTGCTGTGACCCCTGCCCTGGGGAGCCTGTTCCAGCACCCAACCACCTTCTGGGTGGGACCTTCTTTGTAATATCTAACCTAAAACTCCCCTGACACAACTTCAGGCCATTCCCTCAGATCCTGTCACTGGTCCCCACAGAGCAGAGCTCAGTGCCTGTCCCTCCTCTTCCCCTCACCAGGAAGTTGTAATTGCAGTGAGGTCTCCCCTCAGCCTCATCTTCTCCAGCTGAACACACCAAGTGCCCTCAGCTGCTCCTTATATGGCTTCCCCTCCAGGCCCTTCACCATCTTCATTGTCCCCCTTTATACACTCTCTAATGCTTTAATATCTTTGTTATATAATACCTGTGCCCAAAACTGCCCCAGTGTTGCAGGTGAGGCCTCCCCAGCTCAGAGCAGAGCAGGACAATCCCCTCCCTGGCCCGGCCGGCGATGCTTTGCCCGATGCCCCCCAGGACAGGGTTGGCCCTCCTGGCTGCCAGGGCACTGCTGACTCATGGATAACTGGCCATCAACCAGGACCCCCAGGGCCCTTTCCTGGCACTGCTTTCCAGCCTCTCATTCCCCAGTCTGTCCATACACCCTGGGTTGGCCCATCCCAGGTGCAGAATCCCTTGTTGAGCTTCCCATGGTTGGTGATTGCCCAGTTCTGGGATCTGTCCAGGTCTCTCTGCAGGGCCTCCCTGCCCTCGAGGGAGTCAACAGCTCCTCCCAGTTTTGTGTCATCTGCAAACTTGCTCAGTGTCCCTTCCAGTCCTGCATCCAAGTCACTGATGAAGATGTTGAAGAGCACAGGGCCCAACATGGAGCCCTGCAGAACCCCACTACTGAAGGGTCGCCAGTCTGGTGTTAAGCATCTTAGTCAGTCTCATTATCATAACAACTCCTTGTCTTGAAATTGCATTGGCTTGTGTAATGTTTGCAGTTAGGCAAAGAGGATTACAGTGGAATTAGAGTTCATCATTAGCTAGAATGCTGTCTTGTTTCATTTTTTTATATTTTACTAAATAAGAATATTCTATTCAGCTATTCAAAGGTTTGTAGACATATTTCTTCTGTATTGTCTTTAATTACTGTGGGTTTAAGTTCCAGTTTACTTTCTGACTGACTAGATGTAGTTGCTATTCTTTTGCCATAAGTTGCATTTTTTTTCCAGTCAGAAAACTGAGGTTACATTCACATACTTCCGATTATCCTGGATATGAATTTTAACCAATTTTGTTTACCAATAGCTAAATATTACATAATTATATAAATATGTTATTCATATTTTACAAATGTATTATAGTATGAATGTATTACTAATGTGTTTTGTAATGGATATAAAGTATATAATAAATAAGTAAATTATATCATTATTTAAATAAGTTAAATGATAGAGAAAGAGTTATTTTTCTGTCAGGTCAGGGCAAAGATCAGCTAAGTATTAAGGCAACCAGATCAAGGGCAAATGGTGTGCATGTGGTCTTCCTCTGTTTGTATTTACTTTATTTGTGTATGAAATTTGTATAGTCCACATAGAATCACACAATGTTAAAGGGTTGGAATGGACTTTAAAGATCATCTAGCCCCAAACCCCCTGCCATGGTAGGGACCCCTGCCACTGGGTTGTTCAAGGCCTTATCCAACCTGGCTTTGAACACTGCCAGGGTTGGGCCTGTTCCCTGTCTCACCACTCTCACAGCAAAATATTTCTTCCTAATATCTAACCTAAATTTCCTCTCTTTAAATTTGTACCCAACATGTAAAGTAGCAGAGCTTCCCACTCTGGTGAGATTGCTCACCAGGAGTGAAATCTCAGTCATAAGCTCCCACTTTATTTTGACGCTCACATTCTCTGTACCGACCCCTATAACTTGCAGGTAATGGATGTTTCTCTTGGTAACTGCTGATTCCTGGGACAGGTTGTTACCTAAATGTGCCTGGCTTTGCAGCGTGGCCTTGATTCAGCAAAGCACTTACACACAATCTTCAGGCCAGGCCTGCTGAACAGATCATTTAAGCACAGGTTTAATTATATTGTTTGCAGTGCTGGCAGACCCATGAGAGTTCTTCTCAGTGGGATTCATCGCTCAGGCTCGCTGTGATAAAATGAGATGGGTATTATGTGTTGGAAGTGAAGAAGGTTTACATACAACTACCTAACATTTCACCTAAAGTTTGCATGTTGGAGGGAATAATACATTTGAAGTGTCTAATTCCTTTTTTCATTACAACAAACTGCATGAATCTGTTAAAAAAAATTAAACCAACAAAGAAGTGAGAAGTCTGCCATATGTTATCCAGTAACTTGGCACGATGCCTGCTTAACTAAGTCTGTATCCATTGTCTAGGCAGAATATTCCTTTTGAGTTTTTGTGAAGTCTGCTTATATTGAAGTCAAATACCAATGATAATAAGATTTAATTAGTACTCCAAAAGTGTAGTCTTTAAGTCTCGAGTGCCTTTTTCAGTCTTTCTTCATTGGAAATAAGCTTTGGAACCTTTAGATACTTGGTGATAAATTTGATGCCAAAGTGTGGGTTTCATAGCTAAATGTGTTTGGATAACCAGTCTTCTTTAAATGATGCCTTGTTTAAGGAAAAAGTAGCAGGGTATAAAGTTTCTGGATGAGGAATCAAGATTTGGCCAGAAAGGGGCTATATAAAAAACCTCTCCCAAATTGTTCCATTTAAAATATGGCTGAACATGTTTTTGTTAACAAAAGAGACATACTGTTTTACCCAATAAGTAGCCAGCCAGAATTAATTGGCAGAAGACCCTTTGCAGAATGACACACATCTCTTAATGCCCAAGTCACAAGTGGAGGATGTATTCCATGTGACAAGTACCTTAAGCAAAAACACAGGAAGAGCTGCTCACATTGTCTGCTTTGATACCTTGGAAAATCAAAGCACATGAATTTATTTTAGCACATTCAGACTCTAACAATCCGCTTAGCAGTGAAAAAGAGAGCTGCTTGGGAGTGGAAATACTGTGTTAATGAAAAACAATATTGTAAGGGCTCTTACACTCAGGAACAATTTTCTTTGTATTCCTTCTTTTGTTGTGTATTTTCTATCTGTTCTATTCTGCTGTTAATATTTTAGGAGGTGATGGGAAGA
This sequence comes from Chiroxiphia lanceolata, assembly GCF_009829145.1. Classification (NCBI taxonomy): domain Eukaryota; kingdom Metazoa; phylum Chordata; class Aves; order Passeriformes; family Pipridae; genus Chiroxiphia; species Chiroxiphia lanceolata. The sequence goes on from NC_045644.1 coordinate 32,713,647, forward strand.
TTTGTTTGTCATATATTTTGCTTGCAGTGGACTTATGTATTATTGGCCATCAGTTTTGGTGCTCAGTTGCTGGTGATGCAGAAAATTAATAGAGTCTTCAGCCCAGGCAGGATCATAACAGAGTGCTGGGGGATGTGCCATCCCCACCCATGTGACTCAATAGCTCACACTACCAATAAGCTGTTTGCCCTTTGGAGTGCTGTATTAATAACCTTCATATTTTGTATGTTGGTATTTTAAAGTTGGCCCTGACATGCCTAAATAAAGACAAGTTGTTAAAAATGCAGCAAGACGAAAGGGCAAGGAAGACATATTTCCTTTTGGGGAGCATATCTCTTTACTGGTGGTGTGCTTGTTACCTGTTCAAAAGCAGACTTCAAGGTGACAGATCAGTTTTATCACGTCTGAATGAGGGACAACATTTTTAGAGAGCTGCTGCAGAAGAAGAACTACAGTAACTACTGTCAAGGGGATATTTTCCCACTGAACTCAGAATAGCTGTGCTGATTTAACTGGCTGCTGAGCTGGCCACACACCATTTGTCCTTGTTCTTCTGTTGTAGTGTTTTGAGAAGAAGAAATAGTGAAATGGGATCTTGGGGGATGGGGGTGGAGGTGCTGAAAACTTGTATGCTGTTGAAAAAGTTGCAGAGTTCAGGACAGAAGACAGGAAGTTAATGCTGAGGAACAGCACAGATATCACAGTGATATGAGAATAGGATAGAGGGAAACTAAAAGGAGGATCAGAAGGGAACAGGACAGGTGGGTACAAATAATGCTGGGAAGTTGTGGGGAATTGATTTTTTTTTTGGCTAATCTTTCATACCAGCCAGCCAAGCACCTCTGTGGAGCCATTGAGGACCCACTCCCAATTAAATTCCTAAACATCATATGAGCTCTGGCTTCTCTGAAGGACACAGAGTCTGCACCGTGTAGGTACGGTGTGTCAGATGATGAACACTTATAAAAGGTGTTAGTCCAAGCAAATACATTCCCACACCTGACAATAAGGGGCAAAATACAGAAAGCTGGGAAAGCAGTCGCCTCCCAAACATGTAGGGCTTCAGCTGCTGGTGCTTAAAGAGAAAACCTGCCAAGACAGTTTGGATATTTATGTGACTAGATAATATCTACACAGAATATTCCATCTGCAGGATCGTTTCCTTTCCTTTAGAAGAGGGCTTAGCTATGGCTGTGAAACAGTCACTGCTGAGCAGAGGAATATGGTACAAACCATGCAACATTTTTGCACCCAATATTTGCACAAGAAGCAGTGGAAATGGTTAACTCCCTGTTTCTTCTGGTTGCTGCTTGGTCAAGCTCTGAGAGACCCCAGTGAGGGTTTGGGCTTTGCAGCTTGCTGGGGGTGAGGTCCTCAGTACCTCAAAAAAAAGTAAGTAATATAAAATAATAACTGCAACTTTCTCTTAGGAAGGTTTGCAGTGTGTGCATCAGTTTCTGTAAGGTAACATCTGGGTGGATAATGCAAAATTTATATTTAGCTCAGCTGCACTTAGGAGCAAGTTTAGGACAGAGAAAAGAGAGCACTGGATTGGGTTTGTAGAGGGAATGGAAAGCATAGAAGAGCCTTGTAAAGCCTTCGCTCCAGAGAATTTCTGCTTTCCTGGACAAATCGTTCCTTTGAATGATTTTAGCTTCCTCATCAGAGAAGCTAAAAAAACCCACCAAAAACCTTAGTTTTCTTCCTTTCTCCCATCCTCTCAGCTCAGAACAGAGTACCATGCTGGCTTGTTGGGCATGGTACTCTGTTCTGCATTTTGGAAGATTGGGAGATATTTCCTATCCTGTTTCCATCTAATGAGGGAGCTCTGGGAACTAAGCAGCCCAAGCACATACCAGCAGGCTTGCTGGAGCACTTAGCACCAGCTCCTTTAACATCCTGCCTCCCTGAGAGAGCAGTGCCAGAAAGCCAGGCTGCCCCACAGCTCATGAGCTGCCGGACTGTTTTCGGCTGCTGTTGAGTCATTTGCTCTCTTCTGTGAAAACAGAGAACCACAGCAGAAAAGTCAATGGCTCTAAAATGGCCAGGCTGATAAAAGACTTGAGTCCAGAGGAAACATCATCCTGCACGACAAGGCATCTCTGAAGTGTCCATCCTGCTGAAACGTGGTTGTTAGTCCCTCAGCTTTCAGTTCCTTGCACAATAGCAGCACATTTCTCCTGTTGAACACAGACAAGAGGGGCTTTAAAACATTTTCATGGTTTGTTTGCCATTTCTGCTTTGGGTGTATTTTGTTTTTCTTTATGCCAAAAAGAGTTTCCACAAAATTGTAGTTTATTTGAAAGGTGATATTTTTCAGTGAAGCAACGCAACACAAAATCTATGACTTTATAATCAGTGGTGCTAGTGTATTTTCTTCCCTTTAAGAATTAGTTCTGCAAAAAAGCAACCCCAATAACCACCTTAGGAGAAAGAGTAAGTCAGTTCTAATGATCTCCCAGGGAAACCAAAAATGAAGTGCATAGCATCATTTGCTTGATCTTCAATTATTATTTAATTATCCTACTGATAGGCTCTTAAAATTGTCTCTATTGGACAATTTCAGATGACTGCTTTCATTATTATTCACTTTTTCTCAAATACTTCAATTGTGGACTCGCAGAAAAAAAAAAAAGAACACAAACCACCTTTCGAAAAGAGCTGCAGGCCTGTTAAAACATCATCATCCTAGGCTGCTTGGTTGTGTTCTTCAGTAGAGATGCAGCTTTAGGGCTTCCTAAGTGGTACCAAAGTTAATCTGGGGGGAAAAGTACATTGGTGTGAGTGCACCTTCCCTTCAAAGCCCAGCCAGTTTCCCTTACACACCAGGAATGGCTCACTAAGTCGAGGCAATAATGAAGTATTGAGCTATGCTCAGCACAGTCTGCAATGTCAGAAGCTGCTGTTTGCAAATTAGAATTGCTAAATACTAAAGGAAGGAAGAACAGCAGTAATAAGAGCAGAGTGACACAACTAAGCTGTTTATTAAAAAGAAAATAAAAAATTCATCAGCTTTGGGATTCATGGAAATGACGTGTGTCCTCTTGTACTAATGTGCTTCAACAACAACAGTCTGTCTCATTTTTTAGTGCTCTAGCGAAATTTTTTATATCAAATTACCTTCAATGATCCATCATTACCTCATAATGTGGTAATGGTGAGAGACTAAGGCAGGCTAATGAAATAATCCGAGCTGCTGAGGTGGGAAAGCCTCTCAAAGCTGTAGCTGAGAGCAGAATTTTCAAGGCTGATACACCACGGACAAACACAGAGGCAAGACAGGAACAAGAGAGTGAAAAGCTACACTCTGGAACCTAGGGCTAGGAAGGAATGAGTAGGTTGCAGGATGAATTGACTAGCTGCTTTTGAATAAAACTTACTGAGCAGTACATCCCCCTTCAGAATTACCAGTGGTGGTAGGGAAGTGGTGGTTCCCTGCTTCACTGAGTGGGTATCAAGCTCATACACTGGGCTTTTTACAGCTCCAGGACTTCTTATCCCTCTGCCTCCTCAGCCAGGAATAAACTTTATGTTTTCATTTGGTATCGAACTTTACCCAAGACAAAAAGCCTGGATATAATTAACTTATCATTCTTTTGTCTCTTCTCCAAAACCAGCAGTGTTTTTTTGATTTTTGTGTTCATTTAGAGGGGTTTTTTTTTGCCTAATAAATTCCTATGTTGAGATCAAACTGGCGACTGAGTATGGCCAGGAGAAAAGTGGCATTGCAGGAAGGAGCATTAAATTAAGCAATAAAGTGTGCTTTAGTGATACTAATGCTAGAAAAACTCTCGCTTAAAGCAGACTACTAGAGTACATGTGGTGTGCTGGAAGGCTCCTATTAGCAAACCTGACAGGCTTCTGAACTGGGTTTTGGAGACCAAAGATGACACACATTGGAAAAAAAAATCCCACAAGACTAAAGACCTTTTATCAGTGGTGCACGTGCTTTTTTATTAATAATACAATAACAAGGCATTAGTTACAAACGTTTGGTATCAAGGTGACCTGTATCCTGACAGACATGAGGGTTTAAAGACAGTAACACCCCCACAACCAAGGTGACAAGGTTATGTCAGCTCACCTGCTGGCTCTGTCACCCTAAGAGGACTAGCAAAGCCGAATACACGTTACTAAGATCTTCATGCAAACATACTGGATGGAACTTGAGTTGGGAAGAGGTGATTTTCTTTCAAACTTCTCCTTTGGTTTCATTTAACAGACAGCAAAGTTTGGGAAGGTGGAATCATCATCTAGAAAATTTTTAATTCGTGAGCACTATAGGTTTCATGGAGTTTCTTAATTAACAGCCCAGAAATTATACTGCCCCACCATCCTGAGCTTAGAAACAGAGCAGCCCCCAAGAGGAAAGGCACCATTTATGGTTATTTTTGCTGCCCACATTGTGCCAGGTCAGGGCACTGCTGTGCAAAGCATGGTAATAAATGACATGGACCAGCAGCCCATAGTCTGGAGCTGCCTCACAAAGGCAGTGAGTGACACATCATGAAGTTCTGGCCTTTGAGGGAGTCCTTTCACCTTAGCAAATGCAAAAAAAAACCATACCAAGGGATTTACTGAATTGCCAGGCAAAGACATCCTGAGTAACAAGGGTAGCCCGGCAGAACTTCATGACATGGTAGGGAAGGCAAGTTAGATTCTTCAAAAAAAAATTTTCCAAGTGGATTTCAGATTCAAATGGATTTAGAAACATTATATTTCTCTTAAGTATGTTGCAGAGGTCTGGACTAACAGCTTTTACCTTCATTATGTAGTTTGAGACAAGAGTGCAGCCATTCAGCAGGTCACTTACCAGCACAGTCCTGCATTTAGGACTCTACTGTCATAAGAAAAGTAGCTTAAATCCCTACAGTTTCCTTGCAAAAATCTCACCATTTGTAAGATTCAAGATGTGTATTTCACATACTGATCTCATTTCATGTTTGTTCTTTTGTGCAGCAATTAGAAAAGTTCTGTTGTTAATGTCTGATTTATCTGAACTACCGAATACAACAGCCAGCAGATTTCTTAGGGCTCACAGAGAGCAGAACACAGATCCATGTTAATGCTTCCTAAGGCCTTTTAAAGAACTGTCATTATTGCTGTGTTGCAGTCAGTGCTTTTTTTATTACATTAGTACATCCATGCTGTTACAATACTTTGTGTGTTTCATCAAACATTTTCAGACTTACATTTCCAAAGCTGGGCCTTAGCCAAGGGGATGTCTTTAGATGTTTCAGTGTAGACCCAAGTTTAGGGCCCAGACTCTCAGTTCACATCAAATCATGACTTGATCATGGTGTAATGATGCTGAGCAAGGATCTGGCCCTGTGGCACCGTGTTTAAAAAGCTGTATGTCATAAAATACATGCAGTTTAGTAGTGGCCACACTCATCCCTGGCACAGGAACACCTAAAGCCTCATGAACGCAGTATGATTCTGGGCATGTTGGCACATTGCTTCCTCCTTTCCAGCTACAGCACAGTCTCTAAGTGCATCACTAAAAGTGCTCTGTTGAAAACAGGCCAGTGCAAAAACATGAGAGTTTGTCACTGCAAGAAAATGGCTTTTGTTTGTCTTTTTTTTTTTTTCAGCTGTGTGCTTCTAATTAATCCAATAGCATTTTCAAATAATTTAAGCAAGTGTTATCTTACAGAATTAGAGAAAAGCAAAACATTAACATATATAATTATTAAATAAGTGGGGGAAAAGATGAAAAATCATCAGCAATTCAAGATAGGAACACACAAAGTGGCAAAATATTAAACTATTTCTCTGCCTCTAAATTCACTCATGACTTGAACAGGATGGATTCTCTTCTTTGCAGAACCTTTTCTGACAGCGGCATAGATTTCTTCTGGCTTCTCTCTTTTAATGAGGGGCTTCTTCTCTGGAGCCTTCATTCTCCACATGACAACTGGATGTCGTGGGCCAGTGGGACTCTGAATCTTGATAATCTTTGTGGATGCAATATAGGACATCTTCACTGTCTGCACCACAGCATTCATTAGATTTTTGGCAGCCTGAATTAGTGAAGTGACACTGTCCAACTATAACAAGGAAAGGACACATTAGCCTGGGAAATCAGTGTGCTTTTAATCACAGCATCAGCAGGAATAAACAACAGTTAAAAAATAAGGCTACCATACTAAATCCTAATTTCCTTACTTTCCCTTGGTGTGTTTGATCACTATATCCATGTTCCTCCGCTCAGATTTAAAGTGATATACAGAAACTTGTGCTGGTGGAATATATGAAGGCTTATGTAGACAATGTTAATAGTTTTCTTGTTTTTTAATGTGAATTCATGATGCTTGTCCGCAGAGTTTCACTGCAATTACTACTGGTGGTTAATGAATCCAACTCAAAGAAGAGCTGTGAAAATCTGACCCATTACTTCCTTTGGTTCAGCACTAGGCAAGGTCTCCAGCTGCTCCTGTCACATTCCAGGTTCCCACACATGCTCATGAGCAATACTGGGATACTACAAAGTGCCTGGATTTGTCAGGAGCCAAGTCAGGAGCCAAGTCAGCAGCCAAGAGCTGTAAGGGTAATTAAGAGCAGGATAGCACACAGAAATCACAGTGACTGTGTGGTCTCTCCAGCTGCTTACAGAGTGCCAACCTATGAGGCAGAATGTAGAACAAACTAATCCCCATCACTGCTACCACCTTCAGCAGCACACAGCACAGGCATGCAAGAGGTACAAAAAAGGTATTTTCCATCAGTACTCATGGAAACACAAAACAGTAACACCAAGGAAGCTCTCTATGGTTTGGATGTTAAAAATAGCAGGACTAATCTATATAAATGGAGAGCCTACAATTCACCTTCTAAACATCCCATTTGTTGAAGCATTTGCCTTCTGTAAAAGCACTGAGGCCAGTTCTCTAAAGGGCCATGAGTTTGTGCTTTGCCATCCAGCCCAAGCCCACAGCCTTTGGCAACACAGCTTTGCAAACTGAGTCATTAGGAAAGGTTAAAGGGCTTTTCCCTTTTGCCAGGTCAAATGAATTGTTCACGTTCTCAACTGGAGTGTATTATTGTCTGTCTTCAATGTCTTTGGGTAACACTTAGGAACACATGTTGGTTGTGTAACACAAATGCAAATAAGGCAGAAATAAAAAATACAGTCAAGTGTCTGGATTCAGTTGCAATTTGGAATCACAGGAAAACCCTCCAGTTAACACAACACCTACTGCTTCTCTCTGGATGTGCCAAAAAAAATACCCCTTGCTACTCCCACCCCACCTCACAGTTAAAACAGTTAGAGGTCTGGTTGAATGTACACCTATGTGTGATGGCAAACTGAAATTACCTCTATGCTCCAAGAAAAGGTGTTAAATTTACCAGATGGTTGCTAAAGTTCACTCCTTGTTACAGCAGGGGAGCTTTCTACAAAGGACAGTATTTATAAGAGCCCTGTGATCTGTGCAGGGCAGTGTGTGGCCATCACATTGTGGGGGTTGTGGGTTATAAACTGAATTAGGGAAGCCACTCAGCTCAGCTTGGCAGGACAGCACAGCTCCTGTGACACCATTTGACACAAAGTTCAAAGCGGATGCTGACCCCCAAGCCTAATTTCAAATACTGCCTTTAAACCTAACATTTTACAAACTTCCAGGCTGTCAGTAAGGTTTCTGCTCACAGGCCCTGTCCTTACACTCCTGACATGTCCGCAGTTCCCAGCACATCCCTTTTTCTAGGGATGCTGACTGGGGTGTAGCAGTAGCTCTGTGGCAGATGAACTCAAGTCCTGGCCAAATTTCACACTGCTGAATACTGTCACAATAAATTTACTTGATAAGAAGGAGAGAGATAAAAGTTCACATGAACTTCTTTCTTTCCTGCTAACTAGAGGATTAATTATAACAGACACACCTATGCATACACACATAAATATTTTTTATTAATTGAATTAACAGCTGACAACACTATAGTCTTCACAGCTTCTTAAAAGCTTTGAATAATCTTTTTGCCTCCCTAAATGGTCAATATGTACACACTCACCTTTCTAGCACTGGCAGTATAGTAACACCAAGGTGAAGCTGCTGGGTGAAAGGAAAAGATAGCTTTGGTTCTATTGTAGACTTAAAAGGCAGTTTTTCACCTTGAAGTTTGTCAGCGGCTGTAAGTGTTCCACCTTTTTAAAGCTGCATTAGAGGCACATGAGGAGAATGAGAGGCTGGGCAGCAAGATGGGCTGGGGTGTCAGTGGCAGGTCCAGTGAAAGCTGCTCCAGGAGTAGGGGAAAAAAAAAATCCGTTTGCATGGAAGGGAAAAGGCTTCTAGAAGAAATTGGCAGCATCCAGGCAGGATAAAGGTCATCACAAAACTTCAGCTGTTTTTTTATTGTGACTTCAGTGTAACTGTGAAACATAGATAATGAAATGGGATCCTTTCAGGTGAGCATTACAATTTACTTGGCCTTTCCTCTCCTGTGGAAACTGAACAGTTACCACCTTGTTCTGGCATCTGGGGCTCCTTTAACCAAATGCTTTTGGTTGTGAAACAGTCCACAGCTCCCTCACCCCACCACTGTGATCAAGAAATTTTTATGTCTTAAACTATAATCATATATATCTACTATAAACAACAAATAAACTTCATGGGACCCTAATTTTGATGAGGTTATAACTGGAAACCAATATGTGGAATGTCAGCCTCACAGTCTGACACGGGCTCTGGGAGTGGACACCTGCCAAGTCCAGCATTTTAAACGCTAAAGCTTCAAAGACTGACTTCCAAACCCAGTTGTACCGAACTGAGGTGGCTGAGTTCCACTTGTCGTGCCAGAGGAACCAAACCTCTGCCACACTCTTTAAGCTCTACAAAAGATGCCTTGAGATACAAACAGGCTTGCAGATACCTAAACCAAAGATATAAGAAATAGCTGCTGAAGGGCAGATGACCTACAGACCACTAAGGGTGTTTAAATAAGGGGAGTGCAGTTTAAATTAGGGTGCTGCAGCTACCACAGGGATGGAGTGGGTGGATGTGTAGGTGGTGTATGTCAGGACAGGCAGCAATCCACATTAATTTTACTTTCCTCTTGGCGTAGGCAGTGAGACACAGGGAGACTCAGTTAATGAGCCTTCAGGCTCTGTCCACATTATTTGCAGCATCCTACTGCCCATATTTTCCCCTCAGCTTCCTGGATGCATCTCACACTTGTCTTCTAAACAGGAAGGCGGTGGCGGTGGTGGTGGGGATATTAACGGCATCCAATATTTCGGAGAAGCTTTTAAAAGATGTTCTTGGACATGTACTATGGATGATAAGAATCAAGCCATACATTGAATCTTTTTTTTTGTCTCTAGAGAGCAGCTGTTTTTATACCTCAATGCCAGTAGCATTATAGAATTTGGTGGAAACCTGTTGTTCTTCTGTAAAAACTGATGTACTCAAGGGCTGTCTTCGCTTGGATGCTTTTATCTCAGATATTCAGCAGGCTCTTCAAGGTCTCATATTCAGGAAAATTGATGAAATGAAACTTGGCATAAACGAAAGACTGATAAAATATTCATTGAGCGTTTAAGTTCATTTCATTTACAGAAATGTAGCTGCAAACTCTTCAATGCACAGCAAGTGGTACATAAAGATTCAGTAGCAAAACAAACAAAACAAACCCAAACGAAAACCTGTTTTATTTTTGCTTTACTCTTTCAGCATTTTCCATGGAGATGCAACATTCCAGCCTCCACATTTCACAGGTCTGACTCTGTCAGTTAAGATAGTAATTCATTAAAGGCTTTAGGAGAAACAACCTTTGCCATATCTTTACTCACCTGTCCTGTTATTTTCCATTGCAAAACAAACACAGAATGATTCTGTAACAGTGGTTATAGAATCACACTGGAGTGAAACACAGAAGATATAGACCTGATCATATTTTTTTACCCAATCCCCACCACCACCACCAAAAATCCTACTGGCAACCCTCCTGCTGAAATGGACTCTCATCTTCAGCACTTTTATTCTTCCTCTGCAATGAGTCCTGAATGCAAGTAAGCAAAGTCTCCAATGAGTAACAAAGCTGAAGAAAAGGGAGTTTAGGGGGGGGAAAAAGTAATTTTGAAACTTTATTTTCAATTTGTTTACATGCATTGTATTTTTCTCATTTTTGGTAAAATAATTTCATGTCTTGGCAGTAGTAGCAATCCATTACTGTAATAAAATATTGAACAGTATAATAACTGGTATGGTCAGTTATTTTTAATATTCAGAGTGATTAGGAGAATTGTGACTTAGAATTTGAAGAAACTCTTTTGCTGTTGAAATATTTTCTGTTCAGTGCACTAAGAAATGCCTGCCTTGTCACATGTCACCAGGAGTCGTTTCTGTAGCAGCTAAATACAAAATTTCCCTACTCCCAAAGCACCTAAATAAGCCAGTGTCCCACTCCCATTCTTCGCATAGATTTGCAGGTGCTGCCTCTTTGCCATAAAGAAGTGACAGCCTTTATTCCTTCCTTCTGGAATAAAGCTGTGAGGGACTGCACAAAACAGTCCTCACAAAGCATTGGATACGTACGGTGCCAGTGTTTGGAGCCCCAGCTGGGACACCCCGACTGCTCTGCTCTGAGCATTCTTGTTTTCTTTACAGGGAACTAAGGTTTTGCTATTTGAGAACAGATTATCAGTTGGCTGTTTACCATCTCCCAAGTAGTTTTTGCAGTTCAACTAGACTTTTGGTTTTCGTACAGGTGGGAGCTGAGACCTGAATGTGAAATACACAGTTCTTTTGTCAGCATTTGAAGATTGAACTTAAAATTCTTTTGGAAACAAGGTCAGTTATTAAAAATTAATCTTAATTGAACCACAAGGTTCATTAAATACATTCCTAGAAGCAAATTTCCTTTGTTACACTATACTGAGAGACTAAGACTGAATTTTTATTTCTTTGACAGCTCAAAAATAACACAAATTCTACATTTCTGTAAAGAGCAGTGAGTGTCTGAGTAGTGCTCCATTTAAGGTAAGGAGTACTTACTACATTGTGCTTCTGATTTTAGTCCTGCTTTTTTTACTATGCTTTTACTATTTGATTTTGTGAATTTCTTTCTTTTGCTTTCTTGTGCTTTCACTAAGGTTGCTATATAAAATAAAGTGATTTAATCCCTTAAGATTAAAAGTAGCAGAAAATCCAAACAGGTTAATTATTAAGAGTGAAATCTTGACTGTTGAAGACATCAGAGTTTTTCCTTGTCCTTGGCCAGGATTTGAACACAAGTTACTTGACCTGTTTTCTGAGCCACACTAGTGATAGTTTCATTTTAACGGAGATATTGATGTAGCAGTGACACTAAGAGATGGGTGTTCAAGGAAGCACAGAAAAAAGTTAGAGTTGGAAGCACATAATTTCTTCATACAACTTCATTCAACATACCACTTCATAGATTCAATCCCAGTTCAGGTTGTATAGAAAATAAGCCAAAGGGAGACTTGCCATTGCGATTTTTTTTTTTTTTTAAATCTGGAAACTGTTCACCTCTGCTTTGCCAAGTTCTCCCTTGGGATATTGGAGAGATTTCATCCCCATTCATGGAACTGGCCTCAGGAAATCTGCTTCACCCTTTGGGTTGTTTATTTTCAATGAACTGAGTTTTCCTAAAAATGCGGCAATCCTGTTGGTTATCTATGTCTGTCTGTCCATCCAATGATTGCATTTTATACCTCAAGAGTTTCTGGGGTTGGATCTGTGTTTCACTCATTTTTCAGGTGGGGAAATTGAATCTAATGAACTAAATAACCAACCATGACCAGAATCTGCTTCAGGCTAAGTAGGATTCAAAGAACTGAAACTGAGTCCTATAATTAGACCAGGCCTGTGGCCAAGTTAAATGATAAACAACTTACATTAAGGACTGTAAAACTGTTGCTCTGCAACACCATAATGGAGCAGATGCTTAGCCAGGCAGTTATCTCAGTCCCTCCCAAGTACTCACTTCCAGGGAGGTTTTAAAAAAAGGAATCTATTTTTTTTTAAAAAACAGGTCTTGAGAAAAATCCTTTATAAGGGATAATACAAATCCTTTCCTTGCTGTTTATCAAGAAATTGAGTGCTTGTCGTAATAATCATTTACATGCACTGAGGCTCAGAACTATAAAGCACATCCTGATTTTTGCTAATTACCAAGGTAATTATTATTAGGAAAAGTTAACTGGCTTGTAGTGTACCTCACCAGCAATACTTGCTACTCCTTTGAATTAGTTCTTCTCAGTAGATGCAGTTTAGAAAGCAATAGTAACTGAGATGCCTGGAATTGACAGGAAAATCTATCCCTTGCTTTGCTTCCAAAGGCCAGGAGTTCTACATACACACACCTGCCAGCACATACTAGGCAAAAGCAGAGAAAGCTGTAGTGTTATTACATTAAAAAAAAACCAAACAGTGAAACATTTCTGTCACCTCTCAGTAGAAGAAAATTTTAATATATCAGCTCTTGGGGGCTAACATCAGCTTTTAGAAAATGGGTGTTTTAGTATTTTCAGGGTCAAACATCAAAATAAGAAGTCACTTTAAGCATGGTGTAAGGCCCTATAAGTAACCTTCTACCATCCTTTCAAACAAACTGAACTACACGTTCCCAATGACGTGGAGGAATACCAGCCAGGAGAAACAAACTGGTTGAACAGGGAGCAGTGGACACTCCCCTGGTGCACAGAGGCATCAGCTTTGCCAGAACAGCTGCTGTGGACCTAAAGAAAGGCAGAAGGGACGTTTTTCCACTGAAGGTCACACAGCAGTGAAAGCAGGACAGCAGCACTGAAGGCGGTGGAACAAACCATCTACCTGTAGTAAATGCAGTGGGCTGTAACAGCAGCCCACATTTCAGCAGGACTGCCAGCATGCTGCTTAGTCCTTTGTTCCCTCTCTTCGGTCCTACTGGGGCTGCAGCTGAGAAGCGGTTCTGTCTACCTCGACTTCTCTTTCAGAGGGAAAAAGAACACCTAGAAACCCTAAAAGGAACAGAAATGCACTGCTCCCATCTCTCTTGCCAAAGGAGCAGCTCTTCAGGAGTTGAGCACAGTGCCAGTTCTTCTCCAGCAGCAGCTGAAACCCTCCAAGTGGAGCGAAGGCGTGGAGCCACTTGCCAGCTGCCACAGTGCTCACATGTTGGCTAAGACATCACTTTCCTGGGGTATGGATATCCAAGGATTGGGACTGCGTCAGCCAAAGGCCTGGTGGCAGACACCCTGCCTTGTATTTTGCTACCTGCTGCCTTATATATAGCTCTGTGTTTTCACCTGCGGCACAGCCTTCAAAGCTGAAGGCCGCTCATAGCAATGCAGGGAACTTTTGATTTAACAGCCATGGGAACTCAGTGGTAACTCAGGAAATAGAGCAGATATTTAAATCCAGCCTCGAGGCATAAAGTTGGAAGTATTAAAGCACTTACATTTGGCACAAAAGCTGACTTAACATCACTTTTTAAGGTAAAGTCTGGCTCTTGAGATACCAAGAGGAAGAGCTGAAGATAAATGAGACATTTGGAGAAAAACCAGAGTGACAAAGCCTTCAGTGCACAGGTAAGGCTGGCTAACCTGAGAGGGCTTTTCTGTGTCAGTTAGCAAATGTAACTCTGTAACTCTGGATACTGTAGCTCTTGAGAACTCTCTCTTCCACACATTTCCTTTTTAAGATCAAAAAGCTCTATCTCCCTTGCCAAATACAATATAAAATGAAATACAGGAAGATAATGAGTATAAACAGCAAAAACCAGAATTGCCTGGCACAAGTCAGGGAGAATGATATTAATATGTAAAGATCTGTTAATTTTCTGCTCTGTGATATAATTTGCTTTACTTAAAGCCACTGTAGGGGAAAAAAAGCCCCCAAACTGGTAAGGTAAGGTGCAAGCCTATCACCGTGCAGTACTTGAGAATGAATTATCAGCTTATCTATATAAATGAATGCAATTATTGTCAATCTGCATACTGCAAATGTTACCCCATTATTTTGTGCCTGAAGAGGCACAAATTTATTCCAATTAATAGAAGGAAGTGTCCGTTTCCTGTTTAATCACTCCTAATGAAGATGCAGTGAATCCTTACCATTTTTTCTTGTGCAGCTCACAAACAGGAAATGCAAGTAGCATTATTGAAAAATGTAAGTATTTTATGGGAGCATGAAGGACTAAACACTTATCAAGGAATTATTAATGAGTGATAATAGCAAAACTGCAGTGAGTGAAGAATTAGAAGCTAATGATCTACATCTCCTCTTCTCTTTTTCTGTACATGACCTTTATAACCTCCATAACTGGGGCTCTGACTAGAATGAAGGTACTGGAGCTTGGGGAAGGACAGTGAGAAAGGTGGACTACAAGATTATAAGGCCTGAAGTAAAAAAGCCACTAAATGAGGAGAGAATTCCTAGTTCTCTCCTAAGAGAGAACTTTTAGTTAGGAGAACTCTCAGCTCGATACTCTCCAAAGCATGCCAACTGGCCCAGGCAAACTGGCCTATTTAACCTACGCTATGATATGGGGGGGTTATTAATTTTGGGCAAGAAACCCTCCAGGGGAAGTTGTTAGAGAAGTGTTACAGGGAAGACAAGGTTACAAGGGACACAGCTGAAAAGCAGCTGAAGAAGGTAATGTGGTACCAAGAATTAATGACTATGAACTGTGTTTATGGATTTAAACATCCTTTTTCTTATGCATAATGTTTGCTCTTTTTTGTCATGTAGTAAGTCTCAAACTGAGCTGTGCTGGCAGTCAGCAGTACCTCCCCAACTACAGTGCTTATATAGGTGAGAATACTGAGACACAGGTGCCCTTATACCATGGCACTGCTGACCACTGTTATATGGTCCTAAACAATGTTCATCTGTAATGCCATTTATATCTACTTTACTTGCTCTGCCATCGCATCATCCAGAAGAAGATACTGGTAAGACAGATGATGTGTCTTAACTCTGTTTCAAGCAGATAGATCTACAAATATGGGATAATATATCCTTTATCATTTCCTCCTGACCTGGAAGTACATCTCTGGGGGATTTCTTTTCATGTTCAGATGCACATATGTGCATATTCCATGTGTGTAAGTAAATGAACCACCATGTTAAAGTGTGTTACAGTACTTAAAACCAAACTAGTTCAGAATAACAGTGATAATACATAATATGTTTTGAGAATTAAAAAAAAAAAAACCAAACAAGTGATTGCTATTCCTTTTAAGCAATTAGTCTTATGCTTCACTGTCTTAGATTCTCTGTGTTAAGTGTGTACAAAAACCACGAAATAAAATGAGATTTGGGGTGACATTGGAACATCTCTTGTGGGTCCCTTCCATCTCAGCATATTCTGTGACTCTGTGATCTTGCAAATACAGGAAAGCCCAACTGAAACGCAACATTTATGTCAATTAACAGAGTAATTTATACCATTTTTCTACTTACAGCAGACATGATAAGCTCTCCACCGAGATTCTGGATTTCTGCTTTAACTTGACTACAGATTTTGAGCTGGTGTGAGTAGAGCTTGATCTGTTCTAGGTAAGCCAATAAATCCTGTTTGCACGACTGGTCTGGACACTGAAAAGAACAATTAATAAAGCGTTTCAGCAATTGCTGATTCAAACATGTCTCAGGAATCATGTCAATACTTCACTGAGGAGTATTCAAATTGTACATTAATTTAGGCTTGTCCTTCACTGCAGCTGTATCAGGCTGCACAGTTCATTCCTCTTGCGAAGGTTTTTAATGTAATAGTTGGAGGATCAGAATAATCTTAAAATTCCTCATATTCCCTTTTAACACTGCTGCACTTGCCTTAGCAATATTTCTAAACACATTCTTTACTGTATGGAATAATTACTTTTCCTTCAATTCCATAGAGGTTATGTTTTTTATTTAAGAAAATACCTACATTAACAGTGATGTGGGGAATATAAACATGCATTTTGTGGGCAAATGTAAACACACATGCAGAGACAAGTTAACATTTATATATTATGCTTTATCTTGTAATATGAACTATGGGGTTTTTTTGTGTTCCATCCAGAGTGAATTCAACTCAATCCACAGATCATCTGTATCAGTGGGAACAGGAAAATAAGGTCTTACAGAAAACTCATTGATTGCAATACTTTTAACACCATAGATTTTTTTTCCTAATATTATTTTTGTAAATAATAATAGGGTCTTTCCAACCTCATTTTTGTGAACTGCCAAAATACAGGGAGTACTTGGAGGGGAAATATTGCTCTGAGGTACCAGACCAGACACCAAAGGCCACGTACATGTTTGTTCTGAAGCTGCTTTTCACTGCTCTGGCAGAATAAAGGCATCTTCAGGGGAATGGTGAGTCCCTATTTTGCTACCACAGCTGTAAAAATTGTGATAAATAAGCAATGAATCCCTACAGTTTTTCAGAGATGTGTTTTTAGCCTATGTGCTCTACTTACATAATAAATACAGTCACTTTTTTCTGATAGGAATCTGTGTTCAGCTTTGTATATTAAAAAAGCAAATATAGATTCCCACCAACCACTGTGTTGACTGTCAATGATCAGTCAACGATCTGTGCTTTTATATTTATGGTTTTATTTAAACTTTTAGTCTTATGGAATTGTGGTCAACGGATTTAAATCCAAAACCTGTTAGAAGTCAGCAAAAGCACCAATTCTACTTAATTCATAAAACGTTTTATCTACTGGCTTTGCTGAAGAAACCTGGTATATGTTTAAATGTGGTGTGACAATTCTATTTTCATGGCTATGCAATATGTTTGCTTAAGTAAACAAGGTCGTGCTTTAGACTTAGGAAAACATAAGAGTAAATAAGGAAGGCCAGACTGAACAATTTAAAATTAATTAATACAACTTGGATATCAGTCCTTACGGTGTGTTCTGCTACATCTGTTACTAAAATGTTTTCTGTGCTTTGACACAGAACAAAACTTGTTTTGTTCTTTGTTTTTAGAACAAAACCAGAAGTCTTTCTTGACATCTTCTCTTGCTGCGTGTGACATTTTCAAAGTGTTAGCATGTATACTAAAATATCTCTTTGTTTCTTCCTTACTCAGCACTGCTTTAAGAACTGTCTAAATCAATATTTAAATACTGGTATTTCATTGACTGCTTAGAAAACACTCATTGTGTATTTTATTTTAATTAGTAAAAATTTATACTTCCAGTCAAATACAACAGCAATACCTCTAAGCATCAGAATTAATTATATCAACATGAAGTGTATTCCTGGAAAGATATTCCTTCTCCTCCCTTTTTTTCTTTCCTTAACTACACTGTGACTTTGTCCTCTCAGCCAGAAAAACTCAATATATAGGGTGGTAGGGTGGTAATATGCCAATATAGTGTGTCATGCACTTAAAACAGTGACAATGTCAATTAGAGAAATTCAGTGACAAGAATAATTATTATATAGTACTCTTTTATATAATAATATTGTCAGGCTTGTCACATTTACTATCTTCCTTACATAGCATTAGAGAAGAAACATGTACCATTTTAGGAATTCTAAAGATGATATGAACCAAAGTCTGGGAAATGGCCACTCAAGAACAAGATCTTGAGGTCAACATAGTTCTGTGAAAACACTGTTTCAAGGCCAGGAGCATTCAAAACAACAAATGCTTGGCCTTATTTAGGAAAAGTCTTCTGAAATGTAATTATGCAACTGTACAACTCTGTGGCATACCCACAGCTTTGCCACCCTGAGTAGATACGGTGCATCTTTCCACTCCAATGCCCACACCAAGGCAAATAAGAAGGACAAGAAAGATTTTAATGGATACAAGTATTCTTTCCTCCATTACAAACCCAAGGGGTTATTGAAAGTAATTAGACTGTGTTCAAAACAAAGGAAATGGTTTTTAACACTGGGTGTTAAGTTGCAGAAATTTCTGGTACAGAATGATTATATTAAAAGCTTAAGTGGTTTAAAGAAGTTACTGGACAAATTAATGGACTATTCTGTGTGTCTGGTTTTATATGTCTGGTTAAGTAAATTCTGGAATGGCTGTGGGAGTATCGTGCCATTATCCCACTGAGTTCTGTAAGTATTCACTATTAACTGTGTCAGCAACAGGGTACTGGCCTGAACGTACCTGTGGTCTGGCCAAGTGGGCTCAGTTTTGTTATTCACCCATAAAACTTCACCAGATGAGACAACAAAGACAGGGATTAACACAACAGAAGAGCAGGCATTTGCAGGGGTAAAGATAACATTCTGCACTACTTTAAGCAGGATAAAATATTACAAAAAACCCTAAAGCCTCATGCCTTATAGCATATCTAAATCAACCATGGACAGATGTTAGGAAGAAATGTACTGTGTAGGACATTCCATAACGAATCTTCTACATATTGCTCAGAAGCATCTGGTACAAGCAACACTTGCTCACTAGTGAAACCAAAATCTGGGCTGCAACAGAAGGACAACTAATAAATTCTGCATTAAATCAACTCACAGGCCATTGATGATTACCAGTTTAATGCCTCACATTCTTAGCTAGAGATGTCCACAAATCATGAGAGGTTTTTTTTCCCAAACATATCGCAGAGATCAGAACAGACCCACATCCAAAAAACCCAGTGGCATTTTACCTAATAGAAAGAATATCCATAGGAACATTGAAGTGATTCGATAAATTCAAATTACGCAGTGATTAAAACCATATTGAAACCAAGATTCACTAGACAAACAATTCTGCTGGAAATTCTGATTGTGGACAATACTGTTCTTGCTTTAATTTCATCCCTTTGCTAAAAAGCCAGTAGCATTTCTCTAGAATCCAAATCTGTCTTCACGGTGACTAATATTGGGTATAATCACCCACAGACCCACTACTCTAAATGTTTGCTGTGCCTGTCGGATGCTACACCGCGTGGGGTTCCCTTCACTGACAGGGATGTAAGATTATTTACACTGTGCTTTCCTTACTGTGTTAATTAGGTCTGGCAAACAGCATATTAAATGACACCTCACAGTCTGAGTGCCTGTCTTACTGGGATCGTAGTGGGTGCAAAACAACTGGAACACCAAGGAGGCTCTTAATAAAACCTTAATCTTCAGCACATTCCATCAAACCAGGATGTACTAACTTAACTGTCTTAATTATCTCATGGCTTCCAGGTCACAAATTTGACAATGAATTTATAACAATCTTATTTTAAACTACATTTATTATCAATGTACTTGTGATTCATTTGCCTAGGTTGATGTTGATGCTGTACTGTGATTATTTTCACAGTTGTTAACTCTGAACCATTTTAAAAGTGCTGTGAGCACAGACTGAAATATAACTGAATTCTGCTAATTGTACCACACTGCATCCCTTTCCTTCAAACACAAGAAGAGGGAATCATAAAAAAATATGAAATTAAAGAAAAATTATATCTGAGAGGTTCTGTTGTGGCTGATGAGTTATAAAAGACTGCAAATACACTTACAGGGTAGAGTTTACTGTGGAGTTTTTTCTTTTCTCCTAACAGAAAAACAATAAGAATGATGTAATTACACAGTTCTCTGAAATTGCATGGAGTATGAATCAAAATTATTCATTTGAAAATGTTTCAATAACAGGAAAAGGCTAAAGAGATACACCAGTGATTCTTCATTACGCAGAAGTTGCTTCTGTTGGATCTGAGCAAGACGGAGGAAGCAGAGCAATGGTTTTGCTTTTCTTCCTTTTGTGTAGCTTTGAACACTGAAAATCCTGTCACACATTACTGTGGTCCTGGTAACTCCAAAGGCAGAGGAAGAGCTGAGTCATGGAAGCTGAACACTAAAGTGATGCACCCTAATTAAATGACAGTATCAGAAGTGGT
Organism: Chiroxiphia lanceolata; assembly: GCF_009829145.1. Lineage (NCBI taxonomy): Eukaryota > Metazoa > Chordata > Aves > Passeriformes > Pipridae > Chiroxiphia > Chiroxiphia lanceolata. The sequence continues at coordinate 32,733,445 of NC_045644.1, forward strand.
AACAAATACTTAGATGGAAGCCTAAGCTTGATAGCAAGTGGTGGAACAGTGTCCAGAAGAGTATATGCAGGAATAATGGAAGGACCTATATCTTGAAAGATCAGCTAATTGAAAATTGAAGCAAATACCACAAATCCATTTTTTTCCATGTAATAGAAATTCCATATAATTTAAATGTTACTAAAAGGCAGCATGTGAAAAATTGCACTAAAAAGTCTGAATGCTGCTGAGGAAGGCACTAGTAAAAACCTTATTGACATTCATGTTCTACTCTGGGCACCAAATTCTTGAAGGGTTCCTCCAGTTTGGCCAAAATTCAGAGGAGGACTAGAGAAAAAAGCCCAGGGGATTGTAAAGTTTATTTTATTTTAAGACCCCAAGATAGAAGAGTATAGGAAATTTGCCAAAATAACAGCTGTCTTTGAAAATACTTTTGAAATTAGAAAAACACCACAGTGAGAAAATAGCTTTCTAAGTTAAAGGATGACTTGGCACAGGCAAAAAGAGGTTATAGAAGTTTAAAAGATTTCTAGCCATCTGAGGAATGAGAGGATCATATGGTTGTAATAGGAGGAATAAAGGGGGAGGATTCCCTTTTTTTACTAAGTTTGACACATATCTAACAATGACTGTAGTTGTGTTCACCACAACTGGAAGGGCTGCTTTGGTTCATGTTTTGATTTGTGTTTGGGTTTTTTAATTGCCTGTGTTCCTTTGCTTCTAGTGCTTGTAACCTGACATCGCATCTAAAATACAAACACCACCCATAAGTAACGAGTGTCCCTCAGATGCACACAAGATGCCACAGGAATAAATACCAGGGCTCAGGTGGCTCATGGGTATCAACTGTGCAAGCTCTGAGCGAGAACAAATGGAAATAATTTGAGTGAATTCAGTAAAATGGTTCCCATAACTTGAATGATGTCACATTTCCCAGCAACTATGAGGGTCCACACAAATTATTAGCACTTATGGTTCATGAATACTTTTTCCTCACACATGAGATTTGTTCATGTTTCTAGTCTGGAGTCACTGTAATAACACAGATGAAATATTTCTTCCCTAAAATTTTCCTTTATCTACAAGAAATATTTCAGCAAGAGTGGATTTTCTGTTCTAAAACCAGCAAGGATTTATGACCCTTACTCATCTTTGCCTTTGATATCACAATGGTTTCTGCAATATAACAGTGACAGCTTTGAATTTTAATTTGTAATTGATAAAATCTTGAAAGGAGTTATTGTCCAACGCCCCTGAAAAGAGAGATGTGCTGGGAGAATATCTGTCAAGATCAGAAATGAGGACTCAAGACATTTTACCTAGTTTTTCCACAAATCTGATCACAACTGCAGAGATGCAAAATAGAAATTCTTCATCTTGTTATCTGGAATTCAGGGAGACACATGACAACAAGTAACAGATTGTTGCTGCTTCCTAGATACTAGAAGAGCAAGCCTTGTGCATGAAAATAAAAAGTGAAGGTAAAAAGATGGAGTAGTTAAGGGTGTGGAAACAGTGACCATACCATGCTACGCCAGGCCTAGAAGGTACAGGAAGAGAAATGTTTTAAGTGTGATATTTGCACACTGCCATTTCCCTACACTGCTGGTAGTGCCTGGCCCTAAAACAACCAACCCCACCTAGTGAGGAGGTGTGTTCAGTTCCCAAGCCACCACTGCAGCTCTCAGCCAGGCTGCTCCAGTTACCCTGCTCCTGGTCAGGGGGTTCTGGTGCGGGGGTTTCAGCCATTGAACATTTTAAAAATCCAGTGGAAATAAAGTTGACCTTACAGCTCTAACACTTTGCATTTGATGATGATATATATAATTATTTTAAATGCTAAAAAAAAAATAAGAAATCACCTCAAGACTGTGAGTATTCAGAGGCTGAAACAGCCACTGTTGAGGGGCAGAGGTGGAAGGAAGATAACCCAAGTACAAGATAACCCAAGTTTTATTCCTCTCTTTCCCTCTCTTTCATTATTGTTATCATTATTCTTATTACTACGACTACTATTACATTTTATTTTGTTTAAATTATTAAGCTTTTTATCTTAACCCATTAGGTTTATTGTTTTTTCCAGGTGACTGAGAAGGGTACTTAGTTGCCAGCTGGGGTTAAACTGGGACAATAGCTTTTATGTATATATATTTGTATGTATGTATATGTATATTACATATAATATGTATTTCATACATATTTGTATATATGTATAATATATGTTATATATATTTGTAGGTATGTATATGTATATTATATATAATATGTATTTATATATATTTGTAGGTATGTATAATACATGTTACATTTATTTGTATGTATCTGTAATATGTATTTTATATATTTGCACGTATGTATATGTTCACTGTTGTTCCAATATATAAATATACACATATATATATGAATGCACACACATTTATATATACATACATATATACTATATGCCTAAAATGTTGCATTCGTAGCTTAAGGGAGCTCACAAACATTCACACATACATACAAATGCATCTGTAGATAAATATATGTCCACACATATCTCTGAATGTACACTTATACTTAAGTGTGTGTGTGTAAGTGTATATAAACATTAATATGTATGAAGAAGAGAATCCACACATATATTAGGACAGGATCTATATATCCATGGCTTTAGAAAGGGAGAACAGAAGGAATATCAGAGAGTAGATCTAAAAATGTCATGAGCACTTAAGTAAGTGACCTCCTTAGGTGTCAGAGGTTCTGTGGATGGATGGGTGTGGGGCAAAGTTTACTGCACTGCTGCACGAACAACCCACCTGATCTGCAATGAGCCGTGCCAGGACGTCCATCCTGGAGCCTGACTCCGAGATCATCTTCGCTGCGTTGATCACATCGGATGTGTGCTTCAGTGGTCCTCTCCCCCTGCAAAGGAAACAAATGAAACTCTGCTATTCAACAACTGAGGATAAATCATATCCATGCACACTAGGCACAGAAGAACTCAAACAAAGCAGCTAATCCACAAAAGCGACATTAATTAAATTCCCACCCCGGCCCCAACTATTTTGTTTTCACAAATTTGTATTGTTTGGTATCAACTGGATGCAGAAGTACCAGAAAGATGTCACACAGTTTTTTCATACTGGAAGCACAACCTAGTCCAAATCAGGATTTTAGGAGATTTCTTGTGCAGTTAGGTTTTCCTAGGCTTACGTGAAGTTCCTCAAATACAAAGTTCCTTCCACAAATTTTCTCATAAATATGTTCAAAGGAAGTTCAGCACAGTGATGTATTCAGAGAGTCATTATGGATACCTGTTGTTTTTTGGGTTGTTTTTTTTAATTTATTTGGTGCACCCAAATTTATTTTAATTTATTTGGTGCAAATCAACTGGCATATGCCACTCAAAATACAGATATGCCACATCTGAAAATACTTTCCAAACAATTTCATAATTTCTCCAGAGTTTTCAGCCTAGGAAAACAGTAAAGTTCTTGTGAACAATTTGCCAAGAAGTGAATATCTTTAGTTTTATTATGTGCACATTTAATTCCTGAATGCCCCATATCAAGGGAGTAGACAACATGAAGAAAATTAATATACTTCTTTGTTCAAATGAGAAGACCCTTTTCCTCAAAGTCAGTATGGTTTCATGTATAAAGAAGATTTACCATTCATTCCAGTAAAAAATTCATTTAGACTAAAAGTATTATCATATATAACTATACAAACACTTCATTCAGTAAAAAGACAGAAATGACAACATGGCAGATATGTTTAATCTCCTGATTAATCATTCTGCTCAGCAAAGAACTATTTGTTAATCCTTGGGAGTAAGGTAGACTGATTACATTTCCTTATTCTCAACTTTCGAAGCTCACATTTGGAACAACCTAGAATCAGGTATTTTACACATTATTTTTTCTACAGAAAGGCATCTTCTTGTTATGAAAAACCTACTTAGTAAGTTGATCAGTTTAAAACAGAATAATAGGGTATTTGTCCAGGATGAAGTACTTCAACTTTCACCCATGCCCTTCATTTTCCTTTCCTGCTATTTTCCCTTCCAACCCTTAGGTGCACAATTGAATTACAACTGCATATTGGCCCTCCCCACCATATCAGGCCACTAATTAGTTTTTCATTGTAATTTTCACTGTGGCAGGTTCCAAAGCCCAGAGGTCTGTCAGTCATCCATAGCAAGTCCCTCAGGTGCTCCACAAACTATCAGCAGTCCGGTACCCTCCTGGAAAGGTCCAACCCAGTCACCAGCGAGATATCATTAAAGGTGAGCACAACCCAGAATTAAAGCAGACAGGAAAGGAGAGATGTAACAGTCCAAGGCTATTTCTGTTTAGGAAAGTCTTGTGAGTATCAGCCAGCAGCTTTTTTGACATCTGAAGCTACACTGAACGGGTATTTTGAAGGTGAAGTTCTTCAATTAAACTAGCAATTTCTTGAACCTGTGCAAGTCCCTCAGAGATCTAATGAGATTGAAGCAATTCTACTCAAGAAAGGTTATTTCAACCAAATGAACAGGAAGTATTTCCTTTCCCCACAAATATGGCCACCAGGAGAGCCATTAGAGGAACCTCAGCAATGACTGTCTTGGACACTTCTGCTCCACTTGCCACCTAATTGCACCAATGGTTCAAATTCTCTATTGGAGCCTCTAAGCAATGTGGGGCAGGATGCTTCAGCTCTAAGCCACAGCTCAGTCTTCAAATGAAGGTTTAGTGTTTGAAATGCCTCAGCCTTGTATTAAAAAGTGCTGAAATCCCAGCATGCTAAATTACACATACAAGGAGGGCTCCTTTGCTATACAACCAAGAACTATCCATACTCCTTTTTTTACCTTCAGGTAAAATGCAGAGCCTTTGACATAAAGCACAGGTGTAACTGCCTCAGGGTATGGCATAATGAGCCATTATGATGTTTGGCAATTCTAAGTACTTCGAAAAGAATACTTGGGAGAGTACACCAAGTCTGCTGAATCACCAGGCAAACAGAAGAAACAGAAAGAAAAAAGACAAACCGGGATGATACTTCAATGGGAACAGCTGCAAACATTAAATTTGTACATTACATATTAAGTGCTTAGAGAGAGAGAAAGAAAGAAAGAGAGAGCCTATATAGTAGTTTTTTACAGAGCCAGAGGGGCTGATACAGTGGGTCAGCCTGAACAGGAGTTTGTGAGGCGGTTGCTGTTACGAAAACAGCAGATGCCACACCCAAGGTGGACAAAGCAAGCTTTCCTTCTGCTTTCTCCATTTGGGTAAGACTGCAGCTGCAGTTCAGGGAGGGGGGTTCCAAGAAGAACGTTTTTGACATGATGAAAAATGTGCAAAAAGGATGATCAGACATGTCATAAACATAAGGAGAGATGGAAGGGTTCGATGGGGCAAAGGAGGAAGCACGAGTAGGAGAAGCTGTAGGACACAGATGGTAACAGTCTTCAAAGAAGCTTCGTAGGGGATAGGGGAGGTGGGATGGAGCTCACATTCTGGAAAAGCAGGTTCAGGTGAGGTGCTGAGCTTGGGGGGAAACAGAGCAGAGCAGCCAGGAGGCTTTGGCATCACTGTCAATTGACAAGACCAGATAGATATCTGTTGTGAGAGATAGGGTGGTATCAGTCCCCTTCTGAGGTCTGTTCCAGCCCAACGATTTTATAATTTTAAATTTAACAAAGAAGTTGCATGTTTTTTGGTGAATGATTACCAATTGCAGTGCATGTTGCCTTCTAATGTTATCGATGCAGATGTGCACTTTTGAATTCCCAGTTTTCCTGATTTACCACCAGATCAGCAGATTCAGAATGCCACTTACTCAGATTAACTCCCTGGATCCAGATGTTAGAAACACAAAAAGTCCATTAAATCATCTAGGTTGTTTTCCCCAGCCATTACACAGCTCCCTACAAGTTTTATATTCACTTGCATTTTTTCTGGCAAGTTTTAAGTATGAAAAACACTTTGCTTGGAAGGCTGTTTCCCTGAGCTATCCATTTCACTCTCTGGAACATTTTCCCAGATATTTCCCTTAATTCTTTCTCCATGTCATCGCAACAGCATCCCTTTCCTTCTATAGATGTAGTCCCTGATTCTCCTCCACCACGTGCTGAAGCATCCCACATTGTGGTAATAGTACAGACTTGCATGTATTAGCTTGGCTCATGCACCTACAGCCAATAAAGAAACTAGACAGATAAAAAAATCCTCCCACCAAGTACCATCTGCTGGTCAACAGCATCACAAAATTGCTCCTTCATAGAGTTTTCCACCTTTTCCCCTACATAAATTTCTGGGCTATGGCAACCATGTAATTTATTTTTTTATTATTTTTGGAGTCAGCCTTATCTTACTGTTTTTTCCCTGCTTCCAGTCTCTGAAATATTTAAAGCCAAACCTCATCCACACACTCAGTTACCGAAATTCTTTCCCAATGATTTCACTAATTCATAGCCCATAGTAGATTCTAAATTCATGATCTGGATGGATTGCATGGAAGATCTAATACACCTATTTTCCTCACACTTGTCTATTTCCAAGCATGAAGCCTTATGGCTAAGCGAGCTGATAACACAGTCGAGGTTGTGAAAACAAAGAGGAGACACAAAGTACTACATTTACAAGCAATTATGTCCGCGAGGTAGTGATGGATTGTTACTACAGCTCAAATCACTGTTCTATCCAACAAGAAAACTGGGAACAGGCCAAAAATAATATGAGAGAGAGACGTCCAGCTAAGTCTAACTAGAAGGAAAATAGTTGGATTGCGTACAAAGAAAGCACTTTAGAAGATCTTCAATAAGTGTAGGAGAAAAAAACCCAACAAACTTCACATAAATGTTTCTTGCAAGGTACAATCATAACAAGAAAAAAGTTGGACTATGTTAATTAGTACAACACCAAGGGTTTTGGATAAATGTGAAAGACAGACTGAAGCTGCTCAATCTAATAATTCTTGCTCCAAGCCCTGAGAAATTGTGTGCCTGAAGAGAAACTCCATCCCTGCCTGCATAAACTTAACTGCAATGATTAGCAGACATCAGTTTCGGGCATTATTTCCTGTTATCCTTCACATTGAAAAGCAATGACACTCTCTCAATTCTTACTGTAAAAGAAACTTGTATTCTTATTTAAAATCCAAAAAGCTTTTGCCATCCATCACCTTTTCCAAGAAAAGTCTCCTGTCCCAGAGCAAAGCTGAGTGGCTTCCCCCTACTCACTGCATTCACCTCAGCAAATGTTTTGTACTTCCCCTGCATCAGAAACAGCAATGGGGAGCTCTACTGACTAGTCAGTCTCAAGAGAGGAACTCCTCCCTAACACACACCCAGCACCACAAACCACCATCACACATAAGGGGTGAGTTCAGAGCACTTCAAGGTGTGAACTCGAAGCTTTGTGAGCACTGTCAGCCCCAACCCACAGCTCAGTGGCCACTGTCACATTAAAGTCTTGAGCTCCACACACTGACCACCCCATCATCGGTCCTAGTTTCTAGATCAGCAACTCCTGACAGCTCCCACTGGTTAGTTTTATAAGAAACATCCCTTACTTTACTCACAGAGACAGAATGATACTCCCAAACACAATTATTACATTTTATATATACAACTGTATTTAGTCAATTCACTAATCGCTACATTTCAAGGTATCAACTTGTGCCTCCTGCAGTTCTTCCCCAAACACATCATGTGTTCCTCCTTTCTTCTGCCTTCCCACTGCTGCTCTGCCTGTAATAGTGGCATGGTAAGAAATCTAGATTCCAGTCAGACATTCTGATCTCTGTTCCATGAGCTGTTTCTGAAGTTTGCTTTTTCTTTTATTAACCTACTGATTGTGTGCAGGCCTGGGAGCAGGGATAAGGAAGCAGCATTCACACCTCACTCATTACAAATGCTCTATTAACTTACTGAGTGAATAATTTTTTCCTGTAAATTGCTTTGCCTGCCCCTCCCAGCTCTATGTGCACGGTTTTAGATGAAATCTTTGAAATGCTTGGTGTTAAAGGATGAAAAACTTTGCTTTTTAGAATCACGTCTATAAACAAAAAAACCTTTTATTACACCTGGCTGCACATCTCTACCAGTTACACCCAGACAAACAGTAGACCGCAGAGTTCCTCAGGAAACCCACTTAGGGAAGAGGTAATTGTAGATTGTACAGGTGGATCACTAAACTAACCTTTGCCATTTCTTTATAGCTGTAGATATAAAGCAAGAAAGATTCTAGTTTCACTCATTTTCTATCCCTGTCTGAGTTCAAAGGTTTGGAAATCAGGAGAAATGAAGTCTTAATGTCAGCAAAACTAACTGGTTAAGGCCAAACCCCCACTCAACATTTACAGATGCAATGGCTGAAGCAGGTCTACTCCCTAACAAAATAAATGTAATGCAAATAAAAGTGTAGCCATGTGAGAAAAGGATGGTGTGAAGAAACATTAAAATGCATGAGTAAATGGCCCTAAACTCTCTGCAACAAATAGTATTTTGTAGGTAGAAACACCTTTTTTGAGTAAAGGAATTTAAAACTTACAAAAATACCTGAATTATACAGACCCAGGAATGGGACAGTGAAGTTCCAGGCAATGTGAACACAGCATATATATTGCTATCGCTTCTGTAATTCTAGAAATGAAAATGAGATTAATACAGAAGTTTCTCTTTCCTCTTCCTTTCTCCCCTCTTGCCCTGGCAATGTATCAGGAGAGGTAACATTTTTGCTCTTTTTTACATTTCATTATACCTTTCTAGGCAGATGCCATCTGTGAAATTCAAGTTTTGTTTAGTTCCAGAGGAAACAATTTACAGATGTAGAGAGTTGTTCCCCCAGACAGCTTTTTTCCTGTGCCACCACAAATTTCTCCCCAGATCTCCCTCTGCTCTGCTTCTCACAGCCATACCCAAACATTGTTAGTATAATGAGGGAATCCCACAACATCCCAAGTGAGCAACTTCTGGTACCTAAACTAGTCATCAACTGTGTGTATCTCAACCCTTTCTATCTTCATTATCTCTGAGATGCTTCTCCATCTCTTTCTGCTTCCAAATCCAGCTCTTCAAAGGACACTTTCATTTTTTAGCACTAAGGTCAGCAGACCTCACCAGTCATGAGCTTTAATTTGGCTGCCTACTATTTTTAATCACTATGTTACACACCTACAGTTACCGTTTCAGTGACTGCAGGAAATCTCTGCAATTTGCCTCATCAATCTCCCTTATTCTATTTTTTCTGTCATGAGCAGAAATTACCCAGAGATTTTAACATCTCTAAAACCATCCAACAGCCTCCCTAACTGTGCGTTTGAGGACTTTTTAAAATCTGTCCGTGAGCATAAACTATTTGCTTATGAATAAATAACATTAAAATTGTATGCACACATTGGCCTATAAATGCACAGCTCCCCTGTAGTCTGACCTGGATTGTGTAAAAGGAGGTGTCAAGTCTTGTCCTTTACCAACAGGCCAGGCACTGTGTGTGGTAATTCTGTGGGCACTGCCAGCCTGCTTGCAGAGGTTCTTCAGCCTGTCTCCTGCGCACGTTGGCAGAGGTGTTTGGCTGTGTGGAATGTGTTTCAAATGTAACCACACTGCAGCTCCAATCTGCACCTTCTCAAAGCACCGAGGTGAATTACAGCCCAGACAGAAAGTCAGCATTGTATCTAAGGACTCCCACTGCAGAGGCCCACCTGCTTCTCACTCTCGTGCATTACGTGTTGAATTTTCAACATGAGTTATAACTTGGTCTAGAAAAAGCAAGTCTTAACAGCCTGGAAGCAGAAAAAAGCCATGGGAGGGTTAGTAATGAAAGGAAATATGAATGTGAGCAGTAAAGTGCAAACATAGAGCAATGCCACTTAAGTAAGCCAATATTGTCTTCTAAAATCCTCTTGCTATGCTGTAACCTTTAAAAGATGAAACATTCCCTTTGTTTTTCAAGGTGTATTTCTTCTAGTTCTCCAGTAAGAGAAAGCAAATAGATCCTTCTGAAAATCACTGTTACCATTTAAAAGAATCCAGGTACATGTATACCCAGACTACTTCCTTACCCTTTCAGAACATGCCTTGCAGCAAGACCTGTTACAGCAACTTAAACTTAGTGAATCCCAAAAGGTAGAAGTTATGGCTTTATGATCACTATACTATCATTTGTTTAGGATATTTATTCCTCATTTAATTGTGTCATTAAAAACAATTACATTAATGGTAGACCTTTTTAGCACAAAGCAGGGATGAAGTGCATGGTAGGATCTGACTCCACATATTTTAGCACTTAATAAATGAATGGCACATATGAAGGAGCAGAAAGTACTTCCCCCTCTGGCCTCAAGCAGGCATGAACATTTCTGGATGTAGAAAATAAACTAATACAAAGTATATCAATGCAATTTAAAAACACAAACTGCTTGAAGACCACTAGGTACTTTGGCAGATGCACAATTAAACACTTAATTTCAGAAAGGCCGAGCTAAAGGTTGAAGGTGCCAACTACCCTCTACACAGGGAGCTGAAGAGAAGCTTTTAATTACACCATCATAAACCCTGAGTAAAATATATGGTACCCTTTAAATAATCCTGGAAACAATGGATGGTAGCAAAAGATGATGTAGACACTGTGAAGAACTGACTTCTAATGGATTTTTAGATTTTTGAACATGAGAGTAAACAAAGCAGATAGTAAACTGATTATCCAAAACCAGACATGGAAACCCCCAAACGTGGAGTTTAGAGAGCTCTTTTTTATGAACTATAGTAAGACAAAAACGCTGTCATGAACTTGAGTCACAGAATGAGACCTCCAGTTCAGGAATGCAGGGTAATAGTGCCAGCTGTTTGATATACCCAAATAGCTGTAATTATGCATTTATATGTGCTCTATGACCAGTCTGTTGTTCTTGATCTTGCACTTTTGATCTGTTTTTTCCAATTGACTGCAATCCCACTAATCAGTCGACAGTAGAAATTGCAAAGGAAGGTAAATTAATGATTTCAGTTTGATCTCAGCTATGTCATAACTCATTAAACACCACATACATTTTGTGGCAAGACAACCACACTCACACCTTTTGGAGCAACTGCTGGAGACTATCTTGCAAGTAAAGATAGTGTATCTGGATTTAGAAGGTCACAAGATTCCTGAGGTACATGTTCCCTGCAGAGGGTATGTCAGAGACTACCTGAAGACAGAAAAACAAGACAGACCCTGACTGTGCAGTCCATACAGGTGTGAACACTGCTGAGAGGTCTTTTAACACATTTAAGCTAAGAGCTGTATCAACAACACAGTTTTAATTCTGAACTCTTCTAATCTCAAATTTTCTCATTCCCCTTGATTGTCCCTTCAATCGTAGTAATAAGAAAAAACTCATCCAGATCTCAAAAATTACAAAACTGGCCAAAAAATATGCTGTTTGAATTATTTTGGGGGGTGGAGACGGTTTATTTCTAAAGCTCAAGGCTGCACACTGCTCATGACTTTAAGCTTTTAATGTCTAATCATGAAAGCCCAAACCACTTTGCAAGGTTATTGAACTGCCACGACTGCTGTCACTGGGGACCCCTCGGCAAGAACAGAGGGAAGAGACAGCAGCTGGAAGGAAAAAAAGCATCTTCCCATGTGAAGCAGAGCCCTGGGAGGCTCACCTACCCACAGGTCTTCAGAAGCAGTTATTTTAGGGAAAAAGGAAAAGAAACTGCTATTCTTAGACGCAGCAGAAAATTGGGAGAACTGGTAAAACTGATTAATGGCAGTAATATCATGGGCTAGAAAGGAGGCCACGCTGTGGTCACATCTGTCTCACGGCATTTAAAGCTCTACGCAGTGAGCCTCTGCAAACCTCTTTTTCACCTTCCCTCTATCATTTTTCAAATTCTTTGAGCTGATTCACAGCTCAACAGTTTCACCTCTTTCATGCCAGTACTTCCTGTTGTTCTATATTTTACTGAAGGGTTTGTCATCCCCCTGAAATGTTGATTCCAAAAGAAATCTTTCTGAATGCCTTTGCCACACATAACACCATCTTGCTGATGGCCAGCCGGGCTATTTTCAGAGTTTACATGTGCCATCCTACTCCTAGTGTTAACATGGGCTATTAATAATCATATTTTTCAACACTTGTGCCCACAAGCTATCATTAATAGCTTTTAAATGTTACTTGAAAAACAAGACCTCCCAGTGGTACAATTATAATTTTAACTACTCAGTATGTCACAACAAAGGAATCAGTCTTCTGAAAAATCCCTAAAAAAATACAAATTAATACCAAAGTTTGATTAAAAAGCTCACCTGGGCTACCAGTAAGTTGCTAACATTTTCAATCCAAAAGATGTGTTTGGTTAATGGTATATATAACATTACTGCAAAATTGTCTTTCTGAGTGCCCATCTAGTGTTTTGCAAAGAAAAAAATATTGCAATGACAAAAGACTTTGCAAATCTGATAAATGGATTTTAAATTGAATGAAGTTTAAGATACAGAAAATGGGAATCGAAGAGTTTTTTGGAGCTAGGGAGTCAGCTTTCTGGTATTTAACTGCTGTAACCTTATAACTGCATTTATGAAGTTTTCAAGTTCCATCTTCAGAAAACAATGGCAATTTTTGCCCAATTGGGACATCTGCCATCTACAAAAGGGAGTCATGATGCTGTACCCTTCTCATGCCCTGCATTACAAATTCAACAGCAATTGGAATTAAGGGTGTTATTGAACCTAAAGAGGAACCACATCTGGACCATCAGAATCAAAATGCTGCAACAAACCTGTAATGATAGGCTCTAGGCTGGTAGTGGAAGACAATAAAATTCACCTTTCTAAATGAGTTCATTCCATTAGCATATTTTAGAATTTATCAGAAAACTGTCCTCACACCATTGTTGGGTTCTTTTTTTAAAACCTACACTTTTAGTGTTGCAAACTGAAATAAATGGCACAATCTAGATGTAATTAAAACATTTTGTAGTAAAAAAAGAATGAAGTACTCATCAAAAATTTATATTTTATGTTATATATGCACCTAGCACATCTGCTATGCCATTGGGACAGATGTTTATTAATATGGATATCTGATCATATTGCTAGACTGCTAATGGCTCAGTAATCCATCTTCTAAATACCACACAAGTTTCTGACTATATGTTGAATCAATTATCAAAATATTTCCAAAAAAATCCTTCTTTACTGCTATTGTCTCTGAAAAGCACCATTAACTTGGAGTTTTGTTTCAACAATGATGTTACAACATACGGTGTTTATAACATGTATGTTGTACAAAAGACTCACTTTAAAGAAACTTCCTTTAATATGGTAACAGGTATGAAAATCAGCTAAAATTAATATAGATATGTTTTGATAAGAGTGATCCCTTGAAATAATTTGCTCTCTGGTAAGGCTGGTGGCCATGAAACAGGTGACTCAACTGGAAACTCGTCCTTTCAGTTATCTTCAGGAACACACAGATCCTAAATTCTGCTTCCTCATGCAACAGCACACCCTAAATTTGTTATGCATTGCATGCTGCAACCTGTTTTTATTTCTCTGTTTAGTTCTTCTGTCTAGAGGAAATGAAAAAAATAGGATATTCATATTCAAATTCCTTTTCTTGTTCAACTTCAAAATCTTGTGAGTAGAAAAATCTCACCTCTTCCTGCCAGAGTACTGCACTTGTCTTGAAATGTTGATTTTCTTAGTGACAGAGTTTAGTCAGACAATTTGACAATTCAGTTAAATATTGAAATATCTGGCTACAGCCAAGCATCAGTGTTTTATGATTTCTCAAACAGTGTAAATAATAATGGTTTATTAAATTAAATATATCCTTTTCTAGTCTATCCCAGCACTACTGATGTCCACTACACATTTGTACTCACCTTTACTGTGGACATATTCTCCTACCATCTCTTCTCCTGATTTCTAAGCCCTCATGCAGGTACAGATAAAGCTTACCTTATTACAAGTTCACTGAAGATGAACAGGCTGGACTCAATGGGCTTGAATTTTTAAATTCCCTTCCCTTCCCAGTATTTTTCTGATACTTTAGCCTCATTTATTTTCTCCTAGACTGACAAGTTGCAGTTTCATGTGGCACTGCCTCAGAATCAGACTACAAGGCCACAGAAGCTCTAGAAAGTGTTGTCTCAGACACCTGATATCACCAGAATCTTTCAGATTAAACTCCTGAGCTGAACCAGCACCTGGTGTCACCCTATTTGTTGCATTTCAAGGGTTTGGGGTTTTTTGTGTTTTGTTTTTAGGGTTTTTTTGAGTGAAAACAATAAGGAAGTTTCTTACTTATCTTTACTCTATTTTACAATTGCCTAATGAACACGACCAGAAGAAGCAATTTCAGCCCTAGGCAGAAGTCTTCAGCTCTGTACTATTTACTTGACTCTCACTGAAAAAGTACCTGGTTTTAAAATGCTATGCAAAGAGGAAACTAATTTCAGATTTTCAGAATAAAAATATATACATTGCATGATAAAAAAGAAAACTTTTAGAATGAAATGCATTTTCTTTGCACTTGATCAATTTGATATGTGCCTTGCTCATGCTTTGGGAAAAAAAAAAGTAAACTAATTCTCATTTACACTGTTGACTCACAGAGTTATCAACAACCCTACAGCATCAAAGGAAAAGTGTTATGATGTGTCCATCCTCCCAAATCTCCCGCATTTTTCATAGTGAGCTCTCCTTATTGCTCTACTTATGCAGACATAGTGTAACGTTGAGGCTGTGTGAATGAAATCTTTGTACTGTCAGCCTCAAGCACTCAAATGATATGAGTCAGGCTCCAAAATAGCACAGAGTTGGAATAAATATCATGAGACTTGAAATAGTACAGCTGCAGTTCTTCGTATTTACTTTTTTTTTCTTTTTTTTCCCAAGATTTCAGGGGTCGCATTTTCAGGATTTGCTCAGCAGCCATGAAAGTTAATTAAAAATGCTGGAGGTAAGTAAGTTTCTCCTACAATAACAAACCTCAAGTGCCAAGACACGAAGTAATACACATGCAAAGATTTTTAGTAACACTCTGAATTACCGACATATGAATGCAAGAAAAGAGCAGTTAAAACACGGGAAGTCTTAATTTCTGCCTGTTCATCAAACGTCAGTAAGAAAGTTCTCTTGTAGCCACACAGTGGTGAGAGGTAAGTGGGAATGAGAGAGGAGAACATGATCATTAGCTAGAATCCATCACTGATGCCAAGAAAAATAAAGAACAGAGGAAAGACGTGGGAAAAACTATTACCACAGGTGCTCTTTGCTAGTATGTGTAGCCTTTAGCAGACAGTCCTGTCTGCTTGTAGTGCTGTACAAAGCTGCTTAACTCACTTTACTTTTGCCTCCCTCATTTTAAGAGTAAGGAATTTGCTACAGACTGGCAATTAGAGAGCATTCATCACTCCTGCTGCAGAACACCTGGGGTGAGGAAGGGATTTCCTTCCCCACAGTGATGCAAGAATTCACCTGCCGAAACGCCTGGCTGCAGAGACTGCAAACTAGAGCCAGAATTTGGGGCTTACATAGATCATTCCTTACTGTTTTGAACTTCCTGGTGTAACCTCAGCCATTCCTGATTACATTAATTATGCACTTTCAAGGTTTTCTTAACAACCAAGAAGGCAGGAAACTTTTCTTAAGTGGCACACAGTTTCTGCAGAAAATTGCATTCAACACACTTGACACAATTCCATCAGGCAAGTTATTGTCATGAGCAAGTGTCACTGTCACTTTGCTGTGTCAAGATGAAAGCATTTGAAAATATGCTTGGCACAGGCTCTACAGTGAATGAAACTGTGTAATTGTATCATGGTGGGTGAAATCTCCTAGGACTGAAAAGGGAAAGTATCCTCTGAGAGTGTTTTAAGTTGAATACAACATTCCCCAAATATAATGTGATAGTCCTGAATAAAAACACCACTTTGTCTGATTTTTTATCCGTATTAAACCACATTTTAGTCCAAGGTCTGAAACTATAGCTGCAGCTTGCTTCCTCATCCAACAGTACTTAAAATTGAAGAGAACTTCTGGAACAAGTCACTGCCTTGGCAGGGAACACAGTAAAGACAGCTACTTGTTCACTGAAATACTGACAGAATTTTGAGGGTTTCTGCTCTGAGGCTTATGCTCTGTCCCAGCCCACAAGAAGTTTTCTTTCTGTGCTAATAACCCCGCTTTACTGATAGGAAAAGCTGTTTTTATCACAGTTCAGCAACCATTAAACAGCCACATTTATATCTTTACATTTATAACAGTCCTCTCATTGTATCAGCAGTATCAAGGGGCTGTACAGCTTTATAGCATGGTTTGTCTTAGGATTGGTTGGGAAGAAAACTCTTCCAAATTTTGTGAAAATACTAGTAAAATTCACTCAGTCAAAACCACTGCCCAACCTGACTCTGAAAAGGAAACACAAGATGAAGGCTCCACACTGCAGCAAGGGTGTAAAGAATGGCACTGCCACTGAGAAACTTCCCTCTAAAACATCTGCATAATCATTTTTCCTTGCACCCTCCTTCTGTTTGGTTTGCTTACTGTCAGAAGCCAAGGAGAGATGTTATCCGAGTTGTTCTCCCTTGGGAATGTGGGAGAACACGGAGCTGATGCGCATTCTCAATGAACTGTCTGTTCTTCAAACACCAACCAGACAGCACCTGAGTCCACTGAGAGCTTTATGATTAGGGGGAGGCCTCAGGGCCTGCCATCCTGACAAGAAATAGCTCTTGGAAAGAATTTGATGGACGAATCTGAAAGTGCTCTTTGAGGAAAAAGTCCAAACAAATCCCATAGTCAGTTAAAAAAGATATGAGAAATGAAAGACTCATTCATTCTTATTAATCCAGGCTAAACTGCAAGTCCCAAAAGCAAAATTACGGCTTGTGCAGGGAAAAGCTGCAAAAAAAACCCCATGTGAAAAACAGAACATTCCTGACATAGGTAAAGTGCAATGATTAATCTGGGTAGGACTGCACATTTATAGCCACTGAATACTTGGAAATGCAAACAACATGTTTTAGGCATAAAAGCAAAATTAAAGGCAATACTGACTGAACACTTGCAATACCCTTTTCAACAGCAGCAACTTGTTTGGCAGCAACTTTTTCCTGCTACATCCTGTGTTTCCCACACCATGCCAAACCCTTGATGTAACACAGCACCAAGCTCTCACGGCTGCTGGTAACAGATGTCCAGCATCTGGTGCCTGCAGCTCGTGTCTTCCTGTACAAGAACTGAGAACTCTTTAAGGAAATCACTTTTAGAATACTCATGTTATCATCATCTGCTACCTCTGACTGGCCCACTTGAAAAGCAATATCAGCAGAGACCAGCCAGCAATAAGGAAGACATTCCAGAGAGAGGAATGGAACCATGTATATTCCAGCACAGAAACCTTGAAGTGCTAAATTAACTGGGACCTATGATCTGTTTACAACTATTTAGCCAAAAAAAAAAAGTTATTTAAGAGCAGAGCATTACCATATGTCTAGCAATTACCACAGGCCTATACATACAGAAAAGGCTTCTAAGCCATTACTCACTGAAGAATATCCTGTTCTGCACAGATGATTCGGCCAACAGGAAAAAGATGTTAAAACCAATTAACTAAATTGAAAACAAACCACTGCTTAAGGCTAAAAACAAATCAAAGGTGTTAGTGTAAATGGCCAAGTATTGTCTTAATTTTAGACCCAGTTTACACAGTTTACCTTCAGCTCTAGGGAAAAAAGAGACAGACACCTCAGGACAGCAACAGAACTAGTGATAAGTCATCCAGATGGAAGTGGGAAGCTGACCTGAATAGTGAAAAGCAGAAACTACATTATTCTGCTGTCTCTGACACTGCACTAATCAGAAGCACACTATCTCCAGGACAGCACTCATTCCTGGGGTTAGGCCTGTGGGAAGAAGTGTGTTCACAACATCCCTTCCCTCCTCCTTTACAGCTCTGGTTGTAATTTTGGTTATTTCATTTAGTTTCTCAGTTTATTGAGGACCTGTGGCCTTTTCATCAATCTAAAGAAGACGTCAGTGTCAGCTACTTATTTTAGGGGAATAATAGAGGTGCCTATGTAGGGATGATCTCAATTGTCTGTGAAACGGGTATGACTACAGCGGGTGTATTTAAACAGTAAGTTTTCAATAAGTTTACAATGAAATGAAGAAAAAACCCTACTGACCTCTGAAACTCCTTCCATTAGCTCACACCCACCCAGGGTATACTGGAGAGTGTCACTCCTTCCCTCTGCCATCCCAGAGCACCCAGAACTATTGGAATTGTTTGATTCACTGCTTCCTAACAGTAAGAATAGACCTCAGATGACCTTAACAATTCAGGACTGAGACAGGTATGAGAAAATATGGTGAAAGGGGATCTTATGTTTGCAGTCTGCCATGTAGATTCCTCTACATTTCTACCTTTAGCCATCTTCTGAGCAGCTCAGGTAAGATCCATGGTGCAACCTTTCAGTGAAGACCTGTGGTGCAGGGAGGCAGCACTGTGCTGAGCAGGTATTTTTGGGAACATGCCTCAGTCAAACATCACTACCAGTGCCATTTGGAGGAGAAACAGAGTTTGAATCCCCCAACAGGACCCAAACAGCAGCTGCCAAAGGTACTGAATAAAAGAACGTGTGTTAAAAAATGCTGTACAGTGTTGGAAGAAAAAAGCGTGAAAACCATTGGCAGGCTGTGTGAACCATGAAAGGTCCTGGTTTAATTAAAAAAGGCTGGAACAGACTCCAGTCATAATTTTAGCAGAAAACAGCAGTTCAGCACTGTTTCTATTGTTCACCGTGTTCCCAAGGCGAGCATTTCCGAATAGTTTGTTCTCAGAAGTATGTATACTCCAAAAAGAAAACTAAACTAAAAGGTTACTAAATAAAATTAACTACATAGAAAATACAGTAAGGTTTCTTGCAACCCTGCAGCTTCTGGGAATAATTATATTTTGTTAGATGGCAACTCCATCCTAGATTGACTCTTGGCCATAAACAAATCAAACGTTCAACTGAAATTAGTTCTTGTGGATTGATCACTCAGAGAGAAGAAAACCAGACATTCGGTAGGGTGAAGAGAAATAATACAGGAGCAGTGCTTTGAGAAAGATGAAAGCCTTATCTCTCTGAAATAACCATGGCTTCATCTGCACAGAGAAGGGTGACCATAGCAAGTACAGCAGTGCCATCAAACAACTGAT